>NC_068937.1:37517274-37867062 GCF_016801865.2 Culex pipiens pallens | reverse complement strand
AATAATGGTAATATTCATCAGGAAATGGTGACAGATTTTGTGGTAAAAAAAAATGATAAATTTTACCCCAGAAAATGATGAATTTTCATCACATTTTGATGAATATTCATCAGGTTCACATTTTTACACATTTTTTATGTAATATTACTTAAAAATAGAGGTTGTTTCATTCGATCTTTTCAAATGTTAGGCTGGATTTTTAGGCCTTTAGACTAGAAAGAACAACTCATCATTTGCGTCCAAGACAACTGAAATCGGTTGACCTTCTGCAATTTCGGTTGACCTCCTGCAATTTGTTTGATTTTATCTTTGGATCTTTTATAACCTCCTGTTGTTTCTTCCTTGACTTGATATAAAGTGTTATGCTAACAAGTTGACGTGCCCAATAAAACAACAAATTACAATTGAAATGGCGTGGAGTTATGATTTTTTTGAAAAATGTGGTATTTGCTAAAAATTACGAAAATGGCAATTTTTGGGACCACCAACAAAAAAAAACAAATTATTCGCTCTACAGCATTGCCTTTGGCGTTCTCGAATACGAGATTCTTACTCGAAACTAGGTGTCCGAAGGCTTGATTGTTGAGGCAATTGCAAACCTCTTTTTACACCTCTGCTTCCATCCACCCCGGGATTCGAACTGACGACCTTTGGATTGTTAGTCCACCTGCCTACCAGCGACTCCACCAAGACAGGACCCAGGGATACGACGACTCCTACACCTGGACTGAGCTATCGACCTAACCTCTAGGTTAGACCGGGGCCAACATTTACTTCCCTGTCCGACGGAAGGCGTGATCAGACAAATCTCGTCTCAAAATTTGCCACCGAGACCTTCTGGGATCAAACCCAGGCCGACTGGTTGAGAGGCAATCACGCTTACCCCTACACCACGGTCCCGGCATACCAAACAAAAAAATACGGGTTTAATTATTTTGGAACCACAAGAATTTTGTTTAGCCCGATCGGCAACTTTTTTTTCCGGTTTAGGCTTTTTTCAAATGGAATTGCTGAAATTTAGTTAGTTTCCTAAGAAAACTTATAAACTATTATGGATACTCTAAATAGTCTAAATAGCAATCTATTTTTTCAATATTTTCTCTTTTTCAATGGAATTCATTTTTTCATTCTATCTTCTTATTGCTTACTCCTCCGATCAATGATACAGTGAAACCTCTTTTCACGCGGTGGCGTTACGCTCCAATTTCCCGGGGTTTCAAAATTCCCGGGAAACGGGAAATTTTCAACAAATTTCTCGGGAATTCCCGGGATATTTTAAATTTAACGAAAATTATTCTGATCCTGTTTCTGATTAATATTTTTCAACAGAATTGTCTAGAACAGCAACTTTAATGGTCAAAATGAGTGTGAGGATCAATTAATAACTTGACTGCTTGTAAAAAAATCATGCAACTTTGAGAAAATATATAAATTTTAAAATTTTTTGCTGTCTTTCAAATGTCCACGCGGACTGACGAGAAGCTGGTAAATTTTTTAACATAAAAAAATCGAACAATTTAAAAAAAACTTGCGTCTCCTCCCAACTATATGAGCCATCTACAAAAATATGGAGGCGCCTGGTGCATAGCCATTTCCTTTAAGCACAACGGAAACAACCAATACAAATGTATAAAAAAGTTGTCAAGTTCGGGGGGTCCACAGCTAGCATTTTTTGTACGATTATAAAAATAAATATTAAAAGTTTAAAATTAAAATATTTGAAAAACATTTTTTTTAAATATATTTGTTTACTAAAATTTTATGTTTCTCAAAGGTCTATGGGTACTTCGGGATGTCCATGGTAATCCAAGGACTCCCTGGAGTTAAGATCTACGAGTCTACCGCCGTAACAAGCAAGAGGTCGTCGGATTTTGACCCCGGATCATGTGCGTATAGCACCAGTGGATATGGTAGACTACTATATGAATGTAATGGGATGTCCATGGTCATCCAAGGACTCCCTGGAGTTAAGATCTATGAGTCTACCGCCGTAACAAGCAAGAGGTCGTCGGATTTTGACCCCGGATCATGTGCGTATAGCATCAGTGGATATGGTAGACTACTATATGAATGTAATGGGATGTACATGGTCATCCAAGGACTCCCTGGAGTTAAGATCTACGAGTCTACCGCCGTAACAAGCAAGAGGTCGTCGGATTTTGACCCCGGATCATGTGCGTATAGCACCAGTGGATATGGTAGACTACTATATGAATGTAATGGGATGTCCATGGTCATCCAAGGACTCCCTGGAGTTAAGATCTATGAGTCTACCGCCGTAACAAGCAAGAGGTCGTCGGATTTTGACCCCGGATCATGTGCGTATAGCATCAGTGGATATGGTAGACTACTATATGAATGTAATGGGATGTACATGGTCATCCAAGGACTCCCTGGAGTTAAGATCTACGAGTCTACCGCCGTAACAAGCAAGAGGTCGTCGGATTTTGACCCCGGATCATGTGCGTATAGCACCAGTGGATATGGTAGACTACTATATGAATGTAATGGGATGTCCATGGTCATCTAAGCACTCCCTGGAGTTAAGATCTATGAGTCTACCGCCGTAACAAGCAAGAGGTCGTCGGATTTTGACCCCGGATCATGTGCGTATAGCACCAGTGGATATGGTAGACTACTATATGAATGTAATGGGATGTCCATGGTCATCCAAGGACTCCCTGGAGTTAAGATCTATGAGTCTACCGCCGTAACAAGCAAGAGGTCGTCGGATTTTGACCCCGGATCATGTGCGTATAGCATCAGTGGATATGGTAGACTACTATATGAATGTAATGGGATGTACATGGTCATCCAAGGACTCCCTGGAGTTACTACGAGTCTACCGCCGTAACAAGCAAGAGGTCGTCGGATTTTGACCCCGGATCATGTGCGTATAGCATCAGTGGATATGGTAGACTACTATATGAATGTAATGGGATGTCCATGGTCACCCAAGGACTCCCTGGAGTTAAGATCTACGAGTCTACCGCCGTAACAAGCAAGAGGTCGTCGGATTTTGACCCCGGATCATGTGCGTATAGCATCAGTGGATATGGTAGACTACTATATGAATGTAATGTACATGGTCATCCAAGGACTCCCTGGAGTTAAGATCTACAATCGATGTAAAGTTATCGAAATATTTAAGTTTTAACAATGAACAAAAGTCCTTGCTTACCACTTTAGCCAAACGGCGACCTCTTTTTTGTTACGGCGGTAGACTCGTAGATCTTAACTCCAGGGAGCCCAACACATTTATATAGTAGTCTACCATATCCACTGATGCTATACGCACATGATCCGGGGTCAAAAGCCGATGACCTCTTGTTTGTTACGGCTGTAGACTCGTAGATCTTAACTCCAGGGAGTCCTTGGATGACCATGGACATCCCATTACATTCATATAGTAGTCTACCATATCCACTGATGCTATACGCACATAATCCGGGGTCAAAATCCGACGACCTCTTGCTTGTTACGGCGGTAGACTCGTAGATCTTAACTCCAGGGAGTCCTTAGATGACCATGTACATCCCATTACATTCATATAGTAGTCTACCATATCCACTGATGCTATACGCACATGATCCGGGGTCAAAATCCGACGACCTCTTGCTTGTTACGGCGGTAGACTCGTAGATCTTAACTCCAGGGAGTCCTTGGATGACCATGGACATCCCATTACATTCATATAGTAGTCTACCATATCCACTGATGCTATATGCACATGATCCGGGGTCAAAATCCGACGACCTCTTGCTTGTTACGGCGGTAGACTCGTAGATCTTAACTCCAGGGAGTCCTTGGATGACCATGTACATCCCATTACATTCATATAGTAGTCTACCATATCCACTGATGCTATACGCACGTAATCCGGGGTCAAAATCCGACGACTTCGTGCTTGTTACGGCGGTAGACTCGTAGATCTTAACTCCAGGGAGTGCTTAGATGACCATGGACATCCCATTACATTCATATAGTAGTCTACCATATCCACTGGTGCTATACGCACATGATCCGGGGTCAAAATCCGACGACCTCTTGCTTGTTACGGCGGTAGGCTCGTAGATCTTAACTCCAGGGAGTCCTTGGATGACCATGTACATCCCATTACATTCATATAGTAGTCTACCATATCCACTGATGCTATACGCACATGATCCGGGGTCAAAATCCGACGACCTCTTGCTTGTTACGGCGGTAGACTCATAGATCTTAACTCCAGGGAGTCCTTGGATGACCATGGACATCCCATTACATTCATATAGTAGTCTACCATATCCATTGGTGCTATATGCACATGATCCGGGGTCAAAATCCGACGACCTCTTGCTTGTTACGGCGGTAGACTCATAGATCTTAACTCCAGGGAGTGCTTAGATGACCATGGACATCCCATTACATTCATATAGTAGTCTACCATATACACTGGTGCTATACGCACATGATCCGGGGTCAAAATCCGACGACCTCTTGCTTGTTACGGCGGTAGACTCGTAGATCTTAACTCCAGGGAGTCCTTGGATGACCATGTACATCCCATTACATTCATATAGTAGTCTACCATATCCACTGATGCTATACGCACATGATCCGGGGTCAAAATCCGACGACCTCTTGCTTGTTACGGCGGTAGACTCATAGATCTTAACTCCAGGGAGTCCTTGGATGACCATGGACATCCCATTACATTCATATAGTAGTCTACCATATCCACTGGTGCTATACGCACATGATCCGGGGTCAAAATCCGACGACCTCTTGCTTGTTACGGCGGTAGACTCGTAGATCTTAACTCCAGGGAGTCCTTGGATTACCATGGACATCCCGAAGTACCCATAGACCTTTGAGAAACATAAAATTTTAGTAAACAAATATATTTAAAAAAAATGTTTTTCAAATATTTTAATTTTAAACTTTTAATATTTATTTTTATAATCGTACAAAAAATGCTAGCTGTGGACCCCCCGAACTTGACAACTTTTTTATACAGTTGTATTGGTTGTTTCCGTTGTGCTTAAAGGAAATGGCTATGCACCAGGCGCCTCCATATTTTTGTAGATGGCTCATATAGTTGGGAGGAGACGCAAGTTTTTTTTAAATTGTTCGATTTTTTTATGTTAAAAAATTTACCAGCTTCTCGTCAGTCCGCGTGGACATAAAATCAAATTCTGTCGATTGCATCGGATTCGGGGATGCCTTTTCTCTGAGGAACCGATGAGATATCGTCAATCCCTTGACACAAGTTTTGTTTTGTCGAGTAGTGTAGTAAATGAAAGATAGTAATTTATGAAGTAGATAAAGAAATTAAAAATGGTTAATAAATAGAGGTAACAAACAAGCTTAGATTGTATTCAGGGTGAAAAGGCACATGATAAACAAAATTGACGAAAACGAAACGAAACTATTGGCACTACGCCCCCCGGGGCATGGCCTTCCTCTAACGTGGGATTTCTGCTCCAGCGCCTCTGACGAGACAGGAGAAACCGGGACCGACGTTTTACTTCACCATCCGATAGAAGCTCAGTGGATAAGGCGGGAATCGAACCCGCGTCTCATAGCATCATCGGGATCGGCTATGAGACGCGGGTTGACAATCGCTGCCAAATTAAGGGAAAGCAGACAGTTTGTTACAGCAGCATCAATTGGTAAAATAGAGTGGAAAAGCGTTGAGAAATAAGAGAATCAAATAAGTAAAATCGAAATCAAATAGAGGATAGTAAACAGAAGCCGTTTTAGAAAATCAGTGAAACAAAAATAAACCGAAAATAGCTGTTAGCTGAAATGGAAAGAAGAGAAACCCCGTTCTGCGATGCTCAGGTACATCCACAGCAGTTGACTCAACATACTGCGAATCAAAACAATACCGTCTACAATCACAAATTACTTCCCTTTCCCACATTGTCGCGCCCCTTTCTTTTAGCCGTCTCTACTCTGACCCTCGCTGGTCAAAGGTTTACGAGTCGTTTCCACAGGCCACCAGCTAGGTTACACCTTGTCATCATGATGACTAAACCAAGCCAACGTGGAGGTAAGAAAATAGGACACTTGCAAGGAACCAGAGCCATGCTGTTTTGTCCAAACAGCACTACGGATGTAGTTGGGCTCCTTACGGGATGTTCCTCGCCTAGGTGTGTCAACCGACGAGTATCATCAGTATCATGCACCCTTGGCCTGCATTTACCTCAGTGACCATAAAATTGAAATGGAAAAAAATCATGCAGAAATAATGTTTTTCATGACAAATAACTTATTCCAGAACAAGTATTTTCAACTAGTGAAAAAATAGATAATCATTGAATTTGCCTTAAAATCTAATTTCAATCGCTATTTAACTTGAAACACTATTTCATGAAATCACAACTCAAAGTTTTCAAATATTTGAAGCGAGTTTTGAAATATGGTTGCATTCATTGGGTAAATTTCATATGATACGAAGTTGTTTTTTAATGATTTTTCATGATTCCATTTATGGTATGATTTAAGTTAATTGGTTATATGGCCAAATAAATTGATTAGATTGAAATAATTTTCATAGTGTTAAAGTGGTTCAAAATAAACAATATTTTTCCATATTTAGCTCTCTTACGCCCTTGGTAGCTCACGTGCTTCATAAATTTATAACTTCAAGCAGTAATTTCTCGAACTCTTCTCGAACAACCCTTTTTGAAAAAAATCATTATATTAATTCAATTTTCATCCAATTTAGATAAAGTAAACAACAATGTTCAAATCTCAATTTTGATCTTGACCGGAAGATGTGAATATTTTATTTTCAAATGAAAAAAATCGTTCAACAGGTAGTCGAAAACAAAATAGTTAACATTAATTGCATAATAGCGTAATTTTTGTTGCCCAACATATAAGCAAACAATACTCCTAGTTGTGAATGCTTCAGAAATAAAAATTATCTGAATTAAACCCTGGGTGCAGAATAGTTGTCCGCAAAGCGGCCTCAATTTAGAACTGTCAAAGCGGAACCAATTTACTGTTCGCATAATTATACCAAGAAGTGGCAGGTATTGTGATCGATCTAAAATTTATTTAGTCAGGAATAAAAAAAAATCGATGGCTATTGAGGTATTCGAAGTCAAAACCTCTTAATAAGAGGGTTGAAATCGAGATTGGCATAATTCGTCGCTAAAATTTTATAATCGCTATGTCTCACGCAAAACCTATGTTTATGACGCTTTTTTAAATGTTAGCGACGAATTATCAATAACTATGAATAGTACTTTCCAAATAATATTGGATAATCTTACTCCGATATTATCACTACACATCAAAGATACATAATCTCGGAACTTCCATTCGGTTGCTCTTCTGATTCACGAAATTCCACCCACTTTTGACACAATTTTTCATCTCGTGGAAAACAAAAAAGGCCTCTTTTGGCCGCCCATCGTTTAGTCTACAAAGAAAAAAGTGCGAAGCACCTTATTTTTCATCGAAAACATCAACATCAACAGATCCAAAATGTTTCATAATAATTCACTTCAGCAGCAAAAAATATGTCACGCTTGAGCTTGAACATAGCCTTCTACTTTGTTTATGTTTATAGCTGTAGTGCAGTTGTATTAGTGGGGAGCAGTGGGGAGCTTTCGAAAATCACGTTACGCATTCTGTCTTTTCAGCACCCAGATTAAACCTTGACATTTACAGAAAAGCTAATTAGTTCAATATGAACAGTACAGTCATCCCACATATTCGGAACACCCACAAATTCGGAACACTTTTGTGATAATTTGTCAATAGCAGCTTTTCTCTCGACCCTACTATTTTTAGTACTTTTATAAAGCATAAGCATAAGCATAGGTGCCCACCCGCAGTTGCTACTCCGTTATTGACCAGGACCTCCAGAAGTTACATCCACGAGCCGTGGAAGATGAGTGGGTGCTATCTTTCCTCGCTTCGCAACTTCTCAAAGGCCCCTATCATGCTGATCAATACCGGCGCCGGCCACGACCAGTGGTAGAGTCACGGGGAAGTGGATGGGAATGTTAGTCCGATACTTGAGTGATAGAGACCGCCCAATCGACTGCTTCTCCGACAAAGTATCACATGAGATTTGAGGGGGTTAGTAGATGGGTATGAGGTCAGGATTCACGAGTGGCAGTGATGTGACCATGAGCATTTTGTTTATCGGTTGAAAATTTTAAATCTTAGGCAGCCGACTGCGGAAAGATAAATAATTGATTATTTAGAAAGTTTTTTAATCGAACGCGTGCCAACCGAGCAGTAGTGCTATGGGCTGGACTTGTCAGTATATTTTACTGTTTGTACAATTTAGATAACGCGAGCAAATTTCAAAAATAGTAAATAAAAGACGCTTTACTCTTAATAAAATCGACAGTTTGATGAGTTAATACTAAAACTGTCAGCTGGGATAAACTATTACGATCAACGAATATAAACGAAAAAAAAAACAGGTAATCACGTAACCGATTGTAATGAAATTTAAGCAATAACTTAAACGAACTAAACCGGCGGCGTGCCTTCTAATCAACGATGATAAAAGAAGGACTTATGAAGAATAAAATATCAAATAAAAGGCTCCGTCAAACACGTTGCAGAGTAACCACGAGGTCCCGCTGCTCACAATCGAATCAAAAAATTCAAAAACGAATGATGACACTATAACGATTATTTTCAATGAGATGTGATTTGGATTTATCGACCGATTCTGGAGATTTTACGCGGTTTTGAATATTTATTGGGCTGAAAAAAGAACAAAAAAAACTCATTCACACTCTCATACACACATAAACTAATTTACCTTTTTCAGACTTCAACATTATAGTGAGAAAGATTTTTAAATTAGACTTGAAATCATTTTTGAATGGCATCAATATAATGAAAACAGCCTGTACTGCAAAAATAAGAAATAACAAAGAACCCTAAATTGGGTAGAATTTCCAGCAAAGGAGAAAATCAACTCGCAAAAAAAAAATTCTCACTCGCAAATAGTTTTACTCTCACACTCATGATTCATTCTTCAACACACACACACACACACACACACACACACACACACACACACACACACACACACACACACACACACACACACACACACACACACACACACACACACACTTGAAATGTCATCAAGGAACGAGCTCACCGGGGTCTTGAAGACTGGAGACTGCTCCGCCGCCGCAGCATCGAAATCAGGTGCAACCCGACCACACCGCCCGACGACTGCAGCACCGCACAAATCCGTTTGTCGTCGGCCTTACTGCTCCGTGTATTCACCATCCGACCTACTGACCGCTGCTCCTCTCACATGTTGCCTCAATCAGTTTCACAATATTTTTTCTCTGGGGCTCGAACAAATCCACTACACAAGTTTTAACGCTCACAACACCCACCCTCCTTCCCCTACCCACCACGCACAAACCCAAGCTCGCCATAAAACGAGCTCACCCAATGTTTGTAAAAAGTCTGCAGGTTATATCTAAAGTCTGCATGTGTAGATTTTGCCATTTTCAAAAATTACACTTCAAAGTTCAAATGACGTCTGTCAGAAAACCTCGCGAAAAATGAAGCAACAGCAGAATCCATCTGCACTTCACACAAATACACACACAAGCAACCAGCTTGTGCTGTCACCGCTCTTCTCTCACCATGCACCACCCCTCCACCTGCTCCCGACTCAGGAACCTGAACCCTTGCCCTTGGAGAGTAAGCGACGGCCACTCCGACTCCCCCGCCAACCGGAAACTGTTCTCCGCCGCACAGCAACGTCGAGTCGCGTCATCGGCAAACCAAAACACTTCATCGAACACACACTCTCCTTCCTGTGACGCTCTCCGAGAGCGAACTCTCTGCCAGAAATGACGTTTGGCTGCTTTTTTCTTCCTTAGATACACGACAACAAAAACTTAAAATGGACCAAAAACCACTTTCAAAACAGAAACACGCGTCATTTTCACAAAAATCGGTTAGCCTGCCACTTAATTATTGTATAGATGCACTTTCCCGGACCGTAGCACTACAAAAACACTTCGAAATCGGCAAGATAAATCGCGACGGAAATCCACAACTTCCACACCGCCGCCATCTTTTCCCTATCCCTACTATTTTTAGTACTTTTATTTGGACATTTTCTTGCTATTTCACTAGTAAAAGTAGTACTATTTGAACAAAAAACTTCACTTAAAGACTTTTTTATCCAGAGCAGCAAAACACTGCCTCCAAATTGCCTGTTCCATGATTGTGGATAACATCCCACAATTGCCTCCCACAATTGTGGAACACCTGAATTTAACTGATATTTTCACAAAAAAAGTTATCAGACCATGGATAAAACATCACTAAGCTTGAGTTTCACTGGTTGCAGTGTGTGAAGTCATTATTTTGTTACAAATATGTACTCCTGGAGAGATCCAAAGTTTGTTTACATCCGTAAGAAAAAAGTGTTCCGAATTTGTGGATTTCAAGGGTCAAAGTTTTTCTTCAAAGACTTGATATAAATGTAAAAATTGCGGTTATTCGATACAGCATTCGAAAGTTCGCATGAAAGGCTTTCAAATGATGGTAAATCATTAAGTTCAATTACCGATTTGCTATGATTTTTTGAACATTGGCCGATCTGTAAACTGTTCCGAATATGAGGGATGACTGTAGATTGAAATGAATAAAATCAAATCAGTTTCTCTAATTATTATTTTTTGTATAATTTCAAAACATTGGTGCCAAAAAGGTAGGGAAATGTATACTTCCCACGGCGTCTTTTTCAGGGGGGTAGTATTTTTTGAGAAATAGCAAGAAAACTGTCATATACATATGAAAGTGTGGAACATCCCCGTTCATTTGCGGGGTGAACGAAAATCTTTGGTCGGGAAAAAACAAAGTTATCCTCATTTGAAGTTTTTGAACTTTTTTCCTATGGGGCGAAATTTCGTCTATTTCAATTTAGTATTGTTATATTGTGGATTTAGCTCGTAGCTGGATTTTCTGGCATCTTCTCACGGTCATTGGAAACGGTCGTGAATAGACCTAGGGGCTCCCAGTTGGAGTGAAAAAAATCAATTTATAGAAAAATTATGGATCAACATTTTGCTTTTTTATCACTTCTCCGACATCAGGAATAATTGTTTGAACATGCTCGCAATTTTTTTATTCGGTCGGAAAAATATTATTTTTCTTTAAAAAACTTTCATTTTTAATCACATGATCACCCCTAATTCTGGCTCGATGCCGCCATCATGCGACCGCGTGCTCCGTTTGTTTGTCAACAAATCTGCAGCTGGATGGTGAGACGAAGTGAGGGGGGAAGAGATTTTGACATTTTTATGCCCGCATCTGGCCCGCCGACTACTTCGTCGGTCACTGAGTCGCCGGTCGTTTCCAGTGACCGAGTCCAGCTAGGTACTGATCGCACAATAAGTCTACATGGGCATGATTTATGGTTCAGATCATATAATTTCTTATGGGAAATGATGCAAGGAACATTTTTCCAGAAGCACGCAAAGTGATTGAAAATAAGGGAAAAAAGTTATAAAGGTTTTATTGGAAATTTGGGAGATTTTCTGATAAAATGGCACACCCCTTTCCCAAAAACCGCTATGTTTTTGATATTCAGATCATTATTTTGATGAATTCTTTTTTGCGAAATATTTCTGTGCCCATTGAGTATATAAATCACTACAGAAAAGTGTAATTGGTTGGGTTTATGCTCAACTGTAAGTCACATTTATGAATTTTGGATTTCAACCGAATCAACATATTTTTGTGTGTTTTGGTTACACTCAAAAAAATGAGTTCGCGTAAACGTGAACAGCATTCATGACAACGGGAACCAGGAAGAAAACTGTTCACTTTCATGGTGCAATGCACTATACAACTTGATCAGTTTTCTTCCTGGTTCCCGGTGACATACACGCTGTTCACGTTTACGCGAACTCATTTTTTTGAGTGTATGAAATGTACCGTTTACAATAAATTGTCACTTTGTGAGTACATGGCCACAAAAAAAAAAAAAAAAAAAACCATCCACATTAACGACCCCCGGGTTTTTTGTGGTCTCTATTGCAAGTTTCTGCTCGAACCTAGGAGTCCGAAGGCTTGAATGGGGAGAGCACCCAAACCTCTTTCTACTCCAAGGAACCTTCCACCCCAGTGTTTGAACTGACGACCTTTGGATTGCGAGTCCAACCGCCGCCAGCGATTCCACCGGAGTAGGCTTGGTTTGGTGTGTTGTTTGTACTTATGGTATGGAGACGACTCCTACACCTGGATTGACTTAACGGCCTAACAACCGAGGCCGGGACCGACATTTTACTTCGTCATCCGATAGAAGGTTGGAGCAGATGGGAATCGAACCCAGAATCATCCGCTTACAGAGAGTACATGGCCACATGATTTTTTTTTATCTAATTGAGACATGCAGTGTAAATATAATCCCAGGGTTTCTATTTCTATGCCTTTTGTTAATTTGTATATCCGAAACGAAACTATTGGCACTACGCCCCCCGGGGCATGGCCTTCCTCTAACGTGGGATTTCTGCTCCAGCGCCTCTGACGAGACAGGAGAAACCGGGACCGACGTTTTACTTCACCATCCGATAGAAGCTCAGTGGATAAGGCGGGAATCGAACCCGCGTCTCATAGCATCATCGGGATCGGCAGCCGAAGCCGCTACCCCTGCGCCACGAGACCCACAATCCATTTCCATTTGGGCTATATTATTTGTATTGAAACTACAGTGTTGAACTTGCAATTATTGGTAATAACATAAACATTGCGTAAAAATCATTAAAAAGTTAAAATGTATGTAAATCTATTAATTTAATCTCAAATAATTGAGCTTAACATACTAAACAAGCACGGGACCGTGGTGTAGGGGTAAGCGTGGTTGCCTCTCACCCAGTCGGCCTGGGTTTGATCCCAGAAGGTCCCGGTGGCAAATTTTGAGACGAGATTTGTCTGATCACGCCTTCCGTCGGACAGGGAAGTAAATGTTGGCCCTGGACTAACCAAGAGGTTAGGTCGTTAGCTCAGTCCAGGTGTAGGAGTCGTCTCCCTGGGTCCTGCCTCAGGGTAGGAGTCGTCTCCCTGGGTCCTGCCTCAGGGGAGTCGCTGGTAGACAGTTGGACTCACAATCCAAAGGTTGTCAGTTCGAATCCCGGGGTGGATGGAAGCTTAGGTGTAAAAAGAGGTTTGCAATTGCCTCAACAATCAAGCCTTCGGACATCTATACAACAATTAAATTGTTTTGCTAAAAAACATACAAATAATTGATCTTTTTATTTACAGTGGCAGTGCGTGGCCGAATGGTTACGCTGACCGCTTTGTAAGCGGATGATTCTGGGTTCGATTCCCATCTGCTCCAACCTTCGATCGGATGAGGAAGTAAAATGCCGGCCTTGGTTGTTAGGCCGTTAAGTCATTCCAGGTGTAGGAGTCGTCTCCATGCCATAAGTACAAACAACACACCAAACCAAGCCTACTCCGGTGGAATCGCTGGCGGCGGTTGGACTCGCAATCCAAAGGTCGTCAGTTCAAACACTGGGGTGGAAGGTTCCTTGGAGTAAAAAGAGGTTTAGGTCCCAAGTAACATTTTTTGTTGCGGATCCTTAAATGCAACTATTTCGTAACACCCAAAATGTGCTATCACAACATAATTAGAACACTCGTGGTGCCCTAAAAAGCGCACGAAAATGTGATATTGGCAACATTTAGTCGCTTGTTTCAACTTTGTTACGACGAAGTTCCAGAAACAATTTGTTTGTCTAAATATGTCGGTAAAGCAGTTTGTTGTGCTGTCATGATGTTGCCATAGGGGGATGGCGTCGCTATTTTTAGACCACGTTTTCCACTTTTTCTCATCGAAACCGACTACTTTATCGACTTCATTTTGCTGGGCGAGATAGGACGCCGTCTATTTTTAGACGATGACTCAGCACTTTTACACTCTTGCGCTTTAAAAAACCAGGTGGCAGCACGATGTAACGCCACGTCCCTATTATGTTGTCGTTTAATTTGCGCGAAACAAAAAAAAACTATTTAAAAAAAACTAAAGTGCCCCTGTTCGGGATTCTGGACTGGTACCTTCAGATCATCACACCTTACCTCTACCACTGAGTCACGGATGAATTGATGAAAGGGCAAACGGTTGGGCTGAACTGTATCTAAGGATTTTTGATTTCAATATTATTCTTACCACACAAATCGGGCTAAGTCTCATGTTGCAACAATGGAACCAATAAGTTTTCAATATGTTTCGATTACAAAACGAAATGGATTGTTGCAAAGTTGTTTTCAATTCGAAACGTTTGCAACATTGCAACGTATTGTTTCTAAAATGTCATTTATATGTTTCTACAGCAAAACAAAACAAAAACTGGACTTAGTCAAATTTATCATGTTGCCAAATGCTACTTGGGGTGCTCTCCCATTCAAGCCTTCGGACTCCTAGGTTCGAGCAGAAACTTGCAATAGAGACCACAAAAGACCCGGGGGTCGTTAATGTGGATGGTTTGATTTGATTTACAATATTATCACCTGACCTCAAAATAAGTACGAGATCTCTTGTGAGTTTTAATATTTTTTTAAATTCATAAAAGTGATTTACAGTTGAGCATAAACCCAACAAATTACACTTTTCTGTAGTGATTTGTATACTCAATGGGCCCAGAAACATTTCTCAAAAAAGAATTCATCAAAATAATGATCTGAATATCAAAAACATTGCGGTTTTTGGGAAAGGGGTGTCCCATTATATCAGAAAATCTCCCAAATTTCCAATAAAACCTTTATAACTTTTTTCCCTTATTTTCAATCACTTTGCGTGCTTCTGGAAAAATGTTCCTTGCATCATTTCTCATTAGAAATTATATGATCTGAACCATAAATCATGCCCATGTAGACTTATAACAATACTAAATTGAAATAGACGAAATTTCGCCCCATAGGAAAAAAGTTCAAAAACTTCAAATGAGGATAACTTTCATTTGTTTTCCGTTTAATGTAAAAGTTGGGAAGTGTTCGCGTGTCAAGTGTTTTGTCTCCGGTAAACGACCCAGCAAGTGACGTCCACCAAGAACGCAGCCAGCAGAAGCTTCCGAAACCGACCACCAGAGGACCTCGTCGGCAGTGGGCGGTAGAGAGGTGACATGACGGTAGGTTGGAAGGTCAGGGAAAAGGCGCGGAAAGAGGAGGGGAAAGACGAAGACCGTCAACCGCCAAGGACTCCTCAAGACTCGTCCAATTGCCCGGAAAGAGTCATAGCGAACAGTTGGACCGCTACAACTCCACTGTTTCGCCAAGAAGTGTCAGTGCACGGCCACGGCCGTGAGTGATAGTGCCAGCGGGAACCAGGAGTGTTTGGGACCGCTGAAGGACATCAGGTATGTCCACAAAACCCGCCAGTTTGCCAACCCGACCCCATCCGCCTAACCAACAAATCTAACCGTCATGGCTCACCTAACCTCAACCATCACCTCCAGGACCCCTCGTACCTTACGTTATGTGCCAGTTCGACACCGCCTCGTAACAACCGTGTCGAGAACACCAACCGGGGACTCGCCGCAACCATCGAGTCACCCCCAGAATCAAGTCCGCCGCCGGACGTAGACTAAGACCTGCGCCTCGTCCGGGTATTCCGGACACCCTAGATGGTGCTCCGAAGGTCGTAGGACGCAACCAACCACGACAGAGGGCAGGACGACAAGAACCGGAACGACCCTTGTACGACCGCAACCGGTCGAGTACGCCACGAAGACCACAACTAGGAGGCTGCGCCGTGATTCGGCGAGTACCAGAACAACAACAAGCAGTTGCACCGCGTAGCGGCGAGTAGCTGAAGCAACAGGAGAGGAGGTAGCGACGTCACCGGAAGCCGTGTCGGAGTACGGGGCCCGAGAAGAAGGAAGAGCAGAGAGAAGGTCAGATAGCTTTAAGAAAGTGGGAGGAAATAGAGAAGAGTTCGATCGAAGTTGTGGAGTTTTCACTGGATTCCGACGCATTTCCCAGCTTACCGCGATTCAGGACCGCAAGCATGCCGACCCTGAGGCTACATGAGGGAGTCTCGGTAGCGCTCGTGAGCCGGTGGTAACCCGATAGTTACAGAACTTTTCATTTCGCAGGAGAGTGAATCTGTGGTCAATAACCTTTTGCAAATCTTTTTGAATTCGCTTCAGTGCAGGATCACGAGAACGTTGATACTGTCTTCGGCGAACATTTTTCAGACGAATCAGAAGCTGAAGATCGTCATCAATAATGGGAGAATCAAATTTGACTTGGACTTTAGGAATAGCAATATTCCTAGCATCCAAAATTGCATTAGTTAAAGATTCCAAGGCTGAATCAATATCAACTTTGGTTTCTAAAACAAAATCATGATTTAAATTATTCTCAATATGATGCTGATACCTGTCCCAATTAGCTTTGTGATAATTAAACACAGAACTATTGGGTCTGGTAACTGCTTCATGAGAAAGTGAAAAAGTTACTGGAGAAGATGACAGTGAGTTTTGCAAAAAAGTCCTTTTTTCAAACGTAACATCGCCGAGATCAGAAGATCCCAAAGCGTTGCCAGCAGAAAAATTTTCAAATGAAATTTGAGGTACCTGCCCAATTTGAAGATTGGTAGAGGATTTAAAATTCGTGGATGAACCCGAACCCGAAACGACGTTGGCATAAGAAATACCATTGCTGTTACCTAACTTTTCCATGGTAGGGGTATTGTTCGAGTGAGACAGCACGAACGTTTGATTTAAAGATGCAGGTACAACCTGACTTTGAGAAAATTTCGGTTTGGTTTTCGGCTGATGCTTAGCACGAGAATCCAAAACCTTTTTTCTGATGGGGCAATCCCAGAAATTTGATTTGTGATTTCCACCACAATTTGCACATTTAAATTGGGTGACTTCTTTCACGGGACAATTGTCCTTGTCGTGAGAAGAATCCCCGCAAACCATGCATTTTGGAACCATGGAGCAATGATCAGTACCGTGACCGAATGCCTGGCAACGCCGGCACTGGGTCAGATTCTGGCCATTACCGCCATGTTTCTTAAAATGCTCCCACTTTACCCGTACATGGAACAAAAACTGAACTTTGTCCAAAAGTTTCAAATTGTTGATTTCATTTCTGTTGAAATGAATCAGATAAAATTGTGAAGTCAAACCAAAGCGAGAAATATTCCCGTTTGATTTTTTCTTCATTGGTATTACTTGGGATGGGGCAAAGCCAAGCAACACCTTAAGTTCGTTTTTGATCTCATCAACCGACATGTCGTTCGAGAGACCTTTCAGGACCGCCTTGAATGGACGAGCATTCTTGGTCTCATACGTGTAGAAAGTGTGTTTGTGGTTTTTCAAATAACCAACAAAAGTTTGGGGATCTTGTAAAGATTCCGTCAACAAGCGACATTCTCCTCTTCGACCAAGCTGGAACGAAACCTTCAAATTGCAAGTTTCCTTGCAATTCTTCAGTTGCGTTCGAAAGCTGGCCAAATCGGAGACGGAAGTCACTACAATTGGCGGAGCCTTTACTCGTTTCTCGACGGCAGAAGGCTCAGTACGAGGAGAAGGATCCTTGTCCACAGTTTCGGATAAAACACCGAAACCGTTTGCCAATGGAATTGGAGAATTGACCTCACTTTCAGAATCAGAATCAGACCTCGGATGAGGCTGTTTTCTTTTTCTGTTTCCGTTAGCCGATTTAGCGTTCAAACGCTTCACCGACGTAACGACCAAATCTTCAGAAGATTTGCGTTTACCTTTGTTTTGACGCATTTTGCAAGCAAAGTTCTCTTAAAAAGATGGCTTCGTTTGTAAAATACAACAAAATTTCAGGTGGGGTTAGTCTTGAAAAGACTGTTTAGAATTTTGGAATGTAACTCAGGTAGTCTTTAAAAAGACTGTGAATTTTGTTTGAAATAACTCTGAGCTTAGGTAGTAAAAAATACCGCAGCTCTAGTGTCCGTTCACCACGAAGGTTCGCAAGACACTTGACGGCGGACGAGATGAGGCCCTTAATCGTGAGCGTTCTTGATAGGGTGTCCAGGGCCTGCCACAGGACAAAACGAAACCCTCCTCTCCCTTTTTCGGTGGTTTATCAATAAAAAGCGGAAACACAACTATATTTACAACAAAAAAAAACGCAAATTAAAGAATTATACAAAAAAATTAAAACAAAGAGTTTGAGTTCTTTGTTGGCATGTATCCCGCGAACCGTTTGAAGGTCTGGTTGAAAAAGTGCAGCAACTGGGACGAAACGATTTAGCACCTCCGCGTTCCGCTTATAAGCGGAAGTTCTATAGAACTTCCGCAATCAAGTGCCGAAACAATGTAAATTGTGTTGTTGGTTCCCAGAATCTTCCGACCGCCGCCGCTGGATTGAATCTGGTACCGTAAAACGGGGTGACTTTGATAGCCGGGGTGACTTTGATAGGTTTGCGATTTTTCCGCAAAATGAAGAGAACAATTAAAATACGTACGGAATTGTTGAGAATCATACTAACCGTGGTAGAGAAGTGTTCAAAGTACCTCAAAAAGCACTTTTCATAAAATTTTGAAAAGTTGAAAAATAAGTTAATTATAGTTAAGAAAATGTTGATGATAGTCATTATTTTAAACTTCTCAAAGTGTCATGATTTTCTCAATGAACATGATTTTGAATCGGAAAACGGAATGCATTTTCGGATTCTTTGGACAATTTTCCATTAGGAGAAGGTTAAATAAGTTTGCAAACAATAAAAAATATGTGTTTTTGAAACTCAATTTAAAAAAATCTCCAAATTTATAGGCAATTTCAGTTGAACAAATTTTATGTAAAATGTGAAAACTTGTGATTAATGCTTCGAATTTAGTTTAAAACGCAATATAAATCGATAATTTTATAAACAAAACTTGTTTTAACAAATTTCAGGCAAAATTCCTACTTTTAAACAATTTTACCTGGAATTTATATGTATTTTGTTAAAAAGCTTATAAACTTAGTTAACTAAATATAAACATTGATTTTTTTCCTAAAAACTTTATCAACTACTTTAGTGATGATATATTTAACGTACAAAAAAAGTTTGAACATCTTAAATATGATTTTAGCAAGAAAAACTATGGGTAATTCTCTACCAACTCACACGAAATCGGGAAAAGTTGCCCCGACCCCTCTTCGATTTGCGTGAAACTTTGTCCTAAGGGGTAACTTTTGTCCCTGATCACGAATCCGAGGTCCGTTTTTTGATATCTCGTGACGGAGGGGCGGTACGACCCCTTCCATTTTTGAACATGCGAAAAAAGAGGTGTTTTTCAATAATTTGCAGCCTGAAACGGTGATGAGATAGAAATTTGGTGTCAAAGGGACTTTTATGTAAAATTAGACGCCCGATTTGATGGCGTACTCAGAATTCCGAAAAAAAAAACGTATTTTTCATCGAAAAAAACACTAAAAAAGTTTAAAAAATTCTCGTGATTTTACGAAAAAAAGTTTTGAAAAAGTTACTTTTTGCGTTTCTCTTTGTTTCGTCGTCCGTGTCTGTCGCGGGTGACCATGAACGGCCATGATCGATGACGACCAACTTTTTCAAAACTTTTTTTCGTAAAATCGCGATAACTCGTGATGTTTATAAGCAAACCCCTTATGTCTATATATTAAAATTTTTGTAATTGTCTGCTCTACAACTTTGTAGAACATTGTTACACCCTAAAAAATAACCCTGCAAAGTTAGAAAAAACACGAAATTTTAAAATGAAAAATTTTGTTCTAAATGAAAAAATGACCCTTCCGGGTCAATGTAGATTCGAAAAGTACATTAAATTTCCCATAATATGACATGTTCCAAAAATTTTTACAGTCGAGTAACGGAAAATGGGAGAATTTTTAAAACTTTTTCAGTGTTTTTTTCGATGATGTTTGGGACTAAGACAAGGGATATTTGGGTCCAATTTAGGTCACATTACCCTACCCTAGGAATTGGTGCGTATTGGTCATTGCAGCACTGTCCACTGTGCTGGTGATCTTTAACCCCTTTAAACCAACACAATCTACACAGCCTATACGGAATGTAATGGAAGAGATACTACAATTAGGGAGAGTGAGAACTCTCGGGAGAAGGGCTCGGGATGAACCTTCTTGAGGGTCATCTCCAAATGGAGGCAACATTTTACTATTTTGACCCACTTTTAGTTTAGTTAGGTCCAGGGGACCGGCCTGGAAGGCCACGGGCTCTGCCCGTACACTTTTGTATATTTGTACAGCAATAAATGTTAAGTGTTAAATACAGTTCGTTTCAACCTTAACCGCGAGTTTTACTGTGCACCGGGATATTCTGGAGTAATCCCATACCGGCCGGGTAGGCCGTCGAGGCGATGCATGGCGTAATCTGGACCTGAGGCAGCTTCCATCCGGGTCTCTACCCTGGCGTGTTGGAGGTGGCTGCCGTCTTACAGTCCACGGCATCGAAGACGACCCAGGTTCGAAGCCATCCCCCAACAGATGGAAAATACGTTTTTTCGGAATTCTGAGTACGCCATCAAATCGGGCGTTTAATTTTACATAAAATTCCCTTTGACACCAAATTTCTATCTCATCACCGTTTCAGGCTGCAAATTATTGAAAAACACCTCTTTTTTCGCATGTTCAAAAATGGAAGGGGTCGTACCGCCCCTCCGTCACGAGATATCAAAAAACGGACCTCGGATTCGTGATCAGGGACAAAAGTTACCCCTTAGGACAAAGTTTCACGCAAATCGAAGAGGGGTCGGGGCAACTGCTGTGTGAGTTGGCGGAGAATTACCCCTATGACTATCAAAGTCACCCCGGAATTTAAACTAAGAATAACGTAACTATTTTTCTTAACACTATTGAAAAAACTTTTTTTTCCAAAATAGTGCATGGACTTTGTGTGGCCTACCCCAGTACATGTTTTAAAAATAATGATCTTGAGAAAAACCTTACCTGTTCGAAAATATTCCAAAAACAAATTGAAATCCTATCAAAGTCAACCCCGGATTACGGTAATGGCGATCGTACCGGATGCGCTTGAACGAGCAAAGCTCGCCGAGGTTGTTTAGAACCGGAAAAGAATCTGAGGGAGGAAGTCGATTGGATTTTTTGATGTTAAACCATCCAGCTTACTAACCTCCTCAATCGCTTCAGTTCAACCCTTCCTCGCTCCTGTCCCGCTTCTTCAACAACATTCGATCGGACCGGACCGAAATCTGCACGTCCAACTTCCACTGGCATCCGCTCACTCGAACCCGCTCAAACACGTCCATCGGCTCGACTCCGCATCAGTTGATCTGGTTCACCGTAACGAGACTATGTCCTATGATTTCGAGCCGATTTGGGGTGAAAACAGGTCGCCACTTTCCATGTAGAACAGCGCCGAAACGCTTGGTTTTCTGGAACGACGTCGGGACTGTAACCGAAACCGGTGAAATTTGTTTTGTTTTGATTTGAATATGACATTTCAACTCACCAAGGTTCCTATAGGCATGGTGGGAATTCGTTAATATATTGACGAAATGTCGATATGCTGACCAATTATTTTAATGCGTTGATAATGTATTGACCGATCTGTCGGACCCCTAGGATTTTCTTAAATTTTATGCATTTTTTTTATCAATTACAATTACCTGAATGCTAAGAATCAGTTCCAAAGTAAACAGTACACACCAAACAACACCGAAGTAGCAGTTTCTAGTAGTAGGCAGTGAAAAATTGAAAATTTGTGCAATGTGACTGGCAAAAATGCATCCGCCGTTTGCTCACGCCAAGTTGCCCAAAAAATCTGGCCAAGAGACTTCCGGCGAATGCTCCAGTCCGTTCTCGGGATGTTGGCCAACTTTTCATCGTATTCCTCGGCCAATTTCACATAAGAATAACTTATCGACAGAAAGGAATATGTTTCCACGGTGCTCAAAATACCTGTTTGGGACTAAGGCAAGGATATTGGGTCCAATTTAGGTCACTTAACCCTACCCTAGGAATAGGCGCGTATTGGTCACTGTAGCACTGTTGACCACTGTGCTGGTGATCTTTAACCCCATCAAACCAACACAATCTACACAGCCTTTACGGTATGGAATGGAAGAGATGACACGATTAGGGAGAGTGAGTACTCTCGGGAGATGGATTTGGGATGAACCTTCTTAAGGGTCATCTCCAAATGGAGGTATTATTTTACTATTTGACCCACTCTAGATTTAGTTAGGTCCAGGGGACCGGCCTGGAAGGCCACGGGCGCTGCCCGTACACTTGTGTATATTTGTTGTACAGTAGAATAAACGTTGTTAAATATATCTAGTTGGTTTCAACACTTTAACCGCGAGTTTGATTGTGCGACGGAGAAATCCCATACCGGCCAGGTAGGCCGTCGGGCGATGCATGGCGTAATCTGGACCTGAGGCAGGTTCCATCCGGGTCTCTACCCTGGCGTGTTGGAGGTGGCTGCCGTCTTACAGTCCACGGCATCGAAGACGACCCAGGTTCGAAGCCATCCCCCAACATTTGGTCCTTCGAACCGGATGAAGGAGCCGGGTAGGACGGATGTTGGACCGTAGATGGACCTGCCGGAGAACCAAGGACTTCGGAGTACACGCGGCGTTCGGCGAATGGAGGTCGCCATCGCTGATTACGTCATCGCCATCGGGAAGGTGGACAAAAGGCTTTGTGTAATGGATTTGCACTTAGCAACGGTACGTGTTGGCGCCAATCATCGACAACAATAGAGCAGTCGCTGGGGGCGACTTTGGACGGTTTCTGGACCGAACCGTGACTCACGGGAGAGCCGCGGTGGATTCAACCGGGAAGGAGAGCATCACCAAACCCAACGGAGGGTTCGATCGTACGGAGACGACAACTGATCCAGCACAGCCAGTTCTTGTCCAGGTAAGGCTACATGATCAGTGTGTATGTCTGGTCGAAGCATAGGTCATTATGTTTCTAACACCAACTCTCACTTCAACTCCAAACCACATCGAGCACAACCGTACCAGGAACCAGGATCGGATGATCGCCTAGGAGGTATCATCCTGAGGACGCACCCAATGCGTTTAACCACCATTTTGGAAACGGACACCCACCAACCCCATGTGCACGGAGCACACAATGGAACATTTAGTGCAGGCTACCACGGACTGAATCGTCACCAAAGGATGGACATCGGTGCCCAATCCTCATCGGGCAGATCAACCAGCCGAGGAGGAGGCACGATCGTGAGATAACCGGGAAGCTGACACCAGCTCAGCGACACATACACACGGATCGGACATCGTACAATTGGGTGCTTTGTCTGACGTCATCGGATCTCTGACCAGGTGGACGGTCAGACCTGGGGGAAATTCGGCCCATTGATGATCGCTGGTACGCGATCGTTAATCACCATCGAGCGGCGAGAGGATCAACCTGCTCTGTTTACTTCTTCGATCACGTCCATATGATCACTCGGGTTTTGTGACAGCTTGCCATGTGACCACTCGGATTTCGCCGAGCTCCTCTGCTCGGAACCCACACATGCAGCGAAGGAAGTCACAACCAAAACGGATTAAGCGAAATCGCAGTTCGGCGCAACTGCAACCTACCAAACAATAGGTGGATGGAATGCAACGGTGCCACTCCTGGCATCGTTCACTCAACACGGGATCGGCTCGGGACTGGCTCGAGTAACAGCAACACATCCCAAGAGGTAGCTGATCACCAGGCTTTGTGAGGTAAGCAATACACTGTGTATATGTCCGCCGAAGCGGGACGACAGATCTACACACCCTTACATGCCTTTTTATCCTCTTCTGGATGCTGCTGACCTATCAACATCCTCAATGACTACGGTCTGTTTGAGGTCGCTGGGACTTTGGAGGACCTCAACCGTGCTCTGGTGTCAATGGGACGCCAGCGAGGACACTGTGGTGACGTCATCGGGACGTTACTGGATAACAGCACAGCATCAGCCTTCACCCACACATGGATGACGTCATGGGATATCATCAGCTGATTGCAAGGATTCGGTATCGGTTTCGGCGAACGGTCGCCTCGAGACAACCATACGGCAACCACTACAACCATCCATGCCGTAATTGGGACGTCATCTACCAACACTACCAAAGCTGAACGTGCACGGTACGCATGCGACCACGTGGACAATCGTTGATCTGGGACAGATCAGCTGATCAAGATTTCATATACCATCGCCGAAGGATCGGCAATCGTCTTCGCATGTCGGTGCACAACCGATGGACCTATCCACGGGTCATGGGCTCCGGTTTCGACCACGCAAGGCTGCTGATCAAATGGGATGCACGGACCGAGTTGCAGTCGGTGAACTGCACTCCATGGAAACAACCACGCGTATGAAGAGGCAGCATACCACCAGGTTCTATCAGGTAAAAAATAATTACACGTATATGTCCGCCGAGGCAGGACATCGGACACTACACCTCCTCATGAACCTTTATCCTCTTCTATGACGTCGACTTGTTCATTCATACATCGTTCGGTGAGGATCACTGAACGCACCCAGCTTGGATGGTACACCTACGCAACGCCGACAGGACGCATTGGTCATGGTGGTCTAGGACAGACTGCGGTTTCCACAGAGCAAGGGCTCTGGTTTCAACAACTCTGGTTCGGCCTGACAAGCGGTATCAATCTGGATCGGCGGAGTATGGGCTCCCATTCCAAAGGGCAGCTGAAGGATCGCTGCAACAGCCCAAGCCAAGTGACAACGAATACATCCACGGCGTCAACCGACGTCGACTTCCACACCTTCCGGTGACGTCAGAGGGGCGTCAAGGTAAACTCGGTTTTGCGGACTGAATGAACCACCACACCGGAACTCTGGCATCAATGGGATCAGGATGCCTACCACCAGGGGCGCCGACTCTGGGGGGGCACGGTACTTTTTGCCCCCCCTAAAATTTGGCTGGGGGGGCAGCCCATACATTGTGCCCCCCCAGAAATTTTGGAAGAAAAATATACTTATATCAAACAAGCTCTTCCCGGCAAACTTCGTCCTGCCCTTTTTTGGTTTCCTGACGTTTCTTGCTTGTTGGCTAATTCAGCCTCCTGTGATCAAAATTTGATTTTACGCATATTTTCCCATACAATCTGCAGATTTTCCGGAATCGGTTCCAGAGTGGCCAAAGTTGTCTTTTTTGGCGTAAGAACCTTCCTTGGGCTTATACGAACCCAACGCAACAAAGAGCACTTCGATCCGACGTTCCGTATTGAACTGATTCGCGTTCGAACAAAACCGTCGAATTTTTTTATATATATAGATATAAAAAAAAGGAAATAATTGAAAATAATCTAAAACTTAAATGAAACATTGTTTGTACACACGGATAGAATTCTTGTAAGCGAATCCGTAAAATAGTTCAAAAACATTTGTTGTTTTCGAAATCGCTGAAATTTTTGAACAAAATCGTTTACAATTTTCTGGATTTAGATGGATTATTTTTCTAAATCGTCAACGTTTTATCTATACCACTGTTGTTCCGTCCGGAAAGAGTTTAGCGTGCACTCGAGCGTTCCTGAAGGGAGCGCTAACCAAAACAAACCACACACACAAAGTGGAGGGAAAACGGCGCGTGCAACGACAAGAAAAAGTACCGCTAGTTTGCTCCACACCACGACGTCAGCAGCATTCTTGCTCCACCTCCCGTCCGAGAAGGAGGCGTACGACACGCGAGGACAAGTTTCGCCCAATCTCGACGCGATCCGACGCGAACCCCGAACCGGCTTCCGAGGAAGTAACCCCGCGACCGCGCAACCTTTGTAGATCGACCCAGTAGAGAAATACAGATAAGTTAAGTATTGTTTTGAAGAGTTGCCCTGCTTTCGCCTAAGTTTGATCCGATCGCAAATCCAATTTCCGCCTCCGAAAATTGGTTCCTCCGTTGTCCACCAAGGGTGACCGCACCCGAGAGTCCGCCGTCGCCAAAATTACAGTCCACACGCTCCGTAGTTCGGTCCCGACCGAACATATGGTCCTTCGAACCGGATTGGACTTTCGTGTGCGCGCCGCCCTGGGGACATCCGGAAGGAAAGTTCCGACAAAGTGCGCAAAAGAACTGTTCCGGAAGTGAGATTCTTGAGCGGTGCCGAACCGAAGTAGCGCGAATCTTTTGCTGCGAGCCGTGAAAGATTTGACAGAACAGTGCGAAAAAGAAGAACAAGAAGAACCTTCCTGCATCGGCCGAACAGTGCAAAAAAGAAGAAGAAGATTCCTGCTGAAGCAGAAAAGTGCGAAAAAAAGTGAAACAAACCCGTCGTCTGTGAAGCCAAACATCCCTCTCGCGGAAACCACATTCCGCTGCCAACGCTGTAGGCGAGCTGCAGCGTTCCGCATCGATTCTGTTGCCCTTTGATTCCCCATTTCACCATGTGGAAGGCAATGTTTACGATGAAGCTGGAGGATGCGTTCCAACAGCGAGTACATGCCATGCAAAAGATCGCGAATCTCCGGGATGTCGTCCTCGATCTGCAGAATCCGACGCTAGCGCAGCTGACAAAGCTGCGTAAAACCCTTTGGGCATTGTACGACGAGTACGGCCGAGCACACAGCTGCATCGTCGGCAATGTTCCGGATGACGACCTCGCCCAGCAAGAAGTGGAATACGACGCCTTCGACCAACTCTTCGATGCAGTCAGCGTGCCATTGGAGGAGAAGTTCATTGCGCTGACGAACGCCAACCCGAAAACGAGTGTAATGGACTACGTTGCACACCAGCAGAAGCTCTGGACGATGTCAACGCCGACGATCTACGAGAGCAACTACTGGGACACCCCGATGATGGCCTGTGAGTCCACCCATCCGGAGCTCTCAGGACAAACCGCCAACTCGAACCTACGATCCAGGCCCGAAAACCTGGACACGGAAGTGATTTTGCGAAATCACTCTCCGTCGACGAGCTACACGAGCTCACCACCCGAAACCCGGTCCAGGTCCCAAACCCTGGAAGCGGATACGGCTTTGCGAAGTCGTATGCCGCCAAAGATCGATCCAAACCGCCCAGCCAAGCCCACATCCGCGAGCGATGTCTTGGACACCGAAGTGGTCATGCGTGACCAGCTTCAACCGGCAACCGATGCCAATCCGACGGACCTCCCAGTGTCCGCAATCTCCAGCGAAGAAACCGAAACCAGTGTCAAATGCGTGCCTCTCGAACCGGCACAAGGAAACCCCAACGAATCCGGAACCGGTCGTGTCCTCCCGGACGACGGTACCCACATGACTGGTGCGCCAACTCCCGACAGTGTCCTGAACCACGAAGCAAGTCTGATCGCAACAGACAACGGCATCGAACCACAAGTTGAAACCGACGAGAGAAGGGAACTCGCAATGCTGACGGTGACAACGCTCCTCAACACTGACCGCTGCTCAGAGGACAGCGGATCCCGACCCGAAGCCGAGAAGATGTCAACAGTGCTGCCAAGCTTTCCCGAACCCAACCTGTTCAACTCCAAACGTTCGCTCACGGACGGTGACGCACGAACAAAAGAACGCGAGCCGCTACCAGCGGTGAACCTCCGGAACGAAAAGGTGAATTCTCTCCGTGTCGAGCACGGCAGCTCTCGGACGACCATCCAACGGGACGCTGTAACCCTCCAGACCAGAGCAGAGCTAAATCCGCCGCTGCCAACCGCTGCGAAAGCGCCCGATAAACGAAGCCTAGCGATAGCCTGTCCCAACCCGCCGCTCAACGACACCCACGGAACCCGGAAGAAGCACGCTGTCAACAAACCCGCAAAGCCCAGTTCACGAAAGACGGACAGCGTTTCTCCAAAGTTCCCGGACCCGTTACACCCAGTGCTTTGCCGAGGCGCACCACACGAACAACGACCCACCAGCTCGACTTCTGGTGATCTGCGAGACACAGAAGCTCCGGAACCCAATCGCGTGAACGTGATACACCAACACCACGAAGAGAAACCTCCACAGAAACGAAAGACCGAGACCGAGCAACTGACGAAGACGTACGTGCGGTCTGAACGCAAAGGTGGTTCCAAGCACGCCCTCAAACGGCTTCAGCATCGAGCAGCAACGAAGAAGAGCACCCCAACAAGCGAAGCGCTCAACCATCGACCACTCCTGAACGAACCAGTCGGCCTGCCGCAGAAACGGCGCACTATCGCCGTAGTTTTCTGGACCTGCCTGAAGCTTAACCGAACAAACGGCAGTCTCTGCTGCTCCAAGCTAACATCCAACTTGAAAGCCACCATCGTCGAGTCCAGAACGAAGCCCAAAACCCCACGAAGCAGATCATTTTGGACAACTTCAAGCACCACCGCTGCCGCACTTGTGAGTATGCTCCCAATTTTGCTTGCTTTTTGCCACAACATACACGCCAAGTACTATGAGAACGACTTCGTCGGTCGTGAAACCAGTTTCCTGAAGAACGGCCGTGGGCCGTGCAAACAGATCGTCGCTCCGAAGTCCTTCAAGGTCAACCGACGCGTGGTGAGCAGCCAAAAAGTTCGCCTACTACGATTGCTTGAAGGCTGGCAGCGGAGCACGATTCCGAGCAACCCGCCGTACAGTTACTCCACAGTGCGGATGTCCCGAAGCTGCAATCGGCGCTACGATGACGATTCCAACTACGCACGAGGATGTCACCCCCGCAAACCGATAATCCAAGACGTCGGTGGACGAAGCCTGATGAACGATTCCGAACCAGCCCATCGAAAGTGCTCCGTTGGCGAACGCACGCTGGAGAACAAAAAGCGGCCAACCGCTCAACACGATGATCACACCAAGCTGTTCCACCGAGACCATCGACACTGGATCAGACAAGCCTGCACGGTTTGTGCCGAGTTACCGCAGTGCGTCCTGCCCGATAATGGTTCCACACGCATCACTCCATCGACCACAATGAACTCCCAGACCTGCCAATGCGACTACAGCAGATTGCCTGGGACCACCGAAGGTCCGCCCGAAGCAGCTGGAAATGCTCAAACCATGCCTTCACGATGGAGACCGCCCACGAAGAACTTCGATCCGCTACTTCTTCCCGTTGCTACGCATCTGATCAACAACTCAACACTCCGTTTCGACATCATCAACGCCAACCTGATCAGCAAAAATGTTGAATCGATGCTTCAACGGGGGGAGTATGTTCCGTCCGGAAAGAGTTTAGCGTGCACTCGAGCGTTCCTGAAGGGAGCGCTAACCAAAACAAACCACACACACAAAGTGGAGGGAAAACGGCGCGTGCAACGACAAGAAAAAGTACCGCTAGTTTGCTCCACACCACGACGTCAGCAGCATTCTTGCTCCACCTCCCGTCCGAGAAGGAGGCGTACGACACGCGAGGACAAGTTTCGCCCAATCTCGACGCGATCCGACGCGAACCCCGAACCGGCTTCCGAGGAAGTAACCCCGCGACCGCGCAACCTTTGTAGATCGACCCAGTAGAGAAATACAGATAAGTTAAGTATTGTTTTGAAGAGTTGCCCTGCTTTCGCCTAAGTTTGATCCGATCGCAAATCCAATTTCCGCCTCCGAAAATTGGTTCCTCCGTTGTCCACCAAGGGTGACCGCACCCGAGAGTCCGCCGTCGCCAAAATTACAGTCCACACGCTCCGTAGTTCGGTCCCGACCGAACAACTGTGCTCTCTAGGAAAATCAGTAAGCTTAGTACAAGAGCACTGAGGCATCGGTGAATGATTTGAGAGATGTCGGATTTTACGGATTTGCTCATAAAATTTCTATCTGTGCATGTTGTTCCAAAAACAAAACCAATGTTCTTTTCCCAAAGCACTTCATCTACAATCAAACTTACGCAAACTCTTGCGAAAACAATCATCAAGTTTTCAAACGCAACATTCTGCAATTTGCCATTGTAGATCAGGATTTAGCGAATATAAGCTGAAACACTTTCCAAAGTGGTAATTTGTTGACTGCTTTACATTTACAAAAATGCTGATGAATTCGATAATTTTTTGGGTAATTTTAGAAAGGATTTGAAAAGATTTCAAATACATTTGTTAACCGCTAACCATTCTTTACCAATTTAAGCCGAAAAATACAATTGTTTCAAAAAAAGTAAATTTTTGAAAACTAGCGCACCGCTTTACTGAGAAACCGACAAATTAAAACCTTATCTGAGACAATTCCACATTATAATCTTAAAAAACAAGCAAGTTATGATCGATAAAAAAAATAGGCTGTAGAAATTTTAACTGCACCCTCAAAAAATATGCCAAAAATCAGGGAGTAGAGAATAATACTAAAAATAGAACATTTTCAGGATCAGATCAGCATTATTGAGTATTGGAAATCCATTTTAAAACGTTTTTGGTCGTATTCTTAAATTCAAAAATTCAAAAATTCAAAAATTCAAAAATTCAAAAATTCAAAAATTCAAAAATTCAAAAATTCAAAAATTCAAAAATTCAAAAATTCAAAAATTCAAAAATTCAAAAATTCAAAAATTCAAAAATTCAAAAATTCAAAAATTCAAAAATTCAAAAATTCAAAAATTCAAAAATTCAAAAATTCAAAAATTCAAAAATTCAAAAATTCAAAAATTCAAAAATTCAAAAATTCAAAAATTCTAAAATTCTAAAATTCTAAAATTCTAAAATTCTAAAATTCTAAAATTCTAAAATTCTAAAATTCTAAAATTCTAAAATTCTAAAATTCTAAAATTCTAAAATTCTAAAATTCTAAAATTCTAAAATTCTAAAATTCTAAAATTCTAAAATTCTAAAATTCTAAAATTCTAAAATTCTAAAATTCTAAAATTCTAAAATTCTAAAATTCTAAAATTCTAAAATTCTAAAATTCTAAAATTCTAAAATTCTAAAATTCTAAAATTCTAAAATTCTAAAATTCTAAAATTCTAAAATTCTAAAATTCTAAAATTCTAAAATTCTAAAATTCTAAAATTCTAAAATTCTAAAATTCTAAAATTCTAAAATTCTAAAATTCTAAAATTCTAAAATTCTAAAATTCTAAAATTCTAAAATTCTAAAATTCTAAAATTCTAAAATTCTAAAATTCTAAAATTCTAAAATTCTAAAATTCTAAAATTCTAAAATTCTAAAATTCTAAAATTCTAAAATTCTAAAATTCTAAAATTCTAAAATTCTAAAATTCTAAAATTCTAAAATTCTAAAATTCTAAAATTCTAAAATTCTAAAATTCTAAAATTCTAAAATTCTAAAATTCTAAAATTCTAAAATTCTAAAATTCTAAAATTCTAAAATTCTAAAATTCTAAAATTCTAAAATTCTAAAATTCTAAAATTCTAAAATTCTAAAATTCTAAAATTCTAAAATTCTAAAATTCTAAAATTCTAAAATTCTAAAATTCTAAAATTCTAAAATTCTAAAATTCTAAAATTCTAAAATTCTAAAATTCTAAAATTCTAAAATTCTAAAATTCTAAAATTCTAAAATTCTAAAATTCTAAAATTCTAAAATTCTAAAATTCTAAAATTCTAAAATTCTAAAATTCTAAAATTCTAAAATTCTAAAATTCTAAAATTCTAAAATTCTAAAATTCTAAAATTCTAAAATTCTAAAATTCTAAAATTCTAAAATTCTAAAATTCTAAAATTCTAAAATTCTAAAATTCTAAAATTCTAAAATTCTAAAATTCTAAAATTCTAAAATTCTAAAATTCTAAAATTCTAAAATTCTAAAATTCTAAAATTCTAAAATTCTAAAATTCTAAAATTCTAAAATTCTAAAATTCTAAAATTCTAAAATTCTAAAATTCTAAAATTCTAAAATTCTAAAATTCTAAAATTCTAAAATTCTAAAATTCTAAAATTCTAAAATTCTAAAATTCTAAAATTCTAAAATTCTAAAATTCTAAAATTCTAAAATTCTAAAATTCTAAAATTCTAAAATTCTAAAATTCTAAAATTCTAAAATTCTAAAATTCTAAAATTCTAAAATTCTAAAATTCTAAAATTCTAAAATTCTAAAATTCTAAAATTCTAAAATTCTAAAATTCTAAAATTCTAAAATTCTAAAATTCTAAAATTCTAAAATTCTAAAATTCTAAAATTCTAAAATTCTAAAATTCTAAAATTCTAAAATTCTAAAATTCTAAAATTCTAAAATTCTAAAATTCTAAAATTCTAAAATTCTAAAATTCTAAAATTCTAAAATTCTAAAATTCTAAAATTCTAAAATTCTAAAATTCTAAAATTCTAAAATTCTAAAATTCTAAAATTCTAAAATTCTAAAATTCTAAAATTCTAAAATTCTAAAATTCTAAAATTCTAAAATTCTAAAATTCTAAAATTCTAAAATTCTAAAATTCTAAAATTCTAAAATTCTAAAATTCTAAAATTCTAAAATTCTAAAATTCTAAAATTCTAAAATTCTAAAATTCTAAAATTCTAAAATTCTAAAATTCTAAAATTCTAAAATTCTAAAATTCTAAAATTCTAAAATTCTAAAATTCTAAAATTCTAAAATTCTAAAATTCTAAAATTCTAAAATTCTAAAATTCTAAAATTCTAAAATTCTAAAATTCTAAAATTCTAAAATTCTAAAATTCTAAAATTCTAAAATTCTAAAATTCTAAAATTCTAAAATTCTAAAATTCTAAAATTCTAAAATTCTAAAATTCTAAAATTCTAAAATTCTAAAATTCTAAAATTCTAAAATTCTAAAATTCTAAAATTCTAAAATTCTAAAATTCTAAAATTCTAAAATTCTAAAATTCTAAAATTCTAAAATTCTAAAATTCTAAAATTCTAAAATTCTAAAATTCTAAAATTCTAAAATTCTAAAATTCTAAAATTCTAAAATTCTAAAATTCTAAAATTCTAAAATTCTAAAATTCTAAAATTCTAAAATTCTAAAATTCTAAAATTCTAAAATTCTAAAATTCTAAAATTCTAAAATTCTAAAATTCTAAAATTCTAAAATTCTAAAATTCTAAAATTCTAAAATTCTAAAATTCTAAAATTCTAAAATTCTAAAATTCTAAAATTCTAAAATTCTAAAATTCTAAAATTCTAAAATTCTAAAATTCTAAAATTCTAAAATTCTAAAATTCTAAAATTCTAAAATTCTAAAATTCTAAAATTCTAAAATTCTAAAATTCTAAAATTCTAAAATTCTAAAATTCTAAAATTCTAAAATTCTAAAATTCTAAAATTCTAAAATTCTAAAATTCTAAAATTCTAAAATTCTAAAATTCTAAAATTCTAAAATTCTAAAATTCTAAAATTCTAAAATTCTAAAATTCTAAAATTCTAAAATTCTAAAATTCTAAAATTCTAAAATTCTAAAATTCTAAAATTCTAAAATTCTAAAATTCTAAAATTCTAAAATTCTAAAATTCTAAAATTCTAAAATTCTAAAATTCTAAAATTCTAAAATTCTAAAATTCTAAAATTTTTAAATTCTAAAATTCTTAAATTCTTAAAAAATTAATGCATGTAATAATTTTAAAATTTTCGATTTTTTTAAACATTGAATTTTATTGAAATTTCTAAATTTCTGATTGTTTAAATGTCTGGATTTCTGCTTTTGATTTCTTAACATTTTTTTAACTCTAGAATATTTTTATTCTATTGTTTTTTTTTAATTTTGGAATATTGAATTTTGTGTAGGTATCTGTTATTTTTTTCTAAATTGCAGATTTGAAAAATGTTTTTTTTAAATGTGTATTTGTATTTTTAAATTTGTGAAGTTCCAAATTTTTGCGCTTTTTCTGTTGTTTTTATTTTTAGAATATTTGTATTGTTAAATTTCTAAATATCTGATTATTTTTATTATTGACTGTTACTTCTAGAAAATAAGTGAGAATATGCCAATGAGAAGGAATTCGCCTTCCAAACATATAAAAAAATCCCCTCAATTAACATTCTAATCACGTTTTAATAAATAATCTTTCTCTTTAAAAAAAATGATTCCGGATGAAAAAAAATCGTATCACGTCGTAATAAAAATTTTAAAATCCGTGATATACAAGAAACTTTAACATCTAATCACCACTCTTACCTATCGATTTCGGAAAACAACCGTGCCCCCCCAACATTTTAGACTAGTCGGCGCCCCTGGTACTGCTTCCTTTAATGTTCAAAGTTCAATTGTGATGGAGTGGTGGAAAATATTGAAGAGTAATTCTCCAGAATTTCACAACTTGAAAATTTTTTAAAATTGTATATTTTTTGAATGAAATTTTTGGTGCCTTCCTCTCAATAATATATTAAATTCATCTGAAATATAATTTTTCCTATTCCATTGCAGACTTTTTTCTGCAAGGTAATACAGACACCGTCTTTCAAGAAAATGGCAACCCTTTCCAATGCTCTTTCTTGACCATTTGAATTATGGATTCTTTTTTTTACCCTTTCTCCCTTAACAATTTTCCAGAAAAAATGGGGGGGAGGTGATATGGGACCACAGATTGGAAAAAAGACGGAACATATTTTTCTAAATTCATTGATATTATGCAATTTTTTTAAAGTAGCATAACTTTAATGACGTTTAAAGCATTTTGTGATACCATTTGTTTAAAATTTTTGAAAATCTGGCTTAAAATTTGGCATTATAAAATTAAAATAAAATTTTTACCAGATTTATGATGCATTAAAGTAGGATTTAAGAATAATGAAGCTTTTAAATTATGAAATCTAGCTATATCAGATTTTCAGGATTTTACAATTTCGGGAAAAAACATTTAGTTTTGAAATTTTGGAGTTGGAAAGCTTTAGAATTATGAACTTCTGAAATTTTTAAATTATGGTTGTTCTGAAATTTCAGAACATTTAAATTTTTGAGTATAAGAGCATTGGAGTTTTGGAGTTTGAGTGTTTTGGAATAATGATGCTTTGAAAATTTGGAAAGTTGAGGTTTTATGTTGGTATTTTGGAATGAAATAGTTTTGGATTGTTATAGTTTTCTTATTTTGCAATTTTTGAGATTAGAATTATGGACTTTTAATTAGAAGTTTAGAAATTTACGTGTTATGGAGATTTGAAAAATGAGTTTTAAAAGTTGTGGAATTCAAAATATGGGTGCTTAGGAATTTTTAAATTTGTGTTTTGGAATTAAAGTTAAGATGATTTGAAATTTCAAAATTTGCATTAAAAAAAAAAAGATTTTTTGAAATTTCAAGATTTTAATATTTTGTAATTTGATAACATTGCAATTTTTAAGTTATGGAATAGGAAATATAAGCATTATGATACATACCAGTCTTAGATTTTAGGAACATTAGAGTTTGCAAATTATGGAATTTAGCGATATTAGAATCTCGGAATTTTGGAATTTTAAACATAGAAATTTAAGAAATTTGGCATTTTGGAGAAATAAAGTTTTAGAATTATGAGCTTCTAGAATAGTTAAACTTTGGTAGTTTTGAAATTTAACACCTAAACTCCCAAGCTCGAGAAAAAGGGGGGATTTATATGGAAAAGTAAATCTTTCCCAGTTCCTGAGGGGAACACCCTTGAAGAGTATCGGGGCCGGCATTTACAAAGCGGATTCAGTGGCAATTTCATTCTCAACTTAATGTTAACATGTTAAGGTTAATGTTAACATTCCATAGGTCGCCTCCCTAAGGTGTCGTGATAAGGTCCAGTTTGTGACGATACACTACCTTCCCTTTACTAAGCAATCGATTCCAGAAGGGAAAAGATCACCAGTTGTGTTGGTCCGAGCCGGGATTTGAACCCCGATCTACCGCTTACGAGGCGGAAGCGTTACCACTGGGCTACGTGGCTCGGTCTTATATGGAAATTCCCCCTTTTTTCTCGAGCTTGGGAGTTTAGGTGTTGAGAAAATTAGAATTTTTGAGTATAAGAGATTCGGATTTTAAGTATTTTGGAATAATGATGCTTTGACATTTTGAGTTTTACAATTACAGATTTTTTTAAATTTTTGGAATTTTTAATTTAAAGGTTATGGAACATAATATATTGGAGTTTCAGTATTTTCGAATTTTGGAGTTATGAAGTTTTGAAATTTTAGCATTCGAGTGATCTGTCTTGGAATTTTGAAATTTAGAATTCAAAATTTGGGTGTATTGGAATTTGAAATTTGAGTTTTAATTGTTATAAATTTCGGAATTTTAGTATTTTGGAATTTTATTATTTAGGATTTTTTATCAACTCTGGGATTAAAAAAATTAATTGTTAGAATCAGGAAGTAAAAACAAAATTCTTTTAAAAAAAAGTTTTCTGTTTTTGCAATTTATGAGATAAGAATCAATGACTATTAATTTGAAATGAAGAAATTAGAGTGTTTTGGGGTTTTACAAATTTGAGTTTTCAAAGTTGTGGAATTTCAAATTTCTCTTTCAAAAAGTTTTATAATTCAACTCAGCACTCAACACTCAATGTTTTCTTATACCGAAATTTTAGTTTTAGAAGTTTTGAACTTTAGAATATCAGTTTTTTTTTTGTATTTTGGATTTTTTTAGTTCTGGAATTGGAGATAAAATGTTTTGGATTTTTTTTAATTTGTTGGATTTGGAATTTAAAATTTAAAGTGTTGGAAGATTTTTAGATTTTTTAATTTAAAATTTACAAATTTTGGCATTTGAAAGTCTTTGTTTATTTTAATTTTGGGATTTTTATAAATCTTGCAATTTGTGAGATTCAGAATTTGTTACAGTTTATTTTTCCTAAAAGAGCACACAGCTAGCAAAATCTAAACTTAGAAATATGTACCCTCCCTGTAAAGGCTTATGAATTGATCTGAGTTGAAAGGTTCTCTAAATCTCTGAATTTCAAATGTAACATCCTGGAGCAGAACTGTTAAATTCTAATAAACACTAATTGAATTGAATTGAATTTGTTACAGTTAATTTGACATTTAGAAATTCTGGAAGTAGGGAATTTTAAAGTTCTTGAATTTTGGAGTTATAAAGCTGTGGAGTATGGAATTTTGGACTTCTGGAAATTTTGATCATATAAAATTTAAAGAATATTGAAATTTTTAAGTTTCAGAGTATTGAATCGGAAGATTTTTAATTTGGCAATCTTGGAGTTTTTGTGTTATAGATTTACGATACTTTGGAGTTTTCGAATTTCGGAATTTAAGAGTATAACATTTTCAAAACTTAAAAATTTAGAAAGTTGAAATTTTAAATTTTGAGATTTGTTTTTTTTGAATTTAATAGCTTTGTAATTTTGGAATTTTGGACTTCTGGTAATTTTGGCTATCTTAAATTTAAAGAATATTGAAATTTTTAAATTGGGAGTTTCTAAATTTGGCAGTTTGAGTGTTTTTGTTTTGTTTATGATACTCTGGAGTTTTCCAATTTTGGAATTTAAGAGTATGCAATTTTTGAAACTAAAAATTTTAATTTAGCCGTTTTCGCAAATCGACCAATATTTTCATTTTAATTTTGATTGAACTTAGTCCACTAATTTTCTAAGTCAAAAGAAGCCATACAATTTTGCGGGTCATTCAATTTCAAAATTCAATAGAACTACTCTGACCCTGTTCGCATAAATGTCCCATATGCATTTTCATCACTTTTGAGTTATTGATGCAGTTTGGTTCAAAATCATGTGCTCTTCCAGAAAATCACAAATATCCAGTACTTTGGATGAAATCCAGGTTTTCGTGAAAACTTAAAATTTAATTCTGGGACAAACTTGCTTGCGTTTTTCTCAACTTGCTTTGTACATGGAACATTTATACAAACATTCGCAGTATTCTAGTTTTAAACTTCAATTGAGTTTTGATGAAATTCATTAATAACTGTTTTCGATGCAATGAAAACAATGTCGTTTTGACAAAATCTGAGTTGAAAAGACCGAGCCACGTAGCCCAGTGGTAACGCTTCCGCCTCGTAAGCGGTAGATCGGGATTCAAATCCCGGCTCGGACCAACACAACTGGTGATCTTTTCCCTTCTGGATTCGATTGCTTAGTAAAGGGAAGGTAGTGTATCGTCACAAACTGGACCTTATCACGACACCTTAGGGAGGCGACCTATGGAATGTTAGCATTAACCTTAACATGTTAACATTAAGTTGAGAATGAAATTGCCACTGAATCGACTTTGTTAATGCCGGCCCCGATACTCTTCATGGGTGTTCCCCTCAGGAACAGGGAAAGATTTACTTGAGTTGAAAATTTTAAATGGAGAAAAAAATACTGGCAACACTGGAAAATGTCATACACGGAAAAAAGTCAATTCACAATTTCATGCAAATGAATCATGAATAAATTCCTTCGTGGTTCCTCAGTTCATGAACACTATTCACGATTTCCGGAATTGGGTCCTAAAATGAAGCTTAGATTGCTGATATTATTGTTTACAGCGATAAAGCTTATTTTTCTGAGTACAATGACCCTTTGTACGACCACAAAGAGTTTAAAATGGATTTTTAAATCAATTTTGAAAAATTAACCTCGCGGTCCTTCTTGACAGAAAAGCTCCTACTTGACAGCTCGTTCCAAGGGGACCATAGTTGATCCATCGAAAAAATGTTGTCTTGTCAAAAAAAAATTTTGCATTAAAATGAAAAAAATTGATCAGGAATGGTTTTTAATCGTGTTTTTTACCATTGTACATAAAAATTGACATAGGGCTTTAGTACCCAATTGTTTACTTGACATCTCGAAAATCCCCTTTTGAACCCCTTTCAAGTATCCACCCTATTGTGCGTCAAATTGTGTGCGTCTTGTGAAGAGTTATTTGTTTACCAAAAACCATAGAAAAGAGAGTAAATAAAAGCCCCCTTGCACACACACACACTTACTTCTCAACGCCAACTACGATTTCCGTTGCACCAAACGACGACGACGACGACGATAAACAATAGCAGCGTAGCGACGATTGCGGTTTTTTTTGGTGACAGGATTTGACAGGAGAGTAGGAGTGTGGAGTGGTTGTGTAAGTGTTTGTTGTTGTTGTTTACATTCCACACTCGCTCACAGCTGGTGTCACACACACACATTCGTACAGGGTGCAGGACAAACTTACGTACGCGCACACACATACAAGCAAATTTTGTTGTTTTCGTACGAGCAGGGCAAACAATGTGTGAGTGTTTTGTTTTGTTTTTGTATGAATTAGCTTTGTTTTTTGTTAATTTAAAGTTTGAACAAAGTCGGTGGCGCGTCGCCGCTCCGTCGACGGCAGTGTGGCCAGATTTACTTGCGCTGGTTCAGACGAGACTGACGTACTGTGGAGAGAGAAACGTGGGATGCATTAGTGACTGCGGCGTTTGACAGCTCGCTGATTTATGGTTAGCCTAGGAGGGTGACTACTCAAATTCCACAATCATTTCACTGTTAGGTGTTAGAATCATCATTCCAATCGATCAAATCAAAGGTTAGTGGAGGCACAAATCATCAAAACATGTTAAATTCTTTTTGAGGTTATTTGTCAAAAGAAACTGCAGCAAACGTCATTAGACAACGAGAAACGTCAAACAAGGAACGGGAGGGGATCCGCAGTTAGTTGCTACTTTCGGTTTATCATACATAGTATGTTCAACAAGAGTTTTACTTAGGTTACAAACTTTCTTCTGCAACCTTTGTGAAACTAAGAAATGCAACAACGGTTCTACAAGCGCAGTTCGCAGAAACAAACGGACCACTCGCGGCAGGGGGGAAAACAAAGCGAAACGTCAAAACAAACAAGACTTTCGAGAGAAAGGTACCAACTTTTTGCGGGTTCTGTTGAGTTCGGCGTCGCCGGCAACACTGACACATTTTGACAGCTCCGATGATTGCCTAAACTCTATCATTTCGCGCCAACACAGAAAACAGGACAAGATGTGTGTGTGTATATATGTTTACAAAACAAACTTGAGAACGAGATTAACTGGTCCGGACGAAACAAACTTGGCGGCGGTCGAAATGGTCACGTCGCTCCTCCAGCAGTAGATTGATGCGATGGTTGAGATTCAGTGATGACTTCTTAACCTAACAATTTTTAAGCTCCGTTCTCCCTCCTCTTTTGGCTAACTAACTCTTTTACAACTCTGGTAGTGTGTTTTTGTAACGCAAATAAAAAAAAAGAAAGTTTTAATTGCAGCAATTTTTTACTCCTCGTTGTTTGACTTTTATTACTTCTACACTGTGTTTACACGCACACAAAGAAGGTATCAACATTGAAATTAAAGAAAAACTTTTTTTTCTTCCTTCCTCCTTCGATCAATTAATAAAACTCCCCCATCTTTTTTTGTCTCGCCCTACCTCTCAACAAAACTCTAGAAAATATTTATCCTCTCTCGTACTTCCTCCGTAAAACTTTTGCTGCACGGGCTCAAAAAAAGTACGGCTTCAGAAATACGTAGAAAAAAAAACTCTTCACCCAACGCATTTCTTCTTTTATTTTACACTTAGTTTATATTTAAACCTTCTTCCTTTTTTCAATCTGTTCCTCCCAAGATAGAAAAGAGTTCTGCCCTAAAAACAATTACTTTCAACACTGCTGCTGTGACTTTACAAAGTTAGTTTAAAGTGATATCATAGTTTAAAAAAAACACGACCTCTTTTTTTTCTCTCCTTAAATAACGTTCTTAGCCACTCGGTAAGGTGATCTACGAGCTGCGAGTTGGTGGTGATCATGGGTAGAAAAAGATGAAAGAAAAGATAAACAAAAATTACCGTGTAAGATTGACAGCTGGATGTCAACGGAGAAGTTAATGCAAAGAAGAAAAAACAAATTAATACACGTTCGGTTGGAATTGTTCAGTTTTTGAGGTGGATTCTTGTTTCTTCAAGAATTTGTGAATTAAAGTTTAATTAAAGCAGATTTTTTCTATCATAATTACACATTTTAGATTTAAGATGTGATTCAACTTTTGAAATGTAATTGTAATTTTTGTAATTTTTGTAATTTTTGTAATTTTTGTAATTTTTGTAATTTTTGTAATTTTTGTAATTTTTGTAATTTTTGTAATTTTTGTAATTTTTGTAATTTTTGTAATTTTTGTAATTTTTGTAATTTTTGTAATTTTTGTAATTTTTGTAATTTTTGTAATTTTTGTAATTTTTGTAATTTTTGTAATTTTTGTAATTTTTGTAATTTTTGTAATTTTTGTAATTTTTGTAATTTTTGTAATTTTTGTAATTTTTGTAATTTTTGTAATTTTTGTAATTTTTGTAATTTTTGTAATTTTTGTAATTTTTGTAATTTTTGTAATTTTTGTAATTTTTGTAATTTTTATAATTTTTGTAATTTTTGTAATTTTTGTAATTTTTGTAATTTTTGTAATTTTTGTAATTTTTGTAGTTTTTGTAATTTTTGTAATTTTTGTAATTTTTGTAATTTTTGTAATTTTTGTAATTTTTGTAATTTTTGTAATTTTTGTAATTTTTGTAATTTTTGTAATTTTTGTAATTTTTGTATTTTTTGTAATTTTTGTAATTTTTGTAATTTTTGTAATTTTTGTAATTTTTGTAATTTTTGTAATTTTTGTAATTTTTGTAATTTTTGTAATTTTTGTAATTTTTGTAATTTTTGTAATTTTTGTAATTTTTGTAATTTTTGTAATTTTTGTAATTTTTGTAATTTTTGTAATTTTTGTAATTTTTGTAATTTTTGTAATTTTTGTAATTTTTGTAATTTTTGTAATTTTTGTAATTTTTGTAATTTTTGTAATTTTTGTAATTTTTGTAATTTTTGTAATTTTTGTAATTTTTGTAATTTTTGTAATTTTTGTAATTTTTGTAATTTTTGTAATTTTTGTAATTTTTGTAATTTTTGTAATTTTTGTAATTTTTGTAATTTTTGTAATTTTTGTAATTTTTGTAATTTTTGTAATTTTTGTAATTTTTGTAATTTTTGTAATTTTTGTAATTTTTGTAATTTTTGTAATTTTTGTAGTTTTTGTAATTTTTGTAATTTTTGTAATTTTTGTAACTTTTGTAATTTTTGTAATATTTTTTCATTTTTTTTTTTGTTTCAGTTCATTTGTCTTTATTTTGTTCATTTCTGTTCATTTTCGTTCATTTCTTTCCATTTTTGTTCATTTCTGTCCATTTTTGGTAATTTCGTTAATTTTTGTTCATTTTTGTTTATTTTTGTTCAGTTTTGTTAAAATTTTTTCAATTTCGTTCAAATTGGCTCAATTTTGTTCAATTTTGTTCAATTTTATTCAATTTTGTTAAATTTGTTCATTCTTGTTTATTTTTGTCATGTTTGTTTGACTGTTATATTAAAAAGATACAAATTTTAATCAGATTTAGTTGTAATTTTTAAATTCCTTTATTTTAAACACTATTGAACAAATTCCAACCGACCTTAAAACTAAACAAAAGCAAATAAAAACGGGAAAATAATTAAGGAAAGATGGGAACAAACGAAGGATAAAGACAAAACACATAGAATCAGACTCACTTATGAACTCGATAGAGCGGAAAAAAAGATTCACAAAAGAGAGTAGAAGAGGAAATCAAAACACTAGTTGGCTGACAGAAAGGATGAAATCGCGGCAAAGATGGATTGATCCAAGGGCAACGAAACTGGACTCTCTTTGCATAACTGGTTGCCCATTAGGTTTTACGCCGACACGATTTGGAGGTTAGAAAGGAGTGCACTGTTTACATGGACTTAGCACAGTTCGATGCGGTCGTCGATTTTGTTCGGGGAAATTCGTCGACAATCGACGAAGACCATGTAAACAGTGCACACGAGCTGTCAAATGACGTCACGGTGTAAATCCTAATTGTCACAAAATAACAAATAAAACATTTTGACAGCTCGCTTGCACAGTTTGGTGAGTTTAGTCGCAAATCAGTTTATTTCGAACTCAAGTTCTTTTTTGACAACTGATTTGAAGCAAACGCACACGGAAATCGGAAAATATTCAGATTTAATCAAAACCTCAGAAATGAGTAAGTGTGGCAAATGTCAGATTAGAGTAATTTGTACTCTATTTTGAGTAAACCACGAAACCTCATCTGCGTGGTTCTGATTATTTGTGCAAGCTCGTTTTTGACAGCTGCGATTTTTCTAACAGGGCAAGCAAGCTGTCAAAATGATTGACACACAATTTGTGACTATGGATAACCTTTGATTGTTTATGGAATGAACGAAACAAAAGTCTGTTGGAGGATTAGGACAATTTTTGCTTTCTGTAAACTGTCAGAAGTCTGATGTGAGGATGTTGTCATTGTTTGGTGTGAATTTAACACAATTAACACTACGTGACAAGTGTAAAACTTACACAGAGTTATGTTGTGAATGACAGTTAGTTTATACATTCAGTGAAATGTGTGTAAATCGTGTTATTTTACAAACCTAGATTGAAGTTGTTAAATATTCGGTGATGGGACACTCTATTTATAAAATATTTACAAAACAACTCAAAGAGACAGATTTAGGTGATTAAGGAAAGTTAAACGATTCGGAAAAGAAATTAACTTTGCTATCGAATTTTGTTTACTGCAAAAGGTCCTGGGCAAAAATTGAACAATTATTAAAAATAGTTTTTTTTGATTTGCATAGAGAAAGAAAGAGAGAGAAAGTCAAACTAGAGAGCGTAGGAAATTAGTTCAACAAAATTTAAGTGATTTAAACTGGCATTAGAGTTTGCATTAAAGTTCGATCAAAGTGCACAGCGTCAAAGCGAACTCAGTACCTTTCGCGCGATTCACTGTATCATAGTCGCTTGTTTTCTGTGAATATTTTGGAAAAATCTAAACTGCAGACGCTGCGTCAAATCTTTTCTTACTGCGCGCGCCAACAAAAAGTAAACAAAAGAAACAAAATAAACAGAGAAGATTCGTTTAAAGTGTGTTTGTTTTTGGGGGTGAAAATATTCGTTGTTTTTTTATTGTGGATTGTTGGTGTAGTTATTGACATATGTGGTCAAATGATTTTTTGAGAAATAATGAATTTTTGGCAGCACTGGTTATAAATCTATGAGAGTTAAATTGTTTCGTTTGGCATCTCTTTTTCGTCATCTTTTTAAAATAAACAAACGAAGTTTAGAAATATTTTTGAATAAACTTAATTCAAATTTGAATGATTCAATGATTATGTTTATCCGAATTTTAAGTCACTCAGTTTTCGAAAAAAAACATCCATACTCAAAAATGAGTAAACTGTCAACTGTCAGGTTTCACTCAAATCTGGAAGAATTGCACCCAATTTTCGTTGGATACTGAGTGAAGTTCATCCTACTTTGACAGATGCCCCATTTACTCATTTCTGAGTAGGTGTGGTATTGACAAAAAACAATCTGTCAAAAGCCAAAAGTAGACCTACCCAAAAGTGGGTAGCTTTGACAAAATTATTTTTTTGTAACGCTAAAATGATCAGAAATTTCAAAACAATAAAACAGTGCTGCCAAAAATATCCTTCTTCCTTTCACTAATATCATTCGATTAGTTACCAATTATTCGACATTCCCAAAATGAACAAGTTTTCTCAAAACAATGAAAAATACACAATAATTACAGGCACGGAGCGGTGTGTTGCAATCCACAGAGAGAGACGGCGAGGTGAAACGTGGCAGACATTTATAAACAATCAGTGTGTAAGTTGAAGTGTACGCCATCTTGTTTTTTTTTCATGTCAACAAAGAGAGGCCATTTTGTGGACCTTTTGACATTTGTCTAGAAACAAGCGACAGTTGGAAGTATGTGTGTGTGTTTGTGTTCTGACGACAAGCGCGTTGATGATAGGGGAAAACGTAAACAAACCACAAACACGAAAGAAAAATTAAATACAAACGTCACCGCAGGTGACTAGATTGACTCTAAATCGGCCAGATTTTGGTCTTGTAAGTGACGTTGGTGCTGATTTAGTGCCACGCAGTCACGCAGAGGTGATGGAATGATCTTGCATTTTGATGGTAAACAGTGTTTACATGTGTTTGAGTGTATGTTTTGAAACGTCGGCGTACGGAGTGTGGTTTACTTCTTGTGGACAACAAGGGGAGGACAGGGGTGGACGATTTTGACGATGTCTATCTGTATATGTTTCATCGGGTGTTATTGTTTGTGTTAAAAGAAAGAGTGTTGACAAGTTAGGAAGCGAACGCATGCGGGCCGATCGCCATCTTGTTGTACTCTCTGTTGTTGTTGATGTGGTTGTTGTCGCCGACGACGCGTCGTGATGGTTGTATTGGTGAGATGTCGGGCTCGTTTTTTTTGACAGGCGGTCAAAATGGCGGGCAAACGCTTGCAAAATTTACACAAACAAAGCAGACTGGTTTGGCGGCTAAACATATTAACAACTCACTATATCAATGCTAAATTACAGAACTCCGGATTGCTATCAGCCTTGCTTCTTCTTTGGTATTGGTTTTTGTTAGAGTCTAGTGTTTTAGTGGTGAGCAAACTGCCAGGCCTTAATCATGTGTGTGTGTGTGTGTGTCTATTTGTAAGTGTGTGAGCTTGGCGCGCAGCGGCTAAGCGGCAGATCGATTGATTATTTTGTTTGTAGTGGTGGTGGCAAAATCAAAACAAGGCTTGTGTGGTTTGTGGCAAAGGGGGTGTGGCCAACATCATTACATATCCTCGTCGTCGGACGGCGGCGGGCGGATCACGATGTTGTCCGGATCTTCCTCCACGTCGTAGTCCTGCGGGACCTCGTGGATCTCCTCCTCTTCCTCTTCCTCCTCCTCGACCTCGTCCAGTTCCTCCATCCGTTCCTCGACGCGTGACGTCGGCCGGTAGAAGCTGCCACGTGACGATCGACCGTCCTTCTTGTCGACACGGACTGCAGGTTTGCGAGTTACGCGCGTGTTTGGTGTTAAAATGTGCGTGAGTTTCGTTTTATTTACGTGTTTTTTTGGTTGTGTAAGTGTAAACAAACGCGGGCACGCGCGCGGATGAGAGCGTAATAGAATGGGTTACCAAAAAGAAAAGAAAGAGGTAAAACACATATACAGATAGATGCACATGAGGGAAGAGACGCGCGTCGTTTTGACAGAGAGAGGGGGCGGGGTAGATGAGAACAATAGGGCTATCTGCGAGAGTGAGAGCGAAGAGAGCGCATTTCCTTAGAAGTATGCTTGGTCAAGAGTGAAACAATCAACAGTACGATTTTCTTCCTTTTCGTCTTGTAATCTGACCGTAATATTTACCATTTTTGACACCAAACGTCAAATCAGTACAAATTGAAGCCGGATATTTTTCCGAATCTTTTCCGGAAAAGGTAAATATTTTGATCTGATTTCATGACGATTATCGAGAAACCAATTCGCAACAAAAATTTTAGGCTAGGAATTTTGACAGGTGTGGTGTGTTTTTGATCTTCGTCTTCTTTTCTTTCAAACAACAAAATGTGGTCGTGATAGCTGTCAAACTGTTGGAGTCACTCCCAAAACTTACTTTGCGTGAGTTCATTTTGTGCGAGTCTCGAACAGTTTGACAGGTGTCACAAGCCCCTTTTTCTGTGTGAAAGAAAAAATGACAAAGATCACAAACCTGTCATAATTCATACTCATAAAACATGTTTATTGAGTTGGCTTCCTTTCTTATTCAAAACATTCATAACAATTTGTTTATTTTGACAGTTGTTGGTACCCACTGGTAGCTGTCAAAATTCCTAACCTCTTTGATTGTTTATTTTCTACTTTCATGAAATGTCAACAAACTCGGCGATTTAAGCGTTTTTTAGACACATTTTGACCTAGTTTGACCGTTTTCGACTCAGAATCCCAACAGATAGCCTCAACACGGAATGAAAAAAGAAAACATTTGAGTGAACACTTCAGGGGGGTCCAAAAACAACAAGATCCGCTCCTGCAAAAAGGGGAGTTACCACCGTTTTGACACGTAGATTTAGCAACCTCAAACTCGCGCGAGGACAACGAAGAAAACAATGTGGACAACGAACCTTAACCTGAGGTAAAACAACCTTACGACTCAACCACCGTGGAGTTGCTGTCAATTTCCAGATAGATTTCCGACTTTTGAATGACCTGCTCGTCGTCGTCCTGCGTCGCCGAGTCGACGCCATTCTTGGGTGACGACTCTTGCGAGGCAAGACCGACGACGCGTTCCTTGGACTTGGACCGCGACTTGTCGCGCACCGGCAACGGGACGTGCAGCCAGCGGAAGTAAGGCATCGGGTGACACTTTTGGGGATCATCTGCGGACGGGGGAGTTGCGTCAGATTATCGCGCCGCTGAAAAGAGGATTAGAAGCCCGACCCCCGAAACCTACAGGGGAATGCCGAAACCTGCCACCGTGAACCCGGAACGGGCGGAAATTTTGATAAATCCGGCTTCGCCGGCGTAAGACCTGAAAAGAGACCACTCACTTCTGTCGATGTTGCGCTGCAGATGGGCGGCCACCCGGTGGCGGGCGTCGTTGAACTCCAGATGCAGACCTAGCCGCAGCAGGGTGGTGTTCTTCTCCACCAGGTCCGTGATCTCCATCTCGATCTTGTTGCCCAGCACTTGTGATCGCTGAAAAGTTTGAGGTTATATGACTTCACGACCCGCAAGCTGCAGCTCATGTTCAAGTTCCATACCTGATTCGAGGCCCGGAACTCCTCGATCGTCATCTGGGTGAGCAGGGACTTGACCAGCGTCACGATCACCGGCGGGCTGATGAAGTTCGTCTCGACGTTCAGCACGCGCAGCGTGTGGTTGCGCTCGATGGCGGCCGCGAGCAGCAGGGCGGTCCGGTCGGTGAGGTTCACGTTGGTCAGCGAGAGCACCTCCAGGTGGGTGTTGGCGGCGAGCGCGTCGAACAGCTTCTCGAAGTTCTCGTCGGAGATGTTCTGCGGGGAAGGGGGATGGGAAGCGAAATTAGTCTTGAGTTGTGCAAAGACCCTGTGAGTCTACCGCCGTAACAAGCAAGAGGTTGGCGGTTTTTTAGCCCGGATCGTACCCGCATAGCTTCAGTGAGTACGGTAGACTACTGGGCCGGATCATACCCGCATAGCTCCAGTAAGTATGGTAGACTACTTTGCTGTTATGTTTGGGTATCCTGAAGTCTCTGAAGTTAAGATCTGTGCGTCTACCGCCGTAACAAGCAAGAGGTCGACGGTTTTTGACCCCAGATCATACCCACATAGCTTCAGTTAGTATGACTGATTACTTTGCCGTTATGTTTGGGTATCCTGGAGTCTCTGAAGTTAAGATCTGTGAGTCTACCGACGTAACAAGCAAAAGGTCGACGGTTTTCAACCCCGGATCATACCCGCATAACTTCAGTTAGTATGACTGATTAATTTGTTGTTTAAATTGGGTATCCAGGAGTCCCCGGAAGTTAAGATCTGACGTAACAAGCAAGAGGTCAACAGTTTTTAACTGCAGATCATACCCGCATAGCTTCAGTGAGTACGGTAGATCACTTTGCTGTTATGTTTGGGTATCCTGGAGTCTCTGAAATGAAGATCGGTGGGTCTACCGCCGTAACAAGCAAGAGGTCGACGGTTTCTGAGCCAGGATCATACCCGCATAGCTTCAGTGAGTATGGTAGATTACTTTTCTGTCATAATTGGATATCCTGGAGTCTCTGAAGTTAAGATCTGTGCGTCTACCGACGTAACAAGCAAGAGGTTGGCCGATTTTGACCCCAGATCATACCCGCATAGCTTCAATTAGTATGGCCGATTACTTAGCGGTTATGTTTGGGTATCCTGGAGTCTCTGAAGTTAAGATCTGTGCGTCTACCGACGTAACAAGCAAGAGGTTGGCCGATTTTTACCCCAGATCATACCCGCATAGCTTAAGTGAGTACGGTAGATTACTTTGCTGTTATGATTGGGTATCCTGGAGTGAAGATCTGCAGGTCTACCGCCGTAACAAGCAAGAGGTCGACGGGTTTTGACCCCGTATCATACCCGCATAGCTTCAGTGAGTATAAGAGATTACTTTGCTGTTATGTTTGGGTATCCTGGAGTCTCTAGAGTGAAGATCTGTAAGTCTACCGACGTAACAAGCAAGAGGTCGACGGTTTTTGACCCCGGATCATACCCGCATAGCTTCAGTTAGTATGGTAGACTACTTTGCTGTTATGTTAGGGTATCCTGGAGTCTCTGGGACTAAGATCGGTAGGTCTACCTCTACCACCGTAACAAGCAAGAGATCGACGGTTTTCGACCCCGGAGCGCACTCGCATAGCTATAGTGAGTATAGTAGACTACTTCGCTGTTATGTTTAGGTATCCTGGAGTCTCTGAAGTCAGGATCTGTGCGTCTACCGACGTAACAAGCATGTGATCGACGGTATTTGACCCCTAATCATGCCCGCATAGCTTCAGTTAGTATGGTAGATTACTTTGCTGGTATGTTTTAGTATTCTGGAGTCTCTAGTGTAAAGATCTGTAAGTCTACCGACGTAACTAGCAAGAGGTCGACGGTTTTCGACCCCGGATCATACCCACAAAGCTTCAATAAGAATTGAAGACTACTTTGCTGTTATGTTTGGGTATCCTGGAGTCTTTGAAGTTAAGATCTATGGGTCTACCGCCATAACAAGCAAGAGGTCGACGGTTTACGACCACGGAACATACCCGCCTAGCCTCCCCGAGTACGCCAGCCCCACATACCTTAATATTGTTCAGGTTCACATCCACCAGCTTGCTGTCGTCGTCCTTGATCCGCTTGATCATCTCCTCCGGGTTCGTCTGGTTGGGCGCCTCCGCCGGGAACACCTTCTGGATCGACGACTTGGTGATGCCGTCCCAGCCGAGCCCCACCGGCTGGCCCTTGTTCAGCAGCGACGCGTGGTACTGGTCCTGGTTCATCATCGAGTGGAAGCCCAGGATGGCGGCCAGATCGATAATTTCCTCCTGGGTGGCGTCCGATAGCGCCTGCTCGTACTCGTCGCCCATGTCGATCGCGATCTGATCCTCCGCCTCCTGCATGCGCTTCTCCTGCGGCGGCGGAATCCACTAAAAATCGAACGCAGAGTTAGTAAAACTTTCTAGGTTAGGTTAGACGTCCGACATTACCTTCTTGCCGCGCACCAAACCCGGCACGTACGGTTCCAGCTCGGGCCTATCCGGCGTCTCCATGGCCTGTTTGTTGATGTGTTCGATCAGCTTCTTCCGGTCCAGCGGTCCGGTTGGCTCTTTCTCGCACTCGTAGTTGGTGCGCTGGCTCGGTGGCAGGAAGGAATCCTGGAAAGGCGTTTGTTTTGGTTAGTTTGACAGTTGAAGGTCGCCATAAAAGCGCGCCTTTTTATGGTACTCACATCCGGATCGACCTCCTTGGCCAGCATGGTGATCTCCTCCGGCGACAGCTGCGCCAGCAGCTCGTCCACGTCGACATCGTCGTACGCGCCGATGTCTTTGCCGTACAGCTTGGCGGGTGTGGTGATGGTTTTGGTAGTGGTCGAGGAGGAAGTCTGTGAAGTGGAGAAAAAAGTGAGGTTATGAGTGATTTTGGTTTGCATCAGATTAGATCATTAGAGCGTGTGCCTCGAAAAAGTCACGAGGCGTTACATAACGGAAGGGCCCTCCAAGTAGGCACTGGACCGTTAAAAACACACCGAGTAGGGTTGCTTTGTTCACGCCTTACGGCGCAAGGCACCCCAAGTGCGCGCAAATCGAAGAAATGGGCGGTTGCTTAAAACCCTAATCGAAGCATGCGGGTTCAATTTATTTTAATTAAAACATATCGCAACATTGAGGTTATGTCACGCGGCGTTGAAGGTGTGATACGCCATAATTGCAGAAACGTCAAGAATTTTTTTCTCATGCCATAAAAAAACCGAAACCGGTCGGATATTAACAAAACGGCAATTAATTTTAAACAAAAACGCCTTAAATAGTCATAATGCCATCGTGCCGCAATTTCCTTATACAATTTCCACCAAATGCAGCCCAACTGTCAGAGAGCTGCAAACCGAAACGAGAAGAGGTAAACAAAAATGGCAACGGCCTTCAGAGTGGCCATTCACACGGCGAGAGGCACTTTTTTGCTGCCATTTTTTTTACAACTGCACACGATTTAAAATCCAGCTGGGCCAGCAAACGGTATCGGTTGTGTGGAGAGATATCTGCGGAAGTGGTTGCAGGAAAATGAAATAATTTATGGGAAGAGCACTTACAAACAATACGGAATTTATAAATTTTAAGTTTGTGTTGGAAATTTAGCTTAAACTTAAAATTGGGTAAGATTTCTTAAGCGTGCAGCTTTGACAGTTCAACCCATGCCCATGCAGCAGCACCGCTTGTAACTCAAAACTAGGTTAGCCTTCGTGAGCGTGTAGTTTTGACAGTTCGTCGAGCTGCATGGGATTAGAAAGTCGCAACCTTTTGTTTACATTTTCAACCACCATCATTGCAGTTCAAACAACTTTCATCATCGTACACATTAATTAAGATGATCACAATCAGTGCAAGAAACTCCAAAGGCCCCCTCCCATTTCTAAACACAGCATGAGAAATTCACACCAATCATAATTAGTGCCATAATGTTGTGGCTATCACCGCCAGGTGAAAACAACAACAAAATAAACACCGACCTCTCAAGACACACTCACGCAACCGCGGCCAAAACAAACGAACGCTTCCGTTTCTGGTACAGGTCTTCTTAGCTGATGCGAGGGCCCCTCTTAAATCCCATTTGAGTGAAACGGGCACCCAAATTATCACGCAGCTTGATAATCATCTGTTTTGATAATGAAGTGAGATTCAATTTCGATTACAAATAGAAAAAGAGGTTTTTAGTTTATCCCATGAAGCAAAAAGGTGTGATTTAACTCAAAATTGGGTGAGTTTTTATCAGCGTGTATTTGAGTGTTTACCAAATTCTGACAGCTAACTAATTTGACAACTTAGAAAGCAGTGCTGCCAATTCTTCGATATTTTTGAATGCAAATCAAGCTCGTCTCAATTTCCTGCACTAATTTCTGCTTGTAAGTGTTGTTGTTGTTGTTATTGCCGGTGTGCTCGCCGAAATCGCACCTGTAACACACGTTAACAGCTGTCTTGCGCACACTCGCGCGCAATGCTTTTCACTTTCATCTCGTCGAACAAGGTGTGTGTGCGTGAGAGGTGCCGTTTTGGGGCACACCTGTAAGTATAGCTTGACCAATCCAGGCAAGTGCGCGCGCGCGTGCAGGTTTTGTTTACATCTGCGATTACGAAATCGGAACGCGCACGTGGCGAGCTTGAAGTGCTGGCAGCACTGTCAGAATTACACTTTTCAGGTAGGTTAGTCACCTTTTGCAGGATGGAAATCTGCCCTTGGCAGCTGTCAAAATTACACTTAAAATTGAGGTTAGTCACATTTGTACAGAGAAAAATTATCAATTACGATGTTTATAGCATCCTGAATGCTGCCCAGTTAACTCAATCCGAATTCTGAAACGGAATCTAATTAGAATCGTATACAAATTCCGTTTCAAACGCAACAACCGGTTCCGTGTTCGAACCAGTTGTTGCGTTTGAAACGGAATTTGTGTACGATTCTAATTAGATTTCATTTCAGAATTCGGATTGATTTGACTGGGTGTCAATGACAGCATTTTTGCTGCCTTCGACAACTGTCACGATTACACTCTCAATTTAGGTTAGTCACTTTGCGCAAGATAAAATCTTATCCAAACCACGTTACTTGTGTAATTTATGGCATCCTGGGTGCCCAATGAAACCAGTTACCGATCCCAAGCTCGAATCTAACCTCCTCTTAATTAACATAATGGCAGCTACAAGTTACCACTTTCGATTTCGGTAGCACTAAACGGGCTCTTTATCCGCGACGGGAGTGCCAATTACGGCGGGCTCTCTTAAATGTCAACGTTACAGCGCAGCCAGGCCTGCGAGGGGCCGTCATTAGCCGGCGTTACTGGATGGCTTAAGTGGTAGCGTGGTACGACAAGATCTAGTTAAAACGGCAAAACTAGATTAAGACATTTGAAGTAGACGGCGTCACCATTTTTTCCCCTCTCCTCTTGCTTCGCTGCAAAACTGGATCGTGTGACTTGCAATGGAATTCAGCACACCTCTTTATTATTGGATCAGATCGTTTACCACCTGTAAAATGGTATGACAGCTAGTGCATTGCACGCTGAACAAATCGCACCCAATTTTGAGTACAAATAGATACTTTTTGCTGCATGGGCTTTGCTATGCTTCGCATCTCAATCGCCAAATGTCAACAAACATCAACAAACCCGCAACATCTGTCACGCTTCAGCTCGCACGTCACCGAGCAAACATAACCTCTTCGCGTCTGGACCTGATGACGCAACGCTCGACGAGCGATGTAGCAGACACAGTTTATGTTTCGAGAAGCGCGCGCATTAAACAAGGCGCTATTTTTACCCACGTGACCTTGACACTTCTTTGCGCAGGAGGGTTAAAAATAAAAACTCCGAAGGCGTGACGTCATCGACCTAACCTCACAAACTACTCGGATTGAGCCGAAGTGGTATTCATTACATCCGGAGTTGCGCTCGGGGGGTAATTGAATATGCGGCGCTCAAAGATCCATAAATCGGAAGCAGATCATTGCCAAACTCATAATTTCCACTTTGATGAACGCGTTTTGAGTGACCTTGGGCACTTTGCGGGCAGCATCCGCAGAAGCAAATGACGTTTCTCTTTCAAATGACTCTAATTAAGCAGATGGTCAATGTCGGAGAAACGTCCAGCAGATCTTGTAAGGTTGCTTTCTGCTTCGGAATTGCTCAGTTTAAGCAATGGGCTCAGGAAAACAAATTTTCTTTGTGAGTTTACTTATACGTAAACAAAAGCATTTCGTAAATAAATCGCCAAGAATATCGACAATTCCATGCAGCAAAAGCTATTTAAACTCAGGCTTGTTTATGTTCGATTCAGCGTGTATTCGTCTCACAAGATACACGTTTATTCAAAATAGCTATAGTGTTCAAATTTGTTTTAATCTGTCAATATAAAAATGTTAAAAGGTAAATCAAAGGTACTCTCGATTGAATGTGTAGTCGTGCGGTTGTCAATAAAGCTATTTCACTCTATCTGTAACTCTGATGGAAGCTGACTGTGTTTATGTTTGGGTTTTCCTGGCACAGCCCTTTGTTCTTTTGTTATTGTTTTGGATTTCGTAGCACGGAGTGATGTACTCACACGGATCTGGTACGTTTCGCCGAATGTCGTTTCGCCGAATGGTACGTTTCGCCGAAAGTCATTTCGCCGAATGGACGTTTCGCCGAATTGAATAAAAATTAACTTTTTTGTATAATTTATGCTATTTGTTCGCTGCAGTGCCATCTTGTAATTCACTCATGCAAACTTGAGAAGGAGTGGCAAGATAATAATATAATAATTTAAAAAGTAAAGAACGTCTCATGTTTCAAAGAATGCAAAAACTCACAGAAATAATACAAATAATTTGCTTAAAAAATGAAGAATGCAAAAACTATCAGAAATTTTTCTAAATGCTATGCTAATAAAAAACTGCTCATGTTTGAAAGATTGCAAAACCTAACAAAAATTATAGAAATAATATGCTTAAAAAACTAAATATACATAAACTCACCGAAATAATTGAAAAATATACCAAAAATATAGAATGCAAAAACTAACAGCAATTTTGCAAAATGTTGTGCTGAAAACCAAAAGAACTGCTCATGTTTGAAAGAATGCAAAAACTCCCAAAAATTATACAAATAAATTGCTTGAAAAACAAAGAATGCAAAAACAAACAGAAATAATCTAAATAATAAGCAGCCAATTAAAAGAACTGCTCATGTTTGAAAGAATGCAAAAACTCACAGAAATAATTAAAAAAAAATATGCTTAAATACAAAGAATGCAAAAACTAACAAAAAAATTCCAAAATATTATGCAAAAAATCAAAAGAACTGCTCATGTTTGAAAGAATGCAAAAACTCACAAAAATTATACAAATAATTTGCTTAAAAAACAAAGAATGCAAAAACAAACAGAAATAATCAAAATTATAAGCAGAAAATAAAAGAATGCAAAAACTCTCAGAAATAATTTAAAAAATATGCTCAGTAAACAAAGAATGCAAAAACTACCGGCATTTTTTCAAAATGTTATGCTGAAAATCAAAAGAACTCCTCATGTTGGAAAGAATACAAAAACTTACAAAAATTATATGCTTAAAAAACAAAGAATGCAAAAACTAACAGAAATTTATCAAAATTATAAGCAGAAAATTAAAAGAACTGCTCATGGTTAACAGAACGCAAAAAATCACATTCAAATTCAAACGATATATTAAAACAAGAATGCAAAAACTCACAGAAATGATTTAAAATTGTTTGCTGTATTTAAATAAATGCAAAAACTCGCACAATTTTTTTCAACTAGATTATTTTTTAAGCGATTGTTTATGCATGTTATAATGCATAAACTTATAAAAATAACATACTAAGAAACAATTTTTTTTTAAAGATTGCAAAATCACCTTTTAGGGACATTTTACTTTTTCAAAATATTTTAATACAATTTGTGTCCATTTTATATATTTATTTTACGATTATTTGTCAATTCGGCGAAACGTCCCATTCGGCGAAAAGTCCCATGCGGCGAAACGACATTCGGCGAAATGACCTTCGGCGAAATGACCGTCGGCGAAACGACATTCGGCGAAATGTCCCGCACCCTACTCACACTAATGCAATCCAAAATGACGCATACCTATGATATACAGCCTTGTCGTCCTATTTTGTCTAAGTGTGAGTGAATCACCAATTCGACGGTAACATTTCAAAAGGCATCATGTATATTTTGACACTTTCTGGGTTTTTGCATATTCTGAAAGTACTCCTAATAAGCTATCTCTCCACCAAAAATGAGCAAAAGTTACTTCAGTAAAGTCTGTTTAATCATGATTTTAAATAAAGTAACATAAACAAAATCTCTGCCATCAGCAGTCCCTGTTTATATATCCCTGTCAACCTGTCAAATAAAAGACTACATGAACCTCGTGACGAAAAAAAAGCATCATGAAAAAAGCGCTATGTACATTCGGCGAAGAAAAACGAATCATAACAAAGCGCCCCCCTCAATGCCAGCAGGGTGATATAGACGTTGGTGATTTCAAAAGAAGTTATATTTGTTTTTCTTAAATAAAATTACGGAAATAATGTTTTATTGAATTTGGATGATCAAGTATCAATAAAAGCAACGTTTTTAATCGTTTGTTATCATTTGAACATCTTATTTTGCTTTTATATTTAAATGGGAATTGAAAATGGATGCTCAACATTCAAATGCGTTTTTCTCAAAAAGGATGGTGTGTACATGATGCTTTTTGAAATGTTGGCATCGAATTGTCATAATAAGATGTAAACAAAAACAAAGAAAAACAGAAAATATCCGCAGTGAATTTTCAATGGGCCTAACATTGGATGTAAACAATACGCCCACCCTACTCACACTCAACGTGAACTGTCATTAGAGACAAAAAGAACTGTCGCCCTTTTGAGAAGTTACTATGGAAATGTCAGCTTCGCGAGAGCTTTGATTTCTACAAGGGTTTTTTTTCGTGCCAATTTTTTGCAAACGTCGTTTGAGCTAAAAGTCAAATTTTAAATGATTTAATGCTGGATTTGAACTCAGATGTCAGATGATGTCAAATGCCTATTAATTGCACGCACGTTCAAAACACTCAGTTTTCGTCAAACCCGAATCTACTCAGAAATGAGTAAATGGGGCATCTGTCAGATTTTAGTGAATTTCACTCCGAACTCAACATGAACTTTGTGATATTTACCGAAATCAGAGTAGAATTCACTCAAATCTGACAGTTTCCTTTTTTACTCATTTTTGAGTAGGTTAAGTTTTGAAAAAAAAGCTTAATGATTTTGAAGATGCGTGTAAGAAACAGTAATGGAATTAACTCAAAATTGGTGTTAAATTAAACTGGCTTGAGAGAACAATTAACTGCACTATGAATAAATTTTACTCAAAACTGGGTGATATGAAAACATCTGATTTTTGTTACTGACGAAATTAGTCTTGAAATAACTCAGAAATGAGTTTTTAGGCAGTGCAATTTAGGGGAACTCACTTTGTTCAAAACTGGGATTTCCTCAATTAGCGTGTAGAAGAGTTGTGACAGTTCAATTGTCGTTTACACGAAGAATTTTAAATAGTAACAGTTTGCTTGATTTTCAGTATTACTTTGACAGCGGGATAACATTTTTTCAAATGTGTCTAATAATCCAGGGAAATTTAAGCGTCAATACCAATGCAGAGTTGAGTAACTTTTGAAGCAACTCCGACTCCTACTCAATCTTCTGACAATTTAGCAATGCACGCTGATCGAAACGCAACGAAATCTTTAGTTAATTTAGGCTGCGTCCAAAACTTTTTGCTGCAAGGGCATTTCAAACAAATGTTGCAGGTCCAGCTAATTAGAGCGGATCATTCCAGAGTTCAGACAATAACCCACTTTGCGGTAGGTTGACAGCTGAAACTTACAGTAGCCTCGGTTTAAACCACTATAAACTGCAGTCATAACACAATTTGAGCGGTAACTCTACCAACTCCATATTGGTCCAAGGTTCCATAGATCACGACGGCTACGATATTCACGGTGTCGCGGTCATTTTCTTACGCTGTCTCACACGGTTTCCCACCGCAAAGTCGGGCCGGGCCGTTTGTTTTGCATCGTTAAACCAAATCACGGCGACATTTTTATGACTCTACCGCGCGGAAACTCCACCAAAAACATAACCTAATCAAGTTACTTTCTCAATCTGCGATCTAATTGCAAGCCGTTTGAGGGAAATGTCAAAGCGCCATAATGGCGCTCGCCATAAAATTTTGACAGCTGCGGTTTAAATTAAGAAACAACCGAATGAGATCAGTTCTTTCTCAGCGCCAAGTGCCTACATTGTAATGACAATCACTCGGCGGATAGCACACACATTGAAATGCAAATCTTAGGTTGCCATAATTGCAAGCATGATGGGAAATTGTTGCGCAAGCAACGTTTTGAATAAAGAGAGCTAAATTGTTTTGCAACCACATAGCGGTCCCGCTGGTCAGGTTGGGTTAGGCAAATGGAGCGTAACTTCTAAGCTTGAGCTAAGATGTTGGGTAAAAAAAAACAGTTATTATACACCCAACTGGCAGTCGCATGATTGTGATGCATGGCGGCATGAAAGTATATCAGAATCTGCATGAAATCTGTCCTCATGCATTTTTTGCGATATAGGAGTATGACATTTTTGCCCGTTACCGACAATTATCGACATTACCGACGGCTTTTTGGTTGTATTTCACAAAAAAAAAACACTTAGCAGAACGAGGATTGAACCACCAACTTCTTGGTTATTGATCCGACACGCTACCACCGCGCCATGGACGCTTGATGAAAAGTGAGTGAAAGAGCACCAACATATGCTTCTCTTTGGAGTGTTGCTCGGGGACGGGCCAGCATGATATGTGTTGGTGAGAACTGCAGATCGCTGAAATTTTTACACGCGGGCAAAAATGATCTACGGGCTTGCTGCAAAAAATGTTATAAAATATGACATTTTCTGCAGCAAATCCAATGTTGCAGATTTTGAGATATATTTTTCCTTTGGGTGTAGCATGTTATTCAACGCTGAAGGTTGCAAATGTCACAAACTGTATTGAGGTGACCGCAAGCTGGTGAAGTATGGAGAAAGATTTGTTCTGTCAAGCTACACGATCAAACAGAATAGTTCATATTTGGGAAAAATGAGTTTTGTTTAGACATCTGGCAACACTGGAGAAATATGATAAATATGTCAACATACACGGTAACTCTAAATGACCCAAAACTTGAGTAAAATTTCGCTTAATAATCCCTAAACAATTCCCAGATTGCGAAACCTTCTTCTTCCCGCAAGAGTCCATAATCTGTCTCATTTATCAGCCGCGGCGCGGTAATAACTCTCGATTTCTCGACGCCCGGTTCCCAAACCAGTTGTTAGCGAAAACAAATGTCTTTATTTTGGAATCACACGGCTTCGTCGCGCCGCCGCCGGCGTTGCCAGTTTACCGATCTCCCTCGTGAGACACAACTCATAATTTTTCGCACCACAGTCGATTGTTAAGAAGACAGAGGGCGCATAAATCGGCGACGAGAATAGCTTTTATTTCACTTTCACTTCTTTGTTGAACAAAAGTGACACTTTGCGAACCAACTTTGTCTTTTACCGACTTAAGTTAGAAGAATTTGCTGTCACACGCTCATACAAATCTACCACCTTTTTGAGTTTAAACGTCAAACTTTTGCTGCATGGGCCTGCATCGCCACACCACCTGTCGCAAAGAGATAACCCCTTCCAAGGTTCACCGAGATCAAATGTCAAAACATGCCGCCGCCATCAAAGCCGGCGAAACGTCCAAATTACAGCCGTTTCGGCGGTGAAAAATGATGACGGATGAAAGTGAACTGCGAGCAGCAATCAGCACAAATTACACGTTACCAGAAGAGTCTTGCGCCATTGCGCAACTGTCACTGCGCGAAACGTCAAACGGGGTTAGGAAGCTTCCAGAGCTCCGTGTCAAGCGATCGTGACCCTTTGCAAATTCGACGAAGGTTGCGCAATTTGTGCTGCATGTCAAACGTCACGGATTTTGACAGCTCGCCGCGGCCACGGCGGCATGTTTTGACAGGAGCCGGTTTCTCCAAACGAGTGCGCGAAAAACAGTGCACCAGATCGAAGGTTGTAAATCAGTCGTCTCACGGAAGAGGTGAGACCACGGGTGAGACACGATTTGTGCCGAATGCTGCTGCTGGACGGCGAATGTTTTGTTTAGCGCACGTAAACTTTCACTTAATTATCGACCAGTTGTGTGTTCGACACATTTGAAGATGTTTGACAGTTTAATTTGTGACTTTTAGGAGGACCTTGCAGCAAAAGCTGCGGTCTGAACTGAATAATGAGTAAACTACTTTGAGCGTGTAACGTTTTCTCGATGTAAACATTAGATTTGGATTCAACGACGACTGTTGCTTTCTAGCCCATGCAGCAAATTTGTTTTCAAGCGGTGCTGCTAGAAAGCTTTCAATGATCACAAACTAGTTTGACCTAACCTCAAATTAGAAGGATGCCATTCGACTGGTTCCCTTCAAGTACCGATCTGGCCTTGATCTTATTCCTCTCCATCGAGCAATAGGCCATCTCCTCGATCAAATGTAGATCGAACGGCATTTAAAAGAGCCACTTCCATCCTTTCGCCTTTTATGAAATGCGATGATCTGCTCGAAACTAAAAATTGAGATGAGCCGAGCAGTGCTGCCAGCCTAGCAGCGGGGTCATTAAAATTACTTCCCCCCTCAAAATGCGATGGTTGCGATCGTTGTCTATTTTCTTTATTAGTTTCGGTTGGTTTTTACGAGGGAATTCATGGCTTAATGCACAAACACACACAAAACATACGAGGAGGCTTGTGGAATTTCGCGCCGAGCGGTGAAGTTCGTAGAAGGGTTTGTTTGAAACCGCGAGAGGAACTTCCAAGTTGCCTCTAAGAATTCCTGTTCGACAGTCAACGAAGCGCCGCAAGTTGCTCCGATCCGTACACGGTCGAGTTGGTTTACGGAGATGAAGTTGTTGTACTTGAACGGAACGTTGTGTGTACAACCAGGTGGTTGGGGTGCAACGTGAGCAAACTGCAGTTGCGGAAAGTCATTAGAAAGGGAAGCTTATTGCTTTGGCTATTGGAAGGCTTCATCAGCGCGGGAACCGGTAGTTCAGGTTCTAAGCTATGAAGTTTCGAGTGTAAATTTGTTTACATCTCTGACCAAAAAATTAAAGAAGACGACGTTATATCTCCATAACTTATTGGGCTGTAGAGTCGATCAACACCACGATGCTCCACTTTTTTAAGAGGATAAGGACAATTCTCCGCGGTATTCTCAAGTTTGTTTCGCTTGGCCACATTGACTTCGACTCCAGTTCTTACAAAAGTATCGACTCCAATCAATTTCGACTTTGATTACAACTCCTATTCCTCAATCCTGCTAAGGGACCATCCATAAACCACGTGGACATTTGAGGGGGGTGGGGGGGGGGTGTATGGCGATTGTCAACGCTCCATACAAAAAAGATTTTTTTTGTATGGACAATTGTCCACGATGGGGGGGGGGGGGGGTTTCAGATTTTCAAAAAAGTGTACACGTGGTTTGTGGATGGTCCTTCACTTGTAATCTACAAAAACACAGTTGGAAGTTGGAGTCGGTAGAGTTGAGTGAGTATCAGGAGTCGCAATCCGCAAATTCTGAGCAGCTGTAGTCGGAGTTATTAAATCAGAGTTAGAATTTGAGTCGTAATTGTCACCTATTTTTGTCAGATTTATGTGACTTTCACTCAGATCTGGGAGAATTTCACTCCATTTTTTTTAATGGAGCACCCGATTCGAGTGGTAGAAATGACAGTTCTCCCATAAGGAATACATTGTAGAAAAAAAAAACCAAAACTGCTCGAATGGAAGTGCTGCATTATTGTTGTTATTCAAATCTCAAATCTATCAGATGCACTCATTTCTGAGTAGGTTTGATTTAGACGAAAACTGAGTGACTTTTATCGTACGTGTAGAGACGTCAAACTAAAAGAGAGTTCACACCGAATGCCGAGATTAGGATGTTTAAGCTTTATTATAGTTCTGTCCGGATGTCAGAATAAAACATAAACTTAAGGCATTTTGAGCCTATATTTTGAGCTTATTTTACAACAAGGAGTGTGTGTAAATGTTTAATAATATTAAGAATATATATATATCGAAAGATTTTAAAATTCTATAATCCAAATGTTCTTAAATTTTAAATCAATAGTTTTCTTCTCGAAAGCTAAACAAATCATTCAAGCATTGCTTAGAACCAGGGAGTTCATTATCCAATGTTTAAAATTACAAATTAAAAAAAAGTTAAGACTCGTAAATTCTAATTCTAAAATTCTAAACACTGAAATTTTAATCACGTAGAATTCTAGAAATCCTAAAATCTAAAATTTAAAAACTTAAGAATAAAATAATTTAAAGAAATAAAAATCAAAATTTTCATATCATTTTTTTTTAATTTAGGTATTTAAATAGGAAACTAAAAAAATCAAAAGCTTCAACATTATAAGTTCAATAATTCTTAAAAAATTACATTCAAAACGAATAATCATTCTGAAACCAAAAGCTTCTAAAATTCTAGAGTTCCCAAATCCTAATTTTCTAAATCTCAATAATACAAGAATTCTTAAATACAAAAATTTTGAAAATCAAAAATAAAAAAAAAAAAATTCAGACTTGAAGCATAAAAAAAATTAAATTCAAAAAATTTAATCATGTAGAATTCTAGAATTCCAAAATTCAAAAAAATCAAAAACTTGAGAATTAAAAAAAATTAATAGAAAAAATCTAAATTTTCAAATTCAAAATTTTGTAAATTTAAATTTTTAAATAGGAAACTAAAAAAATCAAGACTTTCAACATGTTTAAGTTGAACATTTCTATTTTTTATTTAATTAAGACGAATAAAAATTCTGAAACCAACAAATTCTAAACTTCTAGAATTCCCAAATCCCAAACTTAATAATACAATGATTCAAAAAATTCAAAAAATTTGAAATACAAAAATAAAAAAAAATGTTTTACAGACTTGAACAACACAAAATTTACTATTTCAAAAAATATAATAACCAATGACAGGAAAAAAAATACAAATCTAGAGTTTTTTTTAATAGGTCCTATAAACATATGAAAGACAATAGCTTGTCAAATCAAATCAAATTATTCGCTCTACAGCTTTGCCTTGGCGTTCTCGATTGCGAGATTCCTACTCGAAACTAAGTGTCCGAAGGCTTGATTGTTGAGGCAATTGCAAACCTCTTTTTACACCTTAGCTTCCATCCAACCCGGGATTCGAACTGACGACCTTTGGATTGTTAGTCCAACTGCCTACCAGCGACTCCACCGAGACAGGACCAAGGGAGACGATTCCTACACCTGGACTGAGCTAACAACCTAACCTTTTTTTAGGTTAGTCCGGGGCCAACATTTACTTCCCGTCGGACGGAAAGCGTGATCAGATCGTCTCGAAAAATGCCACCGGGACCGTCTGGGATCGAACTCAGGCCGACTGGGTGAGAGGCAATCACGCTTACCCCTACACTACGGTTCCCGGCTAATAGCTTGTAGGACCTTTAAAAAAACTCTATAAATACAGTCCATACACGACTATTACAAGTCTTTGTAAAAATTCACTCCGGCTATTCGAATCAGATTTTTTTAAACTACCAAAATTAGGGTTTCTGACCATAATATGAATCCAAAAATGCTCCCAAATGTCGATATAAATTCATATTTTGCCATATTTTTTTAAGGGGTAAATTTTGTTGTAAAACTTGAAAATTTGAAAAACCAAAAATTTAAAAAATTGTTCTAGTTTACTAAAATTCTAAAATACAACAGTTCAAAATCAAATGTTTGAAATCGTAAAATGAAAAAATCAAAATCAAAAAAAAAAATATTCCAAAAATTGTAAGTTTATAAAATTCTATATTTTATTTCAAAAATTCAGAATTCTTCAATTTAAAACAAAAAAAAAATAAAAATTCTGAACTATACAATTCTTAGATTCTAAAATTTAATAAGGCCGTTGCCAATATTTTTTAAAGTCAATGTCCCTCGAAGGCCAAAGTCGATAAATTTCAAAAATTCAAAAAACTCCAAAACCTTGAATGTAAAGATTTATCAAAATTTTGAAAAATATAATCAATTAGAAAAACAATACCAACGATGCGAAAATTTAAAAAAAAAAAGTTCAAATATAGTATCCTCGCCAAAATTTACACCGGGTAATCGATAATCTCGATTTTGTTACATGTCAAGATTAAGGTCTCTGACCTTGGCTGGAAGAAGAAATTTTATTCTTCTTTTCTTCTTCTTCCCTCCCTCCCATATGTCTTCCAAAAATTTCGGAGGGGGCCCTCACCTCCCTGGCTACGGGCCTGCTCTCAATGATTGCTCAAGGATCTATTACACTACGGCAAACAAACAAACAAACTCGCACTTTTTGTCAGTTTGCCAGTTTGCCTGCTTTGTTTGTTTGACTGCACGCAGAAAAATGTTTTGTAGAATTAGCCTGTACAAGGTTTCAATCAACAAATTTTTTGTTGAATATAGGTAATCAACAAAAAAATTGGGTTGAAACAAACCGGTAGTGTAATGGCTCCTTCAGTGAAACTCGTTTGATGAAGATTCTTCACTGTAAGTTTTATTTGTCGTGCATGCCTGTATTCAGTCTCTTTAGTTGCCAGAAAGTCAGACAGTACTTGTAACCAAAGAAAAACAATATTATTTGTCAGTGACCTCTCATTTGGGTGTAAAACCCAAAACTACCACCAAGGACCTCATCTCGAGTAGCCCAACTTCTTTCCTTCCGCCAAAGAAGTGCAGCATTACATAACCTCCTTCTCTGCTCTGGGAGTCCACGCATGTAACCACGGAGCGCATTACCGCGATATGGTTAAAGGCGCGGCGTGTTCGTGTGTCGGCTCGTTATAAAGATGGCGCAATTTCCGACAATTGCCAATACATTACAGTTTACTTTTTTCGAGCTCTTTCCAGCCATGCTGGCTGGCGGCGGCACATCCTCGACGATCGATTACACATTTATGATGGCGACGGAGTCGCGTGAGCCAGGTAATCGACCATATTTTTTAAAACAACTTTTAAAGTTTCCGGCACTTCCACAAGCTTTGCTTATGGGCATAGGACGTTCTTGCCAGCAGACTCGGAGATGCAGACAACCTTTCTGCCATTCAGTCACATAAAACGGTCATGTTCTTCTGGGCTTTTACAACTCCCTCGGAAAGGAGCGTCGAAGGTAGCGTAGACACGGAGTCACGTTTTAATTGTCACTGGGGTTTGGCTACTTGAGACGTTCATGTCGTGCTCTGTTGACTTGAGTTGCATATTGAAAACTGCAAAAAATAAAGCCTAGCGATTTTTGTTGTGATATCTGGCAACACTGCGTTTGACATATTCTACAAGCTGGTTACAATAAATCAAAACAAACAAATGTAAACAAACAGTGCAGTGCTGCCAGTTTGCCAGCAAACCTGCGTCAAGCGATCACTCCAGCGACCAAATGCAATTAGCGGGTCGAGTCCATAAGCCACGACGGCGACTCTCTGTTGACGACATGGTCACGTTCTTGGGACTGCATCGCCCCGGATGACTCATCCTCCCGGTTTTGCTACTTTGTCTCGCGAAGCGGAAGATGGCCGATAACCTCCGCCGCCGGTACCTTCTTCAATTTATAAACAATCCATGTACCGTCAGCAAACGTTGCTCATGGAAGCGAAACGTTGAGAAATTCGCAAGCCCGTCAACACCTACGAACTCCAAGCAAAAAACAAGACAGCTGCGCAGCTTCTTGTCTTGGGAGCCCTGCCGGGAATTTGCATATTTCAACATCTGTGTACGGCCGGAAGATACGGAGTGGCTCAACACAATGAGCCATGTGGTGCGGAACAATGCCAAGACTTTGGTCGGTGAACCGGCTTTGAGATTTTTACGCCGTTTTGGCGGATTTTACGGACTGATAAACACAAAAATGGCGAAAGACATAAAAAGCTGCTGGCATTGTTTCAGAATTCAGTGCACCTTTAATTGTCTAGGCCCTTTGTTAATCTGTCAAAAGCGATCAAACAATGTTAAAAGATTGACGTGGAATTATAAACAAACATTGCTCACGTTTGTGATAGCTTAACACATTTGGTTCTTTTACATTGTTTTGATTGAAATGTCAAAAAAAATTTGACAAGATTGATAAGAACACTGGCAACCCTGCCGTCATAGTGTCATTCAGTCAAAGTTGTCAATTTTACCTTTTCAGAAAAAAACAGCTGCCGACTGGATGTAAACAAACAGCTCTTCCAGCTAAAACTCTCAATGTAAACAATCAATAGAGTGATCGAATTGTTGCATTTCAAAATTGCACGTAAGTATTCTTAACAAAGAGTGTATTCCTCTAACACTTTCTGAGAACTGTCATTTGAGTGATTAGGGGAACAGCGTCTAATTCCAGCGTGCCTCTAATGTTGCCATATCAGCACTTTGACATTCAATTACAGCTCATCAAAAGCTTTTTCAACTGAAATCGAGTGACCAATAACTCAATAAAAAGTGAGCAAGCAAGTTTCTATCAAAAGTTTTGCAAAATTAGTTGTTTGAATAGTAAAAATCAGCAAATTGGATGGAGTTAGGAGCGAGTGCTTAACCTACCAAACATACAAGAATTTCCCCTACATTTTGTTTACAAAGCGTATGCGTTCTTTTGTTTTGAAGACATCAACTATTTGTTTACACTACGTCTACGACGTCAAATCGCGACGAAATTATGAATAATTTTCCTCGAGCTGTCAAACTGACAGTTCAACATTCAACAGCTCTCGCTGATATTGCGCATCGCGATCGCAATCGCATAGCATCGCTTAAACAACGTATTTATCCGCGTTCCAAACCGGCTTTCCCGCAGGGAACCTCCTCCAAGACCCTCATCCCAAAAGGCCCCTCAACTCAACCAATTTGTTTTGTTTTATGTAATATTCCTGTCGCGTCGCGTTTCGCGTTTCGGAAACCCGCGGTGGCCGGAACAACCGCGTCCCCCAGCATGCCTCTGAATTCCAAAAATGGAGAAATCGGGAGAAATGTTGTTTTGAAGCGGTCGCAAAACGCCTGCTAGGTTTGGTGCAGCAACTTTTCTCAATGAAAGTGACATGACAGCGCGTCGTGAATGTCGCCGCAATCGCAGCAGCATCGCGTGAAAAAACGCATTTGCGATTGAAATTGACCGGGTTGGGAAGTGTGGCAGGTGCGTTGAACTTTAGTTAGATGGTTTTGAGTGGAATTTGGAGAGCGTGTGACACTTCCGACGATTTAGGCAGATTTGACCAGTCACTCATGATTTCTAGCAAAACGATGTGAACGGACCAAAGACGAAGTGTAAACAAACAATGCATTCTGATCGTTTTTAACGAAGTATAAACAAACAATAGACAACCGAACAAAAGATGCAATGTTTGTTTACGTTTCGTATTTCGCTCATTTACATTGTTTTGCTCGAACTGTCATATTTGGGTAAATTTTACTCAAATCTGGGTAAATTGAGTATCTTTTTATAAAGATTGAAAAATGGTAAGTACACGCTTACCGGAACATAAAATTTGGGCTATTTTTTCAAATTTTAGGAAATTTCACTCATTTTTAATAGAATTATCCACGCGGAGGAATGAGTCAGATTGTTTACAAATTTGGATAAGCTGTTCTACCACATGCTTGAAATTCAGCCAATCACAGTCTCTGCGGAGGTAGTCGAACTGAAACGTCAAAATCAGCTACTTAAAGTTCATCCAACCACAATCGATCAAATCAATACATTGAATTCGAATAAGGCTTTCTAGGCGCATTAGAAAAAACATAATTTAACTCAAAAATGACGAATTTCTCGTCACAGTGTCCTGATGCAAACAATGATCGAGCGCCAGCTGTCACAGCCCTGCGAAGTATGTTGGCTGACTTATCGGGCGGACAGTTGAAAACCCAGCTAGAAGTCGCCTGACAAAGAACTTTTGCTAGAAAGAGTTAGGAAATCTGATGCAAACAAACGTCCAGCTATCATGTAAACATACTTTGAATGTATTAGTAAATTTCTGACTAGAAAGCCTTATACTGACACAGAAACATGGTGTGCGTGAGAGAAACAGTGGAGATCTCTATTGAACTCTGAAATTTTCAATGTTTTTTGTTGTTGTAGTAAATTTTTAGAGTTTCTTTTAAAAAGGTCCTATATGCTATTGTGTTTTATATGTTTAAGACACATAAAAAACTCTAGATTTAATTTGTGTGTTAATATATATTTTTTTATGATTTTTTTTCCTATTAAAATCAAAATAGTTATCCAAAAAAGGGCGTAACTTTGCCTGATTTTGCCCAGGTTTACGCCCTTTTGAAAAATTAATAACAATTTGCTAACATCATTGACAACTTAATCCAATAAGAAACTAATCGTTTCCCTCTTGGTAAATAAAAACAAAACAACAAAAAATAAAAAAAACCTAAGGAACCCACACACACTCGAATAGGGTAAACCCAACCAACCCTGAAGAGTCACAGCCGAGGAAAGCAGTAGTGCTCGATATAATTGAATAGTGGAGCTCAAGTACGCCGAACACTCACACGAACTCATCCTCTTCCAATCGTGTGATGCAAATTTCGTAAAGCAGAGGAAAAAACAACAAAACTTAAAGAGAGAAAAAAAAAGATGCACAATCATTGAAGTAAAAACTTAAAGAAGAAGGAGCAAACCGTTAGGCGTTCTGGCCGAATAGGGTTGGCCACCGGGCAAGTGGTGTGTGGAAAGTTTTCGTTACTTTGAGTTTGCTTTGTAAGTGTGTGTGTGTTCTACTTATTTTTGTTTTGTGTAATTAAGAGTGCTTTGTTTTAGATTCTCCTTTTAAGCCTCTTTTTTCGGGGGGATTTTATTGCACGTGGAAAGAGCTAATGCGATTTGCGATTTGAGAGCCGGTTTTTTGTTTCGCAAACTCTATTAGTCGCTGATCGATTGATGGCGTCTAACCTTGCTTCAGATTTGATTCGTCTTTGTTTTGTTTGGTTAAGTGCACTTTAGATTGAGTTTCTATTTTTGCAGTTGGACCCAAGGATGACTCCATTTTTGGCAACGGAAATCATAACATTACACGCTGGTGAAATTTTATTCAAATTTTAGTAAATTTAGAAATTTACTGAGAGTCCATTAACTGGCAACCCTGCCGTCAAACTTCAAATATTTTGCAATCGTGTTTTAGTTTAGTTGAGCAATTTCCCAATGAAATTTGTTAAAATAAATATGCAATAAAAACATTTATCAAAACAAATATTTCTATTTACTGGCAACCCTGACCCTGTGTGATGTTACCTCAACAATTTTGACAGCTTGCTTAAGCCGCCATTACACTACCGCAAACAAACAAACAAGCTCGCACTTTTTTGTGTTTGACAGTTTGCCAAACTCGCAAACTTGTTTGCGACAAACTCGTAAACAATGAAAAATGTATGCAGTCTGACGTTTGTACAAACAAATCCAGGCAAACAAACAAAGCAGACAAACTGGCAAACTGTCAAAAAGTGCGAGTTTGTTTGTTTGTTTGCGGTAGTGTAATGGTTCCTTTAGATAAAATTTCACTAAAAAAAGAAGTGATATTCAGCCGTTAAACTTAAAACTATGGGAGCCTTTTTTAGGCTAAGTCGCATTTTTCAGAAATTCAATATTTTCTTTAATTTTTCGGTTTTTTGGAATGCATAATAATTAAAGTTATTATTATTAAAAACTCATGAAAGATTTTGATAATTTTGATTTTGGCGTCAAACGTCAAAAACTTCAAAGAGAATGAAGCTGCTTATTGAAGATATTCAGGTTTTGGTGAGATCTTTCCATAATTTTTTGCAAAGTTTTTTTTTCCATACCATACCAATATAAATTATATTCTATTGATTATAGAAATATCTTTCCTACCCCTTCTCCATCTTCCATTTTCCCAATCCCCATTTCTCCATTTCCACGAACCCCATTATTTGCCAAATTTACACTTACACACCAAACCAGAACTGATTCGGAGCGTTTGGTACGGTATGTCCACGCATCCTTCCTCCCCTGTAGATTCTGTGAAATGTGATCCGTTCACAGAATCCTCTCTGCGGTAAACACAACGCAGTAGGGCTGGCCGCTTTAATTTTTGCAATTCATTTTCGGGTGTTCTCGGATGTAATGCAATTATTAATATTGACAAGAAAAGTGCTTGGGGCGTAATCTAATCACAAGACTTTCCAGCATGCTTTCATCGGACTGGCTGCGTTTGTGTTAGATTAGATTAGATTATTAGATCAAACGTCAAAAACTTCAAAGGTTTTGAAAAAGGTGTGTAACCTTGTTTAATTTTTTCGAATAAATTTGTTCAAACAACTGGCAACCCTGGCATCAAATGTCAAAAGCGTTTTGAGCTTGAACATGTTTTGTCGAATTATTAACCTCTGAAATTAAAAGGTCATAATTGATAAATGAAAGTTTTTTTTTTATTAACTAGCATCCCTGGTGTCAAAATCGATCATTACTGTTCCTTAAAATTTATATCAATATGTTATAAATTTATCATAAAAGCCTTTAATTTCAGCCTTCAGTAAACATTTATATAGAAATTTGTTAACTTTCAATTCTGGAATCAATGGTGAAGTTTTTGTAAACTTTTGTGAAGAAAACTTATTTTCGAGCACATTTTTGCAAACGTGCCCCATTTTTTCAAGTTCAAGTGTCAAGGTAGAAACGGCACGCAGGAAACTATCCCACCATAATCCTTTTAAGGGCCAAATTACACCCTCAAATGACAGCAGAAGCCTAACAAGTGCCGCTTCCTTCTTTCCATTTTCCTTAAAGAGTAAGTGACCAATTATTCGGTCAGTACGGCACGTCGAAGACTTACGAGTGCCTTATTTAGCTTTTTTTTCACGCCTCCACAAGAGTTCTCAAAAAATTGTGTCGATCAACAACAACTAAAAGCTAGCCAAATTGCAACCACAAAAAAAGAAGCAAGTTCGCTCCAAACTATAACTGATTATTGTTACTCGCACGCGATTGTGAGCGATCCAAATCAAGTTACGAACCGCTTGGATTATTCCTGCACTGAAAAAAAAGATCAACTGTAAAAATTTTTTGAAGTTTTGTTAGAAAGACAAAGTTTGAACATAACTTCTATGTAACTGCTGTTCAACTTATAGAGTAGAGACACTAATTGTTTGTACAACCTCAGTGCAAGAACTTTGCTCTTCGATATTTTGACAACTCATCAATTTGTCGATTAAACATATCTGCAACTAAGTTGAAGAACTGTTGCAAAAAGTTGAACAATGGTTTCTGTATGTTCATTACACCAACTTTGATGATTTTGACAGCTCGCAAAATCGTTAAGTGGCTCCACCAGAATCAAAACAATCTTTCCGTGCATCGGTAAATCGTGCACGCGCACACACAATTCGCAAAAACCGGATTCGTTCCGCTCGTTTGCCAATTTATTGGGACCGCGCGCGGCTTCAACTATCCATCACACTGTACCAAGAGTGTGAGTACCCGCTTTTTGCTTATTGGATTTGCCAACGTTGAGTCCAGCCCGGTAACAACAACATCAACAACAAAAGAAGAAAACAGTGTACGGTTACGAGCAGTATAGGGTATAACTGTCAATAGTTGACCCAGTTGCCAAGCTTCAAGAACGCATATTGGGAACAGTTCTTGACAGGTTTTGAACGCAAAACCTCAAAATTTGATCGCTCATAAAATCGTAAAAACCCGCAAACTGTACGCATCTACGGATCAGGGTCAAACCGAAAACGTCACACTTCAATTCAATTCGCGGCATTATCTGGAATTCTGCCGGAACCCAAACAATTACCCATCGTGATGTGCTGGGCCATTGTTGTGGGTGCAACAATTGACAATCGTTTGTGCGAGGGTCTCCCAACGGCAGACGTCCACTTCAATTAGCGTCGCGGAACCGGTTTGTTGTGGGTAGGGAACCTCACTTTTTGCGACGTAAGCGCAGCGTTACCCCGAGCTGTCACGTGGTGACAGCTGTCAAAAACAACCAAGATTGCTTAATTTATGAGGTTGTCATTATTTTGAATAATTTTGAGAGATTTCACTTCGCTCAAACGATAGAGGTTCCTTAGTTCGTAGAACTTATAGCATCGCACGTAACACAGGACGACCATAAACTGGTCTGATGCCGGGAGGTCAATCAATCTTCTTCCCGACGGCGGCGATGGCGCTGCCAAAAAACAATAACAACAACCGGATCGCCGGGTCAAGGATGGAAAGATTTAGAAGTGCACGAGAACGGATCGAAATAAAAGTTCTTGACGGCCAAAACAAAAGGTCAAGTTAGGACAAAGAAAGGGTCATGGGGGGAGGGAGGATAGTCCGTCATTGCCAGCGTTGCTCGTGTAATCGCCTGTGGAGACTTTGTTTTTATATTTTTTTACGTATATTTAGGTTTGGGTGATGAAGTCATACCCTTCGCACGAATAATATGATTTTTTTTCTGGAAGAAGAAGGCAGTGTTGTCAGGAAATTGGCCTTTTAAACCTTATAGCTTGTAGATAAAAATAATCACCGAATTCAAGCAATTTACACAGAATAGTGACCCAAACATATCGAGTATGTTAAAGTTATTACGTTCTCAATGCCTATCAAGACGTTTTGAATGTTATTTTTATCATTAAATTTAGAAATCTTTAAGGACAACAAAAACAAATACCAAAAAAAATCGTTTAATTTAAAAAAAAGTGATTCTTCGGAGAATTTGCAATTTTGTGCTTTTTTGCATTTTATTTTATTGCATTTATTATATTTTATTAATTGGCTGAAATTTTGTTAGCATTTGAAAAAGAAAATAAGAGAAATACCAGAACAACGATCCAAAATCGGTAACTTGAAAAATTTATTGGATTGATTGGCTATGGTATTGATGGAAATTCTTGAAGGAAAATTAAAGTTTAAAAAAAATTTCGAAACAAAAAACAACGGAATTGTGTAAAACTTTCATTTTTTTGGAGGTTTTGATTATGGTGATATAAAATTTTTGAGTTGTTACACGAGATGGTAAAAAACGTCCAGAAATAAAGTCAAACATTGTTTTTGTTTAATTTATCAGATAAAGTTTAAAATATCCATTTTTTATTTAGTTTTTTATCCATTAAAAAGTGATTTTGTTTGCATAAAGGGTTACTTTTTCGCCAGCTTGATCAACTCCGTAAAACATCCTATAAATTTATAATTAAACATATATATTTTATTTTTTTGACACTGAAGTTGATATGATCAACACGTTTTGATAAACAATCAACTGTTGGAAATTTCCATATCAACTATTTTAAAATATCTTGAATTCAATGTATTGAATACACTGTAAAACTTCAAAAATACTTTATTTATTTGAGAAAAAAGTTAGTAATTTTTTTCTCTTGGATTTCTTATAAATTATAATTTCATTAAATTTTAATTTTTTTATTATTATTGATTATTTGTTTTCAAAAATATTCTAAACAATTTGACGTAAATTTTAACGAAAAAACAGTTTTTTTCTTTTCACGAAATTTTACAGTTAAATTGTATAGTTCTAGAGTGTTTTCTGAAAAGGTTCTATAAACATATGAAACGCAATAGCTTATAGGACCTTTTCAAAAAAGCTGTAGAATTGAACACAACTATTTATAAAATAATACGGAAATATATAATAAAATAAAAAAAGGAGAATTGATTCCTTTTTATTATTTTGTTGGTTCAATAAGAAGAAAATAACCTCAAAAATCGTGTGGCTTTGTATTTTGTTCAAAATTGATTCAACTATTGATAGTAAACTTGATGGGAGAGCTAGCCCTTTAAAATTTTTTGTTGAGCTTTACAAAACAGGTTTGCTTGTGTTAAAAATATCAAAGAATAACCAACAGAAGAAACCAAAAGCTAAATAGCTTGAGTCTTAAACAATTTTTTTCGTGAATAAATAATATGGAATAATTGATATAATATTCACATGTATAAAATATTCACATGTATAAAAAATGAAACAAAAAATTTGATTATTTGACGTGTATTCAATTTTTTTCAATAAGGCTGGTACAAATATTTTTAAAAGTTTTTGTCACCCCCCCTTCAAAATTGGCCCGAAAAATCAGGGGGCAAAAAAAATATTTTTACAATAAACTTCAAAATTTCAATGAAAATTCAAGTGCAACCAGCTGAAATCAAATTAAAATACATTCTCCTGTGTTTAAAATCATTTTTAGCATGTTTGGGTTTATTAAAAAATCTTTAATTTTTCCTTCTCTTGGCAAATCCATTGTAAGAATATCCAATTACATCAAAATGAACTATAGTACAAATCATAGTTGAAAGGTACTCCAAAACTCTATTAGGTTATAAAAATTACGATATTGTGAATTGATTATTTACTAATAAAAACTAATTGAATTGAATTGAAAAAATCTTAAGATTTTTTGAAAATTTGCGATGCAAAATCTTTTTTTTCGATACAATTTTTGTTTTTGTCAGATCTTAGATTTTTTGAAAACTAATGATTGCAAAACAACTGAACTAGTGTAAAATGCATTTTAAAACACTTTTTTCATTTAAATGTGAAGACTATGGCTTGTTATTTAAATTTTTATATTTTTTTATTTTTTTGCCCCCCCCCCCCCCTTGACCTTGGCCAGGGCCGAGGGACAAAAACTTTTTTAAATATTTGCATCGGCCTTATCACAATCATATTCTACAACATTGCCGAAAGCACTAAAACGTTCAGAAAAAATATTTCCAAGATACAATTTTTTGAACATTTACATAGAAATATGGAAAAGCCCCAAACCATTTTGGAGCAAAAAATATCACAAAACTTGCAGAAAAAAATTATGGTGATAATAATAATAATTTTGTGTATTTTTTTTTAATATTACAACAGGAACTGGTGAACTTTAATCAGTTTCTAGAGAATTATCATCAGGTTTACAATTTGCCCATTATTTTAGGTAATATTACTCAAAAAAGAGGTTATATTCAATCAATCATATTTCAATCTTCCTAAATTAAACTTTATTTTCGCTGTGTTATGCTACTACTTGAAAATTTGCAAAATATCAATGAATTTATGAAACAATTTTTTTCTCCTAAAATTTGTCTTTTTTATAATCTGTAGTCCTAAAATTCAAAATTTTGCAAAAAGTTCAAAAGAACCCTGGTTGATTAAAATACTAAAAAATATGCAATGTATTTTAAAAAGTTTACAATCGAAGTTTTTTAAATGAAAGTAAAATTTTCAGCAATATTTTTTTGTCTCTCATTTTTTTGAGAATTTTTTAAGGGAAATAAAATTTGCAACGGCTATATTTTAGGCCGCTGCAAATATTTTTAAATGCTTAAGCCCTTTCCCCCCTAACCATATTTTGCAGGTTGAACTCGTCATAACTCGGAGAGTTATGAGATAATGTAAATTTTGTTAAGTGCACACAACTTTGGACAGGGTTGCCAGATTAGTACGATTGCCCTCAAGATGTCTTCTTTCATAAATGACGTAGCTTTTTTTTTATAATTTTTAACTTGTATTTTTTCTTAGAAAAAATATTAACCACCAAAACTGATCTTCCCCAACCGCCTTCTAGTTGATCTGGCACCACTTACGAACGCCGCACACTTTCAAAAGCTTACATTTAATTCGATTCCCGCATGCGACACACCACACTCTTGATACGCGCGCATGAGTGTGTGCGTTCACGACCACCATGACATCACGGGGTGTGCGTTCACGGAGCTCTTTCTTTCATGTATGATGACTTTTTTTTTATTATTTGACAACCAATGACTCTGTCTGTCCCACACACAGTTTCAGCTCCTCGCAAAATAAAATTCTGAATCAAGACTTATCAATTAGCGGACCGGGTTTGGCCAAGGGGCCACCACGGGAATGACCTCATCCGTACTCTTAAGCTGACGGGCACTTGACACATTTTGTTTGTTTGTTTAGCGAATTGAAAAGATAGACTGTGCCTGCAAGTATTTACCATTTTTGAAGTATCGATTTTTATCTCCTTGATGCGGTTTGAGGGCGAATCTTTTTTGCAGGTTGAGTTATCCAATGGTTTGGGCTCCGACACTTGTCAATTTGCAACAAAAACACTATTTGTCAAGCACTTAAAACTTAATTTCTAACACGACACAGAACGCGCACTACAAATGGGGCTGGGTTTTTGCCACTATTGCCTAATGAACTGTCACACGAACGGACTGTCACGCACTCACACGAACGCACGCAAAAAAATTTATCACAACAACAACAAAGCAAATTATGACAGAATTCTTCCTCTAAACGTCACCCGAGGTGCCGAATTAGAGCCGATTAAAAGCTTGATTGAAGTAGGCGACGCGTCTCCGAAAACTCCCCGATGTCCGGTCGACTCGATTGACAGATAAACACTGAACGCGGAGTTGCACTCTGTCACGGGCTGAAGCCTTCCGTCAAACACTGGTGCAACATAAAGCACGAGTGAAACAAAAAACAACAACCACTTGGCTCTAAAACACACACAGTTACCGACAAGATTGCAATGAGAGTCGCACTTAACAGTATCGATTAATTGAGAGCCCAGCCGCCGCGATTCATGTCAGAAATAGCTGGGCTCACTAATACAGGCAAGCGAGCTGAATGGGCTCTCAGCAGTGTGAAAAGTGGCGTCATTTTGCGGCACAGGTTGTCGGTTTCTTATTGGAATGATTTTCTGTTTTAAAGATAATTTTAGTTGTTTTAATTGACGCTTACAAATCATCTCAAATTAAACACAATTATAATTTAAAATTGTAATGACGTACCCCTCGAAAACTTTAATTGGGTCCTAAAATGAAGCTCATTTTTCTGAGTACAATGACCCTTTGTACGACCACAAAGAGTTTAAAATGGATTTTTAAATCAATTTTGAAAAATTAACCTCGCGGTCCTTTTTGACAGAAAAGTTCCTACTTGACAGCTCGTTCCAAGGGGACCATAGTTAATCCATCGAAAAAATTTTGTCCTGTAAATTTTTTTTTAGAATAAAAATGAAAAAAAGTTATCAGAAATGGTTTTTGATCGTGTTTTTTACCGTTGTAGATAAAAAATGACATAGGGCTTTAGTACCCAATTGGCGCACCTCTCGGAAAATGTTTGTTTACATGAATTGCATTGCATTACTTAATGCAATTTGACAGGGGTCTGAACCTATCCCTTTTAAATTCACCACTGGTCGTTTGACAGATGTATGAACCAATGATTTACGTCTTTTTGTCTGTGCTCATCTTGTTTGTTTACACTGGTATTATTGTTGTTATTGTTTTTTACAGCGTAATAAAAAGTGCGTAAGAAAAAGTTACAATTTTGCATTCAATAACATTTTGTTTAGTCAACAGTACAGTTACAAAGTGTAATAGTGTCGAAGTTTAGTCATCTTTATTATTCTATTTATTGTAAACATTTTACAAAAGATGTGCCCATCACATCCGACACATCCCACAAAATTACGCTCTACATCGTACGTTCAACCTCTTCTTCTCTAAGCTCCTTCATCGTAAGATTCCTTCTCTCATTGCTCGTTTCTCTCTCTCTCTTTCTCATTCGTTGGCTGCGCCTTGATGGCTGCTGCCACCGAATCATGCAGTCTCATGTTGCCCAAGTAACAGTTGGCCTTTTGTTTGCTGAGCTCATCCCCAAGCATAGCGGTACTTTATGCTCCGGTGACTCACACATATGCTCACTCTCTCCCCTTCCTTCTCTCTCTTTCTCTATGCTGCACGATAGAAAATGTATCGTTTCATGGACTAGGCCAACATCATCAAGTTTTTGCGTGCGTTTTGTGGATGTGTGAGTGAATGTTTTGACAGCTGATCGAGGGGAAATATCCACCACGAAACGATGAAACTTGTTGTGGTGGATTGGTGGCATTTGGGGAAAACGATGTTTTTTGTCCATTTTTAATATGGCGGTTTGTTCGTACAAAAAATGCAAGTGTTTATTCATCATCATCAATGTTTAGCTTCAAATATTGTCAAAAATACTTTTATATTCAAAAAAGTTGAAATTCAAAGGGTAAATAAAACTTTCTAAACAAACCCAGATCAGATAGATACAAGTAAAACTATTTGTGTTCCGAACAGTAGTTAGTACCAAATGCGATTCCTTGAAGCTGATACAGTTACAGGCCTGTCAACTAATAATCTACGAAAGTAAACTGTAATGACGGAGTTAATTTAAAAATCAAGTCGTTATTTTGCATTACTGATTTGAATGTTCAAATAAAATATCATAACGATAACTCGTCCAGCTCAAACCTTTGTAGGGGTAAGAGGTGGGACCATCATCATCATCAACATACGTGCTGCAGTAAGCAGTACAATTATCTAAATATTTCAATCCTGACAAACAAACCAATCGGCGAAGTATGACAGTTTGATTGCTTAAAAAAAAGACAATAGCAACAGATCGTTTACATTACATTTCAATGTTTGAGTAAGATTGAAATTTCTTGAAGAATTTACTGTCAGAGTCATTACATTTTGGAAGCTTTATGTCGAAGTTATCAATTTTTTAAAAAACTTTGCATGGTAGCTGCTACAATTTAATTAAAACCTTAAATCAGGGCTCCGGAGTTGAGTAGCTTATGCAGCGACTCCGATTCCGGCTCTTGCAAATTTAGAGACTCCTACTCCGACTGCGGCTTATGAACATTTATTAACTCCGACTTCGACTCCAGTTCTCCAAAAGATCAAATGATTAAGACTCAAATGAAATAGGCGCTCGGAAAAAACCCGATTTGTTTTCATTTCAATTTAATGACAAAATGATAAATTTCCAAAATACGTAATTTTTGTTTTTGATTTTTTTATATGTAACTAAAAAAAGTATATTTTGTGCTAGAGCTTAGGATGTAACAAAATCTGGCATGAACTGGAGATATTATCATTTGAAAAAAATAAATTGGAAAAAAATAAATCTATTGTTAGACAATGTTTAAAAAATAATGTTATGTTCGAAAATATAGTGCACCGTTTTGAGTTATAGGTATTTTAAAGATTTTTTTTTTTCACAAGAACCCGGAAAGATAAGAAAATTTCTTGTAATTTTCTTTTATACATTTTGTTAATTATAATGCTGGCTGCTCATTTGCTCTTTCTTAACAAAATTAAAATTTCAAGATGCTGTAACTTTGCAGCCAGCAGTTCAATTATTAATGTTTTAAAAGGAACATTGTAGAAAATTGCCTCAACTTTCAAAAATATTGTTGGCAGAGATGCAGAGTTTTCTTTTTTTTTAAATAAAATATTGGTTAAGGTAATTTTTATTGCAAGTTTTATCTTGCTTCAAAGTGAGTTTTGAGATTTTGTTTGACAACACTATATTTTTTCAAATTATTTTTTTTTTTCGAAAAATTATATTTCTGGTAGCAGTTTTACACCATCATAAACTAATTTAAAAATAGTTAGCATATTGCAAATTTAAATTAAAATTTTTGCTGTACAATCGATGGAAAACTTTATGTATTTTTAATAAATAAAAGACTTTTTCAACCTTTCACAAATTTTGAATTTTTGGACCGAATACAATAAAGTTTAAGATTTTTTCAAATTAAATTAATTGATATTTCGCAATTTTGCTCTCCATCCGCATTGACCTTTTCCATCGTTCTCTTCCCCTGAGAACACCGTGAGTGATTTTGCTTGTTCGCGTCTAACCATCATTATTTTGATCCTTCAGCTTGAAATGATTAAAAGCCCAATAATCTAGATTTTTTTGTGTAGCTTATTTGTTTAAAATAATCCCAATCATAACATACAAGTTTGCCCAAAATACCAAATCGATCAGAACTTCCTTATCAAGATTCAGTTTGAACGATATTAATATTATCGTTTTTGTTAAAACTAGAGATTCAAAATTGTTACGTTTGGCATAGAAAATGTATGTAGAAAATTTCATCCAAATTAAAACATACTAAAATAGAAATCTCGAAAAAAATGCTAAATTGTAGAAAATTACTCTGGTTTTGATAACAAATCATCAGAATGTTCTTTGAAATGTCTATGTAACGATCTACAGAATGGCATGTCTGATGGTCCTTAATTCAACAAACAAATGTATCGATATCATAAGCCAGGGTTGCCAGAAAATCAACTCAAACGATTTTGTTCTGGACCTCACTTTCAACGTACCAAAAGACATCCAACCTTCTGAGACTTAACTAAAGTGCCTATAACTTGAGATAGTGTTGCCAGATCTGCAATATTTATGAATAGAATGATAGGTTTTCTAAAATCAAACAAAACAACCCCCTATTTTAATTTTTTACTACTTTCGCCAAAATTGTTTTTTGCATAACTTTTTAAGCCAAACTATACTTCATTTTTTCAAATCGTCGTGATCGTGCTATCTTGACGCACGCCGATATTGGCCCAAATCGAGTTAAGAACGCCATTTTGTGCAGCTTCACAGATCCTCAAAGTTCGATTTCAATCCAGAGATATTCAAATTCGGCCCGGGTTTTTTGGAATGGCACCCCAGTACCTTCGACAAAGACGTAGTCTACGTCAAAAACTACGTGCGTTGTTGTCACTCTTCATTTCGATCTGATCGTACTATCTTGTTGTAAGTCAACCACTGGCCAAAGTAATTTTAGTCAGAACGCGTTTGACACACGTATATGCCCGACTACCGTTAACATTTGAATTTGTAACTCAGGATTCTAACAACCAAATTCTGCCAAACATCGTGACAATGCACAGATCGGTTAGCCAAACAAAACGTGTTTGTTATTGTTTACATTGCGTGCTCTAGTTTTTTCTATCTTCAAGGTCAAACATTAAAAAGCGATTTTCTCGGAACGTCAAAAAGCTACATGCGACAACGTCAAAATGTTTTCGAGTTAATTAAATTACCCTGACGTACTAAAGTTTGCCCAGGCTTTTTTAAATGGGTAGTTTTTATATGAAATATTCAAAATAAAACAAAACTTTTGGAGCCAATAACATCAGCAACATTGAAATTTGATTTGCTCAAGCATTGATTGCAAATAAACCAAACATTCGTGAAATTTTAGTTCTGCAACAGACTCTAATAAAACATTCCGGAAGTCACCAACTTTAACAGCTCTAAAATCCACCTTCAACTTTAACGACTTCAGCGCGCATTTCGTCAGTCCATCGTACAAAGTGACGTTTCAGCAACATTGTAATCACATTGTAGTGCGCTTGCCCGCGTTTGACTTATTGAACAATTTCCGGCTAAAAATAGTTCCTCCGTTCGACAACGTTGAAGTTTAAATAGCTCACGCCTTCGCTTGTGTGTGTGTGCTTTTTGGGGTGCTAAATGTGCAGCAATTTGTTTTATATTTACGCTAATCGCTCATTTTACTCCTGTTTGAGAAGTCCAAGCGAAGGAGAGAAAAAACGCACTAAAATGAATCGAATTAATTGTTAGCGTAAAGTTAAAAGCCTTAACGAAAACAATTGTCAGATGTTTGTCTTAAAATAAAACGACGAAAGCTGCACCAGACAAGTCGGACGAAGAAACGCCACACGAGAAACAGAAGAAAAAAAAACAAAATAAACAAAGGTTAAATAACAGCGTCTAACCACATCACGACACTACAAAGTTAGAAAGAGAGCAAGAGAAGATCGTTTTACGTTTTCGGTTTGGGGGAGAAATTGCGATGCTCAGTTCGTCAGAAAACGTCACTGAAAACATCACAATTGACAGCTAAAATTAGAACATGTTAAGTCAGTGTGCAGTGGCCGTTTAAGTAAAAATTGTTTTGATGTTTTAAAGCTTCTTCGCAAAATTTTGAATAATCAACAAACTTTAAATTTTATGGTTCAACAGCAAAATTTCTCAGATTTATTTCAATAAAAGTTAAAACTGAACGAAGCGTTTTCAAAAGTATTTAAATTAATTTGAAAATTTGATATACCAACACTAAACCAGATAAACGGAACTTGAAGGGCCACTATTACCACATTGCCCACCCACCCACATCAAAAGTCAGTCCGCTAGAGTCGTGGAGGTCAGCCGATTAGCGAAAATCGGGCAGCCATTAAAATTAGTGAGGACGAAAGGTTAGGAAACTATTTCTGCCTGGGCGGCATTCTGCTGAGCGAAACGATCGGTCAAGTGCACCGGCAAATATTGCGATTTCGATTTCGTAATCGCAAATAGTCGAAATTGTGTAGTAAATAACTGCTGGTTGTGGGAAGAAGGTGGCTAAGATGGGAAATTTGGGAAAACAAATATCGACAGTTTTGCAATGGGACTTGGCTTACTCAATTCTGGAACATTTAGTTAACGAAACTCACCTGAAATGGAAGAGAGAGAAAAAGATATTAGAATTGATTATTTTGAATATTGAAATAGGGTTGGAATAGATGTGTGACAAAGGTCGTAAGGACAATAGGTCAAAAATGGAAAAAAGGTCGAAAGGACAAAACTCAGATAGTTAAAAACGGAGAAATGTTTTAATTTAAACATATTTTCTCAGATTTTTTGTGAGTTTAAAAATGAACAGGATTTAAAAAGCTTTATGAAAAATTATAATTACAACATATTATTATAAATTTAATATTAATTTAAAATTTGTTCAGAATTAAGTAAAAAATCTACCCTTTACTAAGCAATCGAATCCAGAGGGGAAAAGATCTCCAGTTGTGTTGGTCCGAGGATTTGAACTCCGATCTACCGCTTACGAAGCGGAAGCGTTACCACTGGGCTATGTGGCTCGGTCAAGTTCTAGCTTTTTTCTAGCACATATTGATTGAAAAAAAGTATTTAATTTTAAACATATTGTTATGTTCTTCCATGATTATTTATTCTTGTATCTGTAATATTTCAGCGCATTGTTCTATTCTTTCAACATAATTAATTCTTGTGTCCATTTTATTTTTCATGAAATTTTCAAATATTTCGGCCTTGAGCATACAAAAGACGATTTGCAGTTCTTTGTTTATTTAAAAAAAAATGAAGCGCATCTGAAAAAAAATTAAACTTTTTCTTCGATTTCTTAATTTTTCTACGGATTTGAAACAAAATCCGAACGAACTTGACTATTTTTTTTGCTAGATTTTTTTTATGTCAGTATTTTTTTAATGTTTTGCTTTTTGAATGTTGGACTCATTTATTTTCCAATTATTTAGAAAAAAAAAGGCATTCAGTAATGAAAAAGTTTATCAATATAACTATTTTGTTGGTGTTTTTCTTTTGTTTGGATTATTTTACATGGTAAACCATTAATATAATGTGTTATTATTTACTCTCGATATTTTGTTATTCATCTCTCCAGATTAAAAAAAGTGTTTAAGCTGCAAAAACATAATAATTTATTAAATTCATTGCATTTCGTGATTTATATTGTGGAAAACCAGCAAGCTTAGTACAAGAGAGCACAGAGGCATCGATTCATAGAAAAATCGTGAGAATATATTCATTATTTGTTAATTATACAATTGTGAACATTGTTAAACTATTTGACATTTTTGTTCTTAAATATAAATTAAAACTAAATTTAAGCCTGATTCTCAAAATTTGTTGGCAAAAGTATAACAAATTGCTTTATTACAGTTAGGCCGTTGCAAATATTTTTTGAAGTTTATGTCCTCTGACCAAAGTCAACGGGGGAGAGGGCGGGGGGCTGGTTTTTTATGTTATGTTTTAACCTATTTCGAAATTTTAATGTCTTGTTCTGAATTAACGGGGAAATATCAGAAAACTGTGCCAAATTCAGCTAGTTGGAAAGATTAATTTCACGGAATTTTACGAGTTCTGCAAAATCGTTTGAATTCAATAAACTTAAGCCTAATATTTGAAAGATTTTTTTATGACTTATTTTTATTTTAATAAGGGGTCATCCATTAACCAAGTTGACTGTATAGAGGGTAAATGTGGAAGGATGCGTTGGAAATTTTCGACGCTGATAAAAAGTTTTTTATTTGTATGGACAATTATGCACAGTGGGAGAGGGGGAATGAAAAGACTTGGATTTTTGGAAATTTGACACTTTGACCTAATTTCACTTTTAAAACCCAAAAAAAAACCTCAAATGCATATGTAAAATATCTAAAAAAAAACTGACAGGCGAATGGCACAACAAAGTTGAGAGAGAAAAAATAAATAACAATTCAATTTAAGAATACTGATTCATTCGGCAACTTGTTCGTGTATTTCAAAATGGCTGAATTTGCACCTAATTTAAAAAATAGTACATTATTAAAAAAAATGAATTTGCATGCTTATCTAACACTATCAAAATCTGGAACAGAAAACGTTTATCTTAAGGGGATACAGGGATCATATTTGTTTAAAAGTTTATATGAGTTTTTCTTTAAAATTTTGGTATCCGTTTATTTGATGATAAAAAAAAATAGATATAAAAAAAGACATCGAATTATTAGGTCAAAGAAATTTGTACGATGAATGTTTTAAATTTCCATTACTCTTTTCAGAACTGTTTTCCAGTTCTGGGATGAGAATCATAAATTTTAAAACCTCAGAGTGGGCTAAAACGAAAAAAAAACTTCACGAGGCAAACATCAAACCAACACAATTAGCACCCAATTTGCGAGTACACGAAAGCATTTCATTCATTTTTTACAACTTGTACCACCGAAATGAAAATATCAACGGAAGCCAAGCCAAGAGAACGGGATAAACCTGATTCCCGTGACTCTGACTGGCAGCCCGCCAAATATTGTCAACCAAGATGTCAACTTCGGAAAAGGTTGTGTCCGTTTGGGGAGGAAGAAAACCCGAAATCACAACAAGGCGTAAAAACACGTAACGTTTCTACCTGTTCTCATTTTAATTCATAAAATTTGGACCGGAAAATGAGAGGAAATTGCGAGAAGAAAGGAGAACTTGTTGTTTCTCAATTTCTCAACGAACTTAGAATTGATTGCTGTGTGACTATCTTTTCAAAAACGAAATTTGTTATTAATTCGACAATTTGCGACATTTGTTTCAGTAATTAACGTTGCATCGTTGACTTTCGTCGGATTCGTCTCAAATCGCGGAAACGGCCCCGAACCAGAACTCTTGCCGCGGCGGCCATAAATCTTGCTTTTCCTCGCCCATAAATATAAACCCTGTGCCGCGCTCCGTAGTTCACTAATATTTATTAATTTTATTCTTCACGGGACTATATTTTCGCATTTGCGCATTTTACAAACGTATACGTGGGGATCAACCCGGAACGAGAGGGCGATCTATTTTCGTCCGACGACGATCTTGAACAGAGTCGGGCCTTTATTTGGTCTTTGTTCCGAGGACGCGCTGGCAACACTGGCACCTTGCCAAGGGCAGTGGACTGGAGAAGAAGAAGAAGAAAAAAGCTGAGCGCGCAAAAACTGCAGCGTTATTGCAGATCACGCGGCTTGTTTGGGGGAAAACTTGGAAACAGGAACAAGGAAATTTGTCGTATTTTCGCGAGGAGAGAATGAATTATGTGCGCACACGTTTTGTACATTCAAGAAAACGATCAGCCGGAGTTGAACGATCGCTAGGAACGGCTAACAAAGACCTGAATGTTTTCGTAAGTTAAAAAGATTTGACAAATTTTTAACTTAGTATTAGCATTTCACGATTTATTTAAACTTCTTTGTGACTCCAAAGATGCATTTTTTCTGATTTTCAAATCGATTTGCGGTCTACAGTAAAGTTAGGTAAACTAACATCTGGCCAAAATATGAGCACTTTAGGTCAACGGGAAGTGGGGCAAATCGGGACACAAAGTTTAAAGGATCAAAAAACATCAAAAATCTTTAAAATGCTGTAATATAGGCAGAATTCGATTTAATTTCAAAATTCAAAATGCATCTTAAAGGGCTTGAAAAATGCAACAAAATGCAGGATAGAGCATCCCAATTGGTTAAATCTAAATAGAGTTATTGTTGTTTTTGTTGTTGTTGTTTATTTCCATCAATTTAAAATCAAATTTATTGAAAATCAGGCAGATTGGTGAGGTCCAAACGACTCATGCAAAGGGGTATGCCCTGTTCGTGGACTCAAACAAATATTGTATATATGCAATGCGTCGTTTTTGACGAAGGTGATGTGCATGCTTTTGCATGCGATTTTTACCGTTGGATATTTTAGTATTTGTTGTAAACAATTATTTAATCGAAATTTTGCATTTTTTGTTAATCTTATTCAATAGTTTGTTTCGATTCAGTTTCGCAAAAAAAAAACCGATGACTTCGCGCCACTTCAACCTATTTTAGTTTTCCTAGACGCAAATGGAAGCTGATTAGTTGGAATTTCCAGCAAAAATAGTTTCGAGTTTCAAAAAAGGCCTGCAATTTTAAATAGACGTATTAAACTTTAAAATTCCAAATAATACAGAATAATAATTACCCAATAAAGTATAGGTCATCGCTTAACTTTTGAAGTTAGCGCAGATGTAGTGAAAGAGTATATTTTTTCGCAGTTCATCTTTGATCTACGCCCAAGAGAGATTTTTTGAAAATAGTGTGTCACCGACTGACTAATGAAATCGTGATTGAACGTCAAACTACTGACATGCCAACATCAGGTGCCCGATGGAATAATGTGTCAGCCACCTTGAAATATTTTTTTGTTTTAACCTTGAAAATTTTAATTTAAACAAAATTGCATTAAATATTAATACCGTTTAATTTTAATTTTTGTTGTAGTTGTGTCGCAACCTTTAAAAACAAATCAGAGTTCAATGTTGTGTTGGGGCATAAAAAATGCAATCTGAAAAATAATGTTTTGCTTTTTTTTGGTTTTGCTAATCATCGATTGGACGCTTCTTTTAACAGAGTGTGGGAAAATTATACTTTATATTTTTTAAGGCGAAATGTTCAAAAAATACTAAATTAAAAAAAAAATTCCTAGAGGAAGTGTTCAATCTTCTAGATGGAAATAATTAAATTATTTTTTTAAATAAATAATTTCCGCACCCCTGGCAGACATCTTCTCAGAAGAAAATAGTTACACTCTGAAAAAATATCTATTTTTCATTTGATTTTACAGACATGACAAAAATTTTGATGACAGAAACTGAAATCTTTAGAGCTCTGGTACCGACTGACATCTTCTCAGAAGAAAATAGTTACACTCTGAAAAAATATCTATTTTTCATTTGATTTTACAGACATGACAAAAATTTTGATGACAGAAACTGAAATCTTTAGAGCTCTGGTACAAGTAAGTCATAATTTAGAAGGCAGTGTTGCCAATTTTTCGAAAAAATATCATGATTGTTTGAAAAACACTGAAAATATATGTTGACTATATTTTTAAATGTAAGATCAAATTTGCAATCGAAAAGTACTTTACATAAATTTCAATATTGTGCACCGTTTTCGAGTTATATCCACTTTAAAGTTGATTTTTTTGTAACGTGCCTGTAAAAATCATGACCAAATTTGAACATGCCTGAAAATATTTTTTTCTGACAGATCAGAAAATTTCCCATCAATTTGGTTCAATGATATTAAAGATTGGCTCAAAGGATGCAGAGATATCGCCTCCGGACGAAAGTCACACAAGATAAACGAGGTTTTCTCTACATCCGGTTTTTAATGTTAAAAATAAACAAATCAGTCCTAACATTTGACAAGGGTATAAGAACTTAGTTTTGACCATATCAAATTTAAGGGTTGATTGGTAAATTTGAAAACATTCTATTTGTGAAAGAACGAAAAAAAATTACGATATTTTCTTTTTTTTGGTATTGGATATTGGAGTTATCGTCACATAAAAAATCAAAAGTATTTTGGTGATTTATAATTTTTTTGAATTAAAATTATTCATGTTTGTTTTTCTGTCAGAAGCTGTCAGCACAGTACTTTTTGATTTGCAATTTGATTTTACATTTCAAAATAAAATGATGAAAAATTTCCAACTTTTTGTTCACGTTTTTTTTAATTATGATTTTTTCGAATGATTGGCAACACTGCCAAATCAATTTTGTACAACTTGTGCCATATGGCACAAGTACCTAAATACCTCGTTTGTCATCAAAACGTAATCAGAAATTAAGTTTTTTTTAAATGGTTATTTTGCGGAGTCCATTTTTTTGAGAATTGTCGATTTAAAAATGATGGCAAGTTTTTTTTTAGATTCTTAAATTTGCCGAAGACGATCAGAAAATCCGTTCTCAAGATACAGAATTGCTCAATTATCCGAAGCCTCGATTATTAGAATTGAATTTTCGGAAAATCGAGTCTTTCGGATAATCGAGTTTGGACTGTATTTTAAGAGCCTTTTTATATGGATAGCTGTCAAAATTGTATGAAAACTTGTATTGACGAACTAATAATGCAAAATGACTTTGTTTAGTTATAGACAATGTACACACAAAGTTTCATCCAAATCAAAAATTACTTTCCTAAAAATTTGCTCATTCTTGCTAGAATTGCTCTTTTAGTAGTTATAAAAAGTTAATTTTAAAAGAAGTAACTTTATAAGATTGACCAAGGACAGTAAGGACTTGTAAGCGAATCCTTTGAATGTATGTTTTTGAATTTGTTAACAAAACCATTACACAAATCTGGACCATCGTTCACAATTAATTATTTTTGTTTACTGTGGATCATGTTGGAGTAAAGTTAACAAAACCGTTGAATTTGCAAGCAACATGGAGACGCACGATGGGTCAAAATACGAAAACCACTATGCGTCTCCATACACTTGATTATCAAATCCATGATCAACACTCAGCCAACGCAATTCTATAGATAACATTCTTCGAAAAGAGTCATCCACCTGCGTAAGTTCAGCCAATCCCCCAACCTGAACACGTGTTACTTGCATTCCATTTCGCTACCAAGTTTGAGAATTGAGGGCTGCTCTATAAATATTACATAAACAAACCGCACCTAAGCTGTGTGGACCTGGGTACGCACAAACAATCCAGAGGCGTGCGCGTGGGAGGGGGGCAAGACCCAGGTCCAGAAATAACCGCGCAACAGTTCTCAGTTCTCCAAAGTCGTTGTCCTCTCGCGGATCGGTCACATATGGCGGATGCAGATCGAAATCGGAAAATTAGAAGAATGCCTTTCGGCTCAGTTGGATCGTGGTAGACGCCGGCGAGGAGAATCGACGTGACCCTATTTCGATCCATTACTGCGGATGATCGACACGTGTTTAGTTGGGGCGCGATGGGAATCGATTCCAAATTGAAGTAAATTTATTCTTAATTGAATCAACGCTGTAGGTCTAGGAAAAATATCTTTTTGGAGGTGGAGACAAAAACCTGAAATAATATTTGCATTGGACTCACTTTATTTTTTACAGTTTATTCAATGACATCACTTTAAAAAAAGCAGCTGATACGAACAACGTTACAAAACTGACAGTGTCTATTTTTGAAAAAAAAAACGCATAGTTGCGACAAGTGTGAGTGCCTCTTCGCCAAGTGAGCAAAGTCATTAATTTTAATGGCATTTTCCCGCAGCGCGTCTAAATTGTTTTCTTACCACCCATCGAGGGGAGGGGGGAAGATTGCGTATTCCCGGCTTAGAAACCAAAATTGTGAACACGATCAGTTGAACAGATGACGACACACTACGAGATTTGACGGTGGTGAGTTCAATGCACTTGAGGGTCGGTTTCACATTTTAGCTAGATTTGATGAGTTTTTATTTCTTGAAGAAGTAGTTTTGAAATAGCTTTTTCATTTAAAATTTTAAAATTGACGAATCTGCTAAAAAACTACGAAATTAAAGATTGTATTATTCTTACTGATGCAAAATTGACCAGCAAACCTACCGTGACGATTTCCGTCCTGGTCCACTCTTCCTCGTACATGCTCATTCCGGCCAACATTTGCACCTCTCAGGAACTTGATCTATCACAGTTTGACTCCACCTTGCATAAATATTTATCTCACCCCCTCTTAAACAGAAACAAACATTTGACTCCTTGTTTTTTCTTCTTCTAAGTGCAGAATTTCCACTCAAAAAACACTTACAAAAAATATTTTTTCCTTACTAATTTTTCCAGCATCCAACAAAAAAAAACTGAACACCAAAATAACCGACACTCTCCAACTTGTCTCCCGTGCTAAAGATTAATCACTTTTGGCTGACGTCGTCGTCGTCTTCAGGATGGAAATTTATGACACCACTTTTGCCGACTTAATCACTCCGGGTTTGATGTTGTGAAAATTTTGGTTCATTTTTGTTTTTTTTATTACCACTTTTATTTAGCACAAATGATATACGACAATCCTAAAAATGGGTTTCAGACTGTTCTGAAAGGATTTAAACAATTAAAGGTAAATGAAACAAGAATTAAATGTCAAAACAAAAAAATTAAAGTTTTTGATAAAAGATTTAAGAAGACAAGGCTTATTCTTTTTCAATTTTGCTATCAAAGCTGTTCATAAAAATGTCATCGAAGATCAATGATGATAAACATAATATTCACAGTAATTCGTTTTGATAAATTAATAAGCAGTACATTTTTTTCAGAAATTATGGTTTTTCCGAAAAAATATACCCTTCTTTGCATTTACAATCGTCTTAAACTTATAACAAAAGGATTATTCTGCGCAATTCATTTTTTGTGTAAAAAGTCAATAAAAAACCGGCCAAATTTTTTCTGAGTATTCCTTAGCAATATCCATAACTTTCATCAGAAAATCGTTCTTAAGATACAGATATTTTGAATATTTGAATATTAAAAATTGTATGGAGACATTCATGGACGAACTAATGTTTAAATTAGGGTAGAGAAGTCATCAATGAGACACGGGGAACAATGGTAAAATGGCTCTCACAAGTCGTAGTTTCAACCAATCAGGCTCATATTTGGCAGAAAGGTGTGTCCACTGGATACACGTCTGCCATAATAGTGGCTTTGGTTATGGACGCTCCGTTGAAAAGTTATTTATTAATGTTTGATTCTGGGGTGTAAAAGTAAATTATGGACAAAAATTACTTTTTCGCTAGTAGGCTGCCATTAACACCAGAGTGTTTTTCACATTTTTTTTGTGTGTTTGAGTTAAAAGTTAAAACTAAAATTTATTTTTCCACAAAGTAATTCTGACGGTTTGTGAATGATCCGGAACTCGTTGTGCGCCAGGTGACATTGAAGAAAATTGCTTCATCCGTGCCGTGAGAGGAAGTGCCCAAACCTCCGGCCATAGTGTCGTGCGTGTTCGAGACAAGATCATCATTCTGGTGAATGCCGGGTGAAAACTGATCGATCGGATCTCTAAGAAGACCCACCGGTAGCTGTCGAACATGCCAAAGCTGCCTGAGAAAAACAACACGGGAAACGGCGAACAGTGCCAGGAACAGAAGATCGAGAAGCACAGCAACTCAAGAATGAAGCTTTCGTGGATTTTCAAAGGTGGACTTGAAAAAACTTGGACTTCAAGAATTAAATGCCCATCTGGATGTGAAGAACTCGTAATTTGGTGAGAGCTTTCCTTTTTATTACAAATGAACACTTTCATTTACACACACATATTGACAATTCATTAAAGACAACCACGCCAACCTTATTATATACGCGGTAGGGTGTTCCCTTGGTCGTTCGCTGTGAGTTGTGGATTGCCTGCTTCTCTAATGAAGGTTCGACTAAGGGGGCATGCTTATTAATTTCTCGTCGCTCCATACCCTCAGTGACGTGATGGGAGCAAGGGCGTCTATACAAAGTGTCCCTACACCCGCTACAAATTTCCGGCGCTTGGGAAGGGAAGAGGGTAACCATTTTGATCTATGCGCGCCGGTATTTGTGGCACTCAAATTCGTGCAAAAAAACATATGCACGTGGGTGTACAGATTACGGAGTAAAAGATGATCGAATTGTTCACCTAGCGCTCACATGTGTTTCGGGACCAAGTTGCCTGCGGGTATGGGGATCATACATACATACATACAGTAGGCCGCCATTAACACCAAAACTAACATTTCTTTAGATTTTTTTCGACTGTTCAGGGAATAAGTTGGGCTGCAATGTCCCTTCATTAGGTTTGGCCAAAATTAAGAATATACCCAGAATCCAGGGCTGTATCATTGTTCCCCATTCCTTTCAGGCCATGGGTAACAATGAAACACTTTTATTTTTCTTTAAAAAAAACTTATCAATATCTATGTAATTCTTTCAAAACATAAATTGAAAGTGATTTTTGGCATAATTATTGAGTTTTTACTCTATTTAACAAAAATATAAAGTAATTTGGTATAAATATATGGGTAATTCTCCGCCAACTCACACAGCAGTTGCCCCGACCCCTCTTCGATTTGCGTGAAACTTTGTCCTAAGGGGTAACTTTTGTCCCTGATCACGAATCCGAGGTCCGTTTTTTGATATCTCGTGACGGAGGGGCGGTACGACCCCTTCCATTTTTGCACATGCGAAAAAAGAGGTGTTTTTCAATAATTTGCAGCCTGAAACGGTGATGAGATAGAAATTTGGTGTCAAAGGGACTTTTATGTAAAATTAGACGCCCGATTTGATGGCGTAATCAGAATTCCGAAAAAACGTATTTTTCATCGAAAAAAACACTAAAAAAGTTTTAAAAATTCTCCCATTTTCCGTTACTCGACTGTAAAAAATTTTGGAACATGTCATTTTATGGGAAATTTAATGTACTTTTCGAATCTACATTGTCCCAGAAGGGTCATTTTTTCATTTAGAACAAAATTTTTCATTTTAAAATTTCGTGTTTTTTCTAACTTTGCAGGGTTATTTTTTAGAGTGTAACAATGTTCTACAAAGTTGTAGAGCAGACAATTACAAAAATTTTGATATATATACATAAGGGGTTTGCTTATAAACATCACAAGTTATCACGATTTTACGAAAAAAAGTTTTAAAAAAGTTGGTCGTCATCGATCATGGCCGTTCATGGTCACCCGCGACAGACACGGACGACGAAACAAAGAGAAACGCAAAAAGTAACTTTTTCAAAACTTTTTTTCGTAAAATCGCGATAACTTGTGATGTTTTTAAGCAAACCCCTTATGTATATATATCAAAATTTTTGTAATTGTCTGCTCTACAACTTTGTAGAACATTGTTACACTCTAAAAAATAACCCTGCAAAGTTAGAAAAAACACGAAATTTTAAAATGAAAAATTTTGTTCTAAATGAAAAAATGACCCTTCTGGGACAATGTAGATTCGAAAAGTACATTAAATTTCCCATAAAATGACATGTTCCAAAATTTTTTACAGTCGAGTAACGGAAAATGGGAGAATTTTTAAAACTTTTTTATTGTTTTTTTCGATGAAAAATACGTTTTTTCGGAATTCTGAGTACGCCATCAAATCGGGCGTCTAATTTTACATAAAAGTCCCTTTGATGCCAAATTTCTATCTCATCACCGTTTCAGGCTGCAAATTATTGAAAAACACCTCTTTTTTCGCATGTTCAAAAATGGAAGGGGTCGTACCGCCCCTCCGTCACGAGATATCAAAAAACGGACCTCGGATTCGTGATCAGGGACAAAAGTTACCCCTTAGGACAAAGTTTCACGCAAATCGAAGAGGGGTCGGGGCAACTTTTCCCGATTTCGTGTGAGTTGGTAGAGAATTACCCATATGGATTTTACAAAATTTGAATACTTTTCAGTATAACTTTTGTGAATTAAAGCTTCAATTTGGTAAAATTGCGGAACAATACAAAACCATGACGTTTTACTAGAAAATCATTTATTTCCGTAGCGTGTCTCATTGTTCCTGCCAAGTGCGTCTACAATGAGACAGTTGAATAACTAGGGCTGTAGACGTAACATCAATTCCATATTTTGGTCAATATTAGAACAGATTAAAAGAAAGTAAATGCAACAAAAAGCTCATTAAAACATGCTGATGTAAAAAATACAAAAATCGTTGAATGTTAAAAACCAAAATTGTCTCATTGATGACTACCCTACCCAACATTTAATTTTAATAACTTCTAATCGCATAAAAAAATTAAACTCGTTCATGAAAAAAATAATGGTATTTAAACATTTAATTACAGCAGAACAAGGAAATAATGAAATAGCAACTAAACTGCCCATGATCGCATAAATGTCCCATATGCATTTTCGTCACTTTTGAGTTATTGATGCAGTTTGGTTCAAAATCGTGTGCTCTTTCAGAAAAGCCTATAACATCCAGTACTTTGTTCTAGAAATCAGGAGGAAATCCAGTTTTTTCGTGAAAACTTAACACGTAGCCTTATGTGTGGGACAAACTTGTTTTGCGTTTTTCTCAGCTTGCTGTTTTTGCATATGGGACATTTATGCGAACATGGGCAGTATAGCTTTGTTAGATTTTTATCAACTTTTGTAATAGCTCTAATGAAGACAATATCATGTTCTAAGCATGCTTCTTCATCTATTTTATATTTTATAATACAGCATTTAAAATTCGTCAGGTTTCGATGCTGAAATAGAAAAAAAGCCTCTGGTTTTACTGTATTTTTGAATGACACATTTGTTTTGATTTGATGAAACTTTATTTTTGCATTTCCACTGTCAAAATAAGGAATTTTGCATCATTAGTTTATTTATTAAGACTATTAAAAAAATCATGGAAAACATTTGTGAACATCCATTTTTAATTTTTAGACATTTTTTTTGGTTCAATTTCGGAAATCTATCACGAGATTTATGGTTTATTTTGTTTTTTTTTTTAACATATAAACTAATTCACATTTTTCCGTGTTTATTTTTTTAAATCATTCATAAATTACGAATCATTTCAAAGGATTCCCATGCAAAATCCAATGTTTTTTAAAAATTGTTAAATTTGTTATTTTTAACTTTGTTAATCATTTTTTGCAAATAAAAAAATATATAGCAATGAGCCCACATTTTTTAATTGTTGATATATCGGAAAATATGGATCATGTACAACGTACAATATAGTGAAATTTTCTGATATTTTTGTATAACATACTTTCGGTATTTTAAAAGAAATTAAAAAGAAAAACAAATGAAAATTATTGGAAAATAGCTCCAACTTGAAAAAGTTAGCATTATCAAAATATCCAATAATTACTTTAAAAAAGTAATCAAAAAATGATTAGAAAATCTAAAAAAAAAGTATTTTTGGTACAATCAAAAAATCTCTGGTACAAATGTATCGTAGTAAATGCCAAAAACAATCCGACCGTCAACCATCCGTCATACATTGTTGAAAATAAGTTTGCACTTTAGGGGGTAAAAACATGTGTAATAAAAATTTGAAAAACAATTAAAAAATAAAAATGTAGGTATTATTTTAATAAAATTTTCAAAAGAAAAAAAAAATCATTTTTAATGAAGTTTCTTTTTTAACCAAATCAAACCTCCATCCCCTCGGATGAAGCATGGATTACGCATGGACAACGACGACATCAACCTAGGAAAACCGTTTAGTTAATATGTGTAATTTTAGTTAGCAAACACAGATGATACCGGAGGTAGCAATTGAAAAGGTACAAACCTTACGCCACCAGATTAAATAAATAAATAAATAATACCAAATTATGCTTTAAATTTGGTTTTGCTGCCAATAATTTTTTTTTATTTTTTTGAAAAATATTTTTCTTGTTAATTTTTAGCAATATTTAAACTTGTTTTAAGCCCTGTTGAAGAAAAAACTAATTCGAAAATAGTATATTGACATTGTGTGGCTTACCTCATAAAATAACTAGTTAAAAAAAAACATGATTTAAATTCAATAAATGCCACCTCGGTCTCCGGTACTAGAGCCTTGAAAAAAAATTCAAACGACTTTTTTTTCAAATTTCAAGTTTCTTAATAAAAATATCCCAAAATTTCCAATGTAAAATGAAAATATTTAAACAAAACAATTCATGTAAATTGGATTTTCCGAACTTAGTCACTCAGTTGGAAAAATCTTCCCTCGCATTTCACCAACACTAAGCCACAACCCCCATAAAGAAACCCCACCCAAACAGTGAAAGCACTCAGTTCAACGTCCCAAGTCCACAGAAAGAGAGTTCAATCTCAAGGCGATCTCCAACCGGCCAGACTTCAACACAAAACTTCTTCTTCATCTACTTTTTCTTTCTCTTCCTGTCACTACACTACAATTTTCGATAAATCTTTCGTCAAACAACGAAATTACTACCACCGCGGCAGCAGCTCGCGCAAAAGCCGGCCTTTCTTCACAGCCCATCTGTTACAACACTTCCTCGACCCTCCCCCTGGAACTGAAAACAACATCAAGAGGACAACGGCTCTTGATCTTCGTCGCTACGCGACCTCGACGCCATTTTTTCTTTCCTTCCTTTTTGAAAAATACGCGAATTTTGAAAGGATCTACTTGATTTGAAAGCCAATTTGTCACTTCCTAGTTGGAATTAGACGATCTTTCCTTTCTTGCGATTTTGTGATCATGCTATCTTGTCACAACATTTTCAAAATCGTCATAAAGCATCTAAATTAGACCACATCCGAAATGGTCAAGTAAACAATCGAAATAAATTTGGTAATTTGACAGGTACAAGTTGATTACTATCACACAAAAATAAAAATAGTATTGATAGCTGTCAATGTTTTGACAGCTGTCAGTGATTTGTTTTTGCAAGATTCTTGGAGAATCATTCATAAATTACGAATCATTTCAAAGGATTCCCATGCAAAATCCAATGTTTTTTAAAAATTGTTAAATTTGTTATTTTTAACTTTGTTAATCATTTTTTTGCAAATAAAAAAATATATAGCAATGAGCCCACATTTTTTAATTGTTGATATATCGGAAAATATGGATCATGTACAACGTACAATATAGTGAAATTTTCTGATATTTTTGTATAACATACTTTCGGTATTTTAAAAGAAATTAAAAAGAAAAACAAATGAAAATTATTGGAAAATAGCTCCAACTTGAAAAAGTTAGCATTATCAAAATATCCAATAATTACTTTAAAAAAGTAATCAAAAAATGATTAGAAAATCTAAAAAAAAAGTATTTTTGGTACAATCAAAAAATCTCTGGTACAAATGTATCGTAGTAAATGCCAAAAACAATCCGACCGTCAACCATCCGTCATACATTGTTGAAAATAAGTTTGCACTTTAGGGGGTAAAAACATGTGTAATAAAAATTTGAAAAACAATTAAAAAATAAAAATGTAGGTATTATTTTAATAAAATTTTCAAAAGAAAAAAAAAATCATTTTTAATGAAGTTTCTTTTTTAACCAAATCAAACCTCCATCCCCTCGGATGAAGCATGGATTACGCATGGACAACGACGACATCAACCTAGGAAAACCGTTTAGTTAATATGTGTAATTTTAGTTAGCAAACACAGATGATACCGGAGGTAGCAATTGAAAAGGTACAAACCTTACGCCACCAGATTAAATAAATAAATAAATAATACCAAATTATGCTTTAAATTTGGTTTTGCTGCCAATAATTTTTTTTTATTTTTTTGAAAAATATTTTTCTTGTTAATTTTTAGCAATATTTAAACTTGTTTTAAGCCCTGTTGAAGAAAAAACTAATTCGAAAATAGTATATTGACATTGTGTGGCTTACCTCATAAAATAACTAGTTAAAAAAAAAACATGATTTAAATTCAATAAATGCCACCTCGGTCTCCGGTACTAGAGCCTTGAAAAAAAATTCAAACGACTTTTTTTTCAAATTTCAAGTTTCTTAATAAAAATATCCCAAAATTTCCAATGTAAAATGAAAATATTTAAACAAAAAATTTCATGTATATTGGATTTGTCGAACTTAGTCACTTTGTTGGAAAAAATCTTCCCTCACATTTCACCAACACTAAGCCACAACCCCCATAAAGAAACCCCACCCAAACAGTGAAAGCACTCAGTTCAACGTCCCAAATCCACAGAAAGAGAGTTCAATCTCAAGGCGATCTCCGACCGGCCAGACTCCAACACAAGACTTCTTCCTGGTCTTTTTCTTCTTCTTATTTCTTTTCCTGCCACTACACTACACTTTCCGATAAATCTTTCGTCAAACAACGAAATTACTACCACCGCAGCAGCAGCTCACGCAAAAGCCGGCCTTTCTTCACAGCCCATCTGTTACAACACTTCCTCGACCCTCCCCCTGGAACTGAAAACAACATCAAGAGGACAACGATTCTTGATCTTCGTCGCTACGCGACCTCGACGCCATTTTTTTTTTCTTGTTTCTTTGTGTGCTAAAAAATGCGTGAATTTTGAAAGGATCTACTTGATTTGAAAGCCGATTTGTCACTTCCTAGTTGAAATTAGACGATCTTTCATTTCTTGCGATCGTGTGATCATGCTATCTTGTCACAACATTTTCAAAATCGTCATAAAGCATCTAAATTAGACCACATCCGAAATGGTCAAGTAAACAATCGAAATAAATTTGGTAATTTGACAGGTACAAGTTGATTACTATCACACAAAAATAAAAATAGTATTGATAGCTGTCAATGTTTTGACAGCTGTCAGTGATTTGTTTTGGCAAGATTCATGGAGAAGAAACTTTAAATAGACGTTGATATCTGTCAGATTTCCTAACCTCTTCGATTGTTTACTTTGACGTTCTTTTGTTTATTGCAGACCTTTTTTTCAAAATGGCTCAAATTGACCCAAGATAGCACAACCGCGACGACGCTGGCGGTCATTAAAACTAAATCCATGTCAAACGCAACTCGCGCTACGATCCGTAATCCACTTTGTTATGATCCGCGTAGTTTCGGACCTGCAGCTGTTCCACCATTAATCCTCCCATAAAAACACGTGTCTTGCTACCTCCTCTCGATCTCCGCTGCTTCCAATGTGACAACTCGCGAGCAATCCGCGCGACACAGAATCTTCGGTAACGGATCGGCGGCGACTACCCGACTGTAGAGTTCTTCACGGGACCATACTCCGACGGCGACTAAAGTGGGGTTCCAAAAATCCTCTTTTCATAAAACGCGCTAGTTCAACGGGGGTGGCCTCAAAGGGTGGAGGGGCTGGACACTGTGGGGAGGGGGTTTGATATACGGAAAAAAGAGCTGAGAACGCTTTTCCAACGACCAGCAAATTTTCACAGCTTCTCACCGCAAGGTGCGGGCGTTCACCGCCAGGGGGAAAGGTATTGTGATTTGAGGAAATTTACCTCACAGTTTTCTCAAATTATTATCATGATATCTGAAACTTTTACAAGAATCCTCTGAACAGTTATATTTTCAAAAATATCATATCAAAAGTAAGTCCTGCTAGGTGACCAAATCTTACCACTTTCTTGTACTTTAGCGTCGGCTCTCATATTTATAATTTCCCCTTCCCCCTCGGACACCCTCGTATCCACCTTTGGTAAGTCTGTGTTTGTTTTCCTTAGACTTAACCCCCGCGCAGGAGGGTATCCTGCTTCGGCGATAAAAACCAACACTCTTATTTTCACACTTCTCTCACTACACTTCTGGTGGAGAATTTCCAGAGAGACACACACACGCAACCGTCGCTCAAGACGGCTCGGATAAGTGTGTCATGTTGAAGTTTCCACTTCCACTTCAGCTTAGACTTTGGAAAACACCAATACGCGTGCACTTCAAGTGACCAAATAAATGAGGAAGTATATCTGATTTCAAACTAAGTTGCTCACGTCATTGTTAGAAACCAAAGAAAAATCATGTTAAAGTTCTGCGAATTATCATAAAATTAAATTTTCGAGATATGTACCCAAACATGAGTAGCCAAATGCGATGACAAATTTGTCAGAGGCTCTGCAAATGGATGTCAGAAGACAACGCTATGATATCCGATGTAATCTCGGCCCACAAAACTCGCAGAAATTCTATTGTTAACCTGGGTGATGAATAGAGAGAATGCGTAACGTGATTTTCGAATGGTCCCACTTTGTTTACATCTACAAAGTAGGAGGCTGTTCAAGCACAAGCATGACTTTCTCCTTACTGGTAAATGAGCTGTTTTATAATCAGTAGTACCGTAAAACGGGGTGACTTTGATAGGTTTGCGAATTTTCCGCAAAATGAAGAGTGCAATTTAAATACTTACGAAATGGTTTAGAATCATACTGACCGTTGTAGAGAAGTGTTCAAAGTACCTCAAGAAGAAATTTTCATAAAATTTTGAAAGGTTTAAAAAGTTAGTTAACTATAGTTAAAAAATGTTGAGGAAGGTAATTATTTTAAACTTATCATGTGTCATGATTTTCTCAATGAACATGATTTTGAATCGGAAAACGGAATGCATTTTCGGTTTCTTTGAACAATATTCCACTAGAAGAAGGTTAAATAAGTTTGTAAATAATAAATATATGTGTTTTTGAAACACAATCAAAACAAAAAATCTCCAAATTTATAGGCGACTTCAGTTGAACAAATTTCATGTAAAATGTGAAAACTTGTGATTCGTGCTTCGAATTCAGTATGAAATGCAATATAAATCGATAATTTAATAAACAAAATTAGTTTTAACAAATTTCAGGCAAAATTCCGACTTTTTAACAATTTAACCTAAAATTTATATGTAAGGTTTGGGGTAATATGGACAGTGGGGGTAATTTGGACACCCCTTTAAAAATCACGTTTTCTTCAGATATAAAGTGAAAACGGCAATTTAAGTGATAAGGCTAGTACTAGTAATGGCCTAGGAGTATGGACAAACCAAAAAAGTTGGAATAGGTTAAGTAGTTTTGGTATAATATGTAAAAGTTTCGAAAGGCCGGTTGGCACTGCCTTAAATTCTAATATATTAAGGTTGGGAAATAAGGTTTTGCAGGGTTTATATGGCAAAAAAGTTGACATTTTTTGTTTAAGGGGGTTGCTTGGACGATGCCTGAGATATGTACGTAGGACAAATTGTGCATTTTATCCATTTTTATCATCAAAAATTGCAATTTATGATAGAATATACTATGTGGGTAATTTGGACATGGCTTGTGGGGTAATTTGGACATACCTGAAAGTCTACCTGTCAGGCAAAAAAAAATACCTTTCATGGTTGGGTGGATTTTTAAAGGGATTTAGATAAATTTAGAGGGATTTAAAATGTCAAAACTCTCAAAAAGGAATGTGAGCAATGAGAACTTAAAAAAACCCCTATTTTTTATTTAGATAAATTTATTCCAATATTCGAATTGATGAAAATCTGGTTACTGTGCATTTGGCGTTCAACAAGACTCTAATGTTAATTGCTTTTAATTAATTTCTTTGTCATTTCTAATTTCTATGCTGGTTTACAATAATATTTAAATTTAAAGGGCTACAGAATGTAAAATTTAAAAATGGATATTTTCAGGTTAATAAGTTCTGATTTATATAAACATAAACGAAACCTTAATCTCTAAAAACTATACTTGTGCCTTATCCAGAATCAATGTTTAAATCATTTCAGAATGAATGATTAAATTATATATACTACACTCAACTATTTGTTATCTTCCTTTTGAATTATAGTTCTATCACAAAATCATTATTTAAACCATTGATGAAATATTGTGAGCAAAAAAACACTTAAAAAATAAAGCAATTACAAAACCAGGTTGAAGGATAAAAAACATGCTCAAAAAATCATTTGTTAAACTTATTCTTCAACATGTGTCCAAATTACCCCACAAAAGGTGTCCATATTACCCCACAAGGTATGTCCATATTACCCCACAAGGCATGTCCAAATTACCCCACAAGGCATGTCCAAATTACCCCAAAGGAGTGTTCATATTACCCCCACACAAAAATGTGGGGGTAATTTGGACACCTTTTAATTTTTGCGATAAAAAAGGGTTTTTCATCAAAATTTATCGACATGATTGACATTTTTCCATCAAATATGGTCTCTATTATCCTCTGGTGTCATCCACACTCCTTTAAAATTTCCATACAGCCCGTGGCAAAGCAATTTCCTTAGGGTGTCCAAATTACCCCACACTCCCCTTTTTTGTTAAAAAAGCTTATAAACAAACAGCAATTCCCCACGAAAACAGCATGGAAAAAAACAAAAGTGCTCGGATCGGGCTCAAAATTTTTCTGGGGGTTCCCTGGCCGAAATAATAAGACCCGTATTTTTTTGTTTTGCCATTAGGTTTCGCCGTGTTAGGGTGGTCTGAAAAATGGCCATTTTCGTAGATTTTCGCAAAAACCACTTTTTTCAAAAAATCATAACTCCTCGCCATTTCAACCGATTTCAATTGTCTTATACGCAGATAAAAGGTGATAAGTTGGCTTTTCAAAGAAAAATAATAAGAAGTTTCAAAAATCTAGCCTAACATATGAAAAGGTCGAATGAAACTTTAAAATGCCGTTTTGACGGTGTCTGGACCAAAGAGCCTATGTCTGGAAATATTTTTATCGGAATCCCCGGACATTTTTACATAACATACTAAAAAATGGGAGGAGTTCATTAACAGGATTCCGAGATATGATTTTTTGAAAATAAAATCCATGTTTTTCGACGCGCCGCGCGCAAAAACGGGAAAATGACAAAATCGGCAAAAAATCAACTTTTTCCACTAAAACTGCGATAACTTAAAAATTTCAGCGATGACCTATACATGTCTGGGTACCAAAAGTTGCGTCTTTCAATTACGAAAATTTTGGTACCCAGACATGTATAGGTCATCGCTGAAATTTTTAAGTTATCGCAGTTTTAGTGGAAAAAGTTGATTTTTTGCCGATTTTGTCATTTTTGTGTTTTTGCGCGCGGCGCGTCGAAAAACACGGATTTTATTTTCAAAAAATCATATCTCGGGATCCTGTTAATGAACTCCTCCCATTTTTTAGTATGTTATGTAAAAATGTCCGGGGATTCCGATAAAAATATTTCCAGACATAGGCTCTTTGGTCCAGACACCGTCAAAACGGCATTTTAAAGTTTCATTCGACCTTTTCATATGATAGGCTAGATTTTTGAAACTTCTTATTATTTTTCTTTGAAAGGCCAACTTATCACCTTTCATTTGCGTATAAGACAATTGAAATCGGTTGAAATGGCGAGGAGTTATGATTTTTTGAAAAAAGTGGTTTTTGCGAAAATCGACGAAAATGGCCATTTTTCAGACCACCCTAACACGGCGTAGGTCACCCTAATGGCCAAACAAAAAAATACGGGTCTAATTATTTCGGCCAGGGAACCCCCAGAAAAATTTTGAGCCCGATCCGAGCTTTTTTGTTTTTTTTCCATGCTGTTTTCGTGGGGAATTGCTGCAAAGTTAACTAAATACAAACATTGATTTTTTTTTTTCTTAAAAACTATACCAGCTTCTTTAGTGATGGTACATTTAACGTACAAATAAAGTTTGAACATCTTAAGTATGATTTCAAGAAGAAAAACTATGACTTGATCACCCCCCCCCCCCCCCCCCATCATAGCGGCGAGATAGCCGAGCGGGTTGGGGTGCGGACTTGGTAATCTGAATTTGACTCTCGCCGGATTGATGTTATTTTTGGGGTGAGCAGACCTGATTTTTTTCTTCACTACATGCTTTTTGTGTACACGTTTTCTCATACAATATTACATTCTTTTTCTCACAAAGGTGATGTGCATGCTTTTGCATGCGATTTTATCATCGGATTTTTTGCTGTGAAGCTGATCCAACAAACAGAGAAGATTTTCACTAAAACAGGTTTTCAAAAAGGAATCAAACAATAAACTCAGCTTCTGGATGGATACAACCGCATCGACTCCATAAACAACTTCCGTTCATAATTATAAAAAATTATGATCTCGCCTTCAACTTTCTTATGATTTCTTGACTTCAACTCTAGGTCCTCAAAAGCCACACATTTTTCATTCCTGCAAAAATAAAATTGTTAATGATCGATAACAATACTCCCTACATTTGGCGAAAAGTAAATTGGTTCTACTTTGACACTTTAAAATTCAGGCCGTTTTGCGAACCACAATTCAGCACCCAGTTGTTAACATACAAACTTGTGTTTATGGGGAGATCGAGATTCGAAACGGAGCGCTTTGGGTGAGAGTACATCTCTTTACCGCTGCTCAGCGAGGATTTGTTCACAGCAAAAAAAATTGTAATCCAGCTGCGTGTAAAAGGCCTGGGTGTAAAATAAATTTTACATTATTTTATGAAATTCTACATAATATTACACACTGAAATTAGTAGCCCATCAGTATGGGAAACCTACTCGACCGAAATGTCAAACTCATATATGCGTTTATCCTTTCAGCTTTATATCGGTCTGATGGCCGAGTGGGCTAAGGCGCCAGTCCGTACTGTTGGTGCTGGTTTTGAATCCCGTCGGTTGCAACTTTTTTTTGTGTTTACAAAAATTGTACATGCAGTGTGTAATATTAAGTGTTTATTTTGACGAAGGTGATGTGCGATTTTACTATCGGATTGTTGCTGTGTTGGTTGGGGTAGAACGCATTATTGCTTATCGCCGTTGCACTCTCTGGGTACACTTTTGGACTCGTTCATCATAGATTTGGACCAAACATTCAAGGAAGGTGCATCTATCAATAGTAAACAGAAACCCCAAGCTGTAGATTACTGAGTGAAACTCAGCTGGACTCGAGAAAAAATCACCCGGAAATGAGTGAAAAGAACAGCTCAAAACAACCTTATTACGTCACGTATACGCTGTAGCAGTGTTGTAGATAAGTGATAGAAAAAAAAACTATCATTTGATGATTCAATTTTTCATTTCATTTTTTTCAATTTCAATTCTGTTTATTTCTGTAGTTTATCAACTTACCATTGTTTTTGTAAGAGCAATACATAGTTTTGGAGGATCCTTTCAGCTGTGTATAATACTTCTATCTCAGTGGATACAATTAGAGTTTGTTGTAGGAGTAAGCGATAAACAGGAAAACAACTCGCAAAAAACCTGTTACTATCATTTGATGATTCCTGCACCAAAATATCAGAATGTATAGCGACCGTCACTATTGCGTGTGAGTTATCTTCTAGAGACTGGCAATTCTAGGTGCTAAAAATCTCGCAGCGGAAAGAACTGAATGTTTGGAGATGAGATTTTGGGCATGATAATTTTAGTCGCTGGAAATTGAAAGTGTGATATTTTTACAACCCTGCTACACTCAACCCCCGGTGGTTGGTCACTTTTTCGTTTGACACTTTTTTTGTTGGTTGGCCAAAGTCAAACTAAAAAGCGACGAACTGTCACTTTTTACACGGCGCTCACGCACACTATCAAAACAAACGTGTTAGGGGTGTCAAACTAAAAAGTGACCCCGTTCGTTTGACAACAGTTGGTGTCAAACCACCGGGGTTTGAGTGTATATAGGTTCGGTTTCGACAAAATTGTAGAGAAAAAACTCAGAAGTGAGTTTTTTGAAATGAGCGCGTATTTTTTACCTTCCTCACTGATTTTGATGATCTGTAAAGTCTGTCTCAAGTTATGAACAATAAAGTGATATTTATGTACTTTTAAGGGTGCACAGCAACGAAGGAAGTTGTTGTCTTATTATACCAAATTGTTCAAACTTACGGACCCAATCCTGCAATAACGGGAATGTAAAATTAATTAAACTTTGTTGTAAATTACTTTGTGGACAGTACTTTAGGGGATGAATAAAAAAATATTTAGATACTTCCCGTAGTTTCGAAAATACTAAAATGTCTGTAACAAAAATCTGGGTGCAAAAGCTCTGGTTGATGTGCACCGTTAAAGATTATTTTGGTGTTAGTGGTTCCGTATCAAACACCAGGTTTAATGTCAGATTTCAGCACAGCAAATACACAAAGATTTCAGTTTTTAAAATTGTAAATTAAGCCAAAAGTTTATGCGTTAGCACAAGTCGAAAAATTAGGGCTAATTGTTGATACAAATTTTAATAACCCTGGGGAAGGGGGGGGGGGGAGAATTTTTCACAAAATTTAATTCATTCAATTTCATTTTAAAAAAATGTCAAAAAATGTGTATAGTTATTTTCGTATGAAATTCGATTTGCATCTAAAATTTAAAAAAAGTAAATTGGTTTTCAAGATATAGTCACTTAAAGTTCGATTTCAACATAAAAAAAGTGTTCATTTTTAAAAATAGTGTCAATAAGTGTCCATAGTCAAAAAAAACATTCTATCGAAAAGTTCAGGATTTTGTGAAAAATTTGAGCCAAATAACAAAAAAAATACATATCAAATCCTTTTTCCGGTTTTGGTGAAGAACTGCTCACCTTAGTTTGAATCATGTTTGCAATTACACATTTCGACATTTTCACCATCCTAAACTCTCGTGCAACAAATTCCTTTTATGTCCCCAAAAACAAATATATAAAAATCGTATTTTGGGTATACGTTTTTATGTAGTTATAAAAAGGCCTAATCAAAACCAAATGCAAAAGATACCAAATTTATCAGAAAACTCCTACTCAATATACAGATTTTCGAATATTCACCCAAGCCCATTTTGTATGATACAGCCCGGAAAATTTAAGCCTTGTGTGAAAAAACTCATTATGCAAAATGGCTTCTTAGGGCATAGGGAATATGCAAGAACATAGTTTCATTGAAATAAAAAAATATAACATTTTGATAAAAAAAAACATAAAATTTGGAAAAAAAAACGCCGAATACTTCAACATAATTTCAGAACTCAATTGTACCTAATATGACAATTTTTTTGAAATATTAAGGATGAAACCCTTAAAACTAAATAACTGTGGCTTAGAGTGCTTTTGGTTTATTTTCCTTCAAGCACGTTTAACACCAACTTGCACAAAAATTTGCTGACGCTTGATGATTTTTTTAGAACGATGGATCTGAAATTTTACGACCAATCGACACTGTTATTAATCCCGAACCAACTGTCCCCATGCGAAGCAAAAAAAAAAGAGTCCTATTGAGAAATCCCGTGTCACTTCGGTGGGAAATTCCCCAAACGATCCTCACCAGACCAGCCCGACACGCATGATTCATAATGTTAATCCGGTGGTCGGTGGTGGGCAATCTCTGCCTCGATTTACGATCGCCAGATGGCCCAGACAAATAATGGGCCCTTCTTCGTTGAGCAAGCCACCAAAAACATGGGAACACCCTGATGCAATTCCACTAATAGAAGTTTCGAGACAGTTGCGCCGTCACATTTCATGATGGTCTTAATAGACGAAGTCTGCCAGAAGAGGAATCATAAATTGTCATAAAAATCAGAACTCTTTTCGACCGTTAGTTTGGACTATAACGGTTATTGTTTGCAGAGTAGGGTGGTACACAAAATTGAATTTTTGTTGAAGCCAAGCAGATCATCATCATTTCGAAGAAAAAAAACGAGGAAAAGGAGGTCGTCGCAGAGCATTTTGAGCCAAATTGTTTACGAGATGTTTATACAGCAACAAAAGCGCCGAGGATGCTCTCGGTGTGGCAAACTGTAAACAAACGGCACGGGTTTTGACTGTTGACTGCTGGCTTAACCCAATTTCTGTCTTCGGTCTGTCCCTCAAGGAGCAACACTCCCTCAGCCCGATGCACATTACGATGATGGTTGAAAAATAGACAAACGATTTTCTGAGACATGGGGAGACTTTTCCGGCTGCTTCTTGGGGCCTGATATCAGGTCAAGATAATCAGGTTGAGATTGAGCACTACGAAAATATTTGTATTCAACTTGGAACATTCCTGAGCTTAAAGAAAATATTAGATTTGCGATTTGCATTTCGTACTTTATTTGTAAAAACATATTTTAAAACATTTTATAAATTTTAAGTAATCCGTTATACTGCCCATAATTGAAAATTCGGCTATTATGCCAAATCAAGTATTCCGAGAAAAACGCGTTATAGTGTTTGTCACAAAATCTCCGTCAAGGCAATTTTCCACACCCAAACGAAAAATATATCTCAAAATCTGCAACAGTGGATTTGCTGCAGAAAATGTTATATTTTATTACATTTTTTGCAGCAAGCCCATAGCGCATTTTTGCCCGCGTGTAAACACGTCAGCGATCTGCAGTTCTCACCAACACATAGAATGCTGGCGCGTCTTCGAGCAACACTATAGAGAGAACATTATGTTCGCGCTCTGTCCCTCACCATTCATCAAGCGTCCATGGCGCGGTGGTAGCGTGTCCGATTAGCAACCTAGAAGTTGATGGTTCAATCCTTGTTCTGTTAAGATTTTTTTGTGCAATACAATCAAACAGCCGTCGGTAATGTCGATAATTGTCGGTAACGGGCAAAAATGTCATACCCCTATATCGCAAAAAATGCATGAGGACAGTTTTCATGCAGATTCTGATATACTTTCATGCTGCCATGCATCAAAATCATGCGACCGCCGGTTGGGTGCATAAGAGTGGCATATTAGCCGTTTGGTTTTTCGCATCGGCAGCCAAGTCTAAGCACTATTTCAGTGAAATTCAAGTTTCAGAAGATGCGTTGGAACATCCTCTACCACCAGGTGCTAATATCTCGTTTTTGCCAAAAGTGGATATTAGCCGTTTTTTCAATGGTGGGCAGTATACGAGTAACTTATACTTGGAATTAAATGGAACTAAGCGTTGTTAGATTGTATTTTCAATGTCGTGTAACAATTCAATCGTCTTAAAAGTTTTGTTCCTCAAGATTTTTTAAAAATTTATTTTGTCATGCTGAAAATGTGATTTCACTCAGCAAAACTAATAGTTGTAAAGTTACTTTTAAATCAACAAAATCTAGTGAAAATCAAAACGCATTTTCTTTACCCAAGCTTCTCCAACCAACACAATACAAAATCTCACACGTGAAAAACAAGTTTACGGATGTGTGTGCAATACGTGCTGCTTTTCAGTTTACTTCTGTGTTTAAAGCGCTTGGAAGCGCTAAAATTAACCGCGCGGATACTAAATTTGGAAATGTTTTGCGAATTTTCCGAACCCCTTCCCTGCCCACCAAGAGCTCCAAGTTTGAATCTCGACATTACGGTTTTGGGGTGTGCGAAAATCAGCCGCGATGGAAAACTAACACAGGCTTTGCTGGCAGAGAGAAAGAGTAAAGTGAAAAAAGAAACCTACAGAAAATTGTACCCTCACTAATCACTGTCCTGCATTAACAAATTGAGAACACGGAAACTTTAGGTTTTATTATGACTTTGTTTTTCAAATCACTGGTTCCACAAATGTTACAACAAAAAAAAACATGATGCAACTTTATTTTACTTCTTCAAATTTTGATTAAAGTTTTCATGGAAAAACGTGATTTTTTTTATAAAACAAGATCATTGCAAATAATTTTCGATTATTCTTCCTCATCGGAAAAATCAAGAGGTATCCATTTTTTTAAATTTAAAATAGAATTATTCAACTGAAAACCATTTGAAAATCATTTTCCTGCGGTGATAATCATATTAACCCTTTACAACCTAACCCCGCTTTTAGACGGGCTTCGATAAAAAAAACGCTAAAATTCAATTTTCCAACCAATTTTTGATCTTTAAAAAGCATTGGAAAGAAGAACTCTTCAAATTTTAGAAAATTTCAGGGTTGGAAGTTTAACTTGTTTTATGTGACTTTGCCAATGTTTTTAAAAATGTCATTTTTCTAGGGGTCAACTTTGGCTGTGTTTTTTACTAACATTTCCTATATTTTCATTAAAAAGAAGTATGCAGTAACTTTTGTAGTGTCCCAGGCTATGCCTATACGCATTCTTTTGCAATTTAAATGATGATGGTGCCATTCTATAGCAAAAAAGTGAAAAACATGCAAAAAATTGAAAAAGTAACTGTTAAAACGTGAAAAAAATTAGATAGGCAAAATGTCATTATATTAGGTGGTAGAATAGGCCAAATACTACCCAAAACAAACATAAACTAAACAAGATAAATGCAAATTAAAATACTATAAATAAAATAAGAAAAACATAAAACAAGAGAAGTAAAGTTTTTCGTAGAACAAAAGTTGCTCAAAATTACCTGCTGAACACGGGAAAAATAAATATTTTCGAAAAAAAAATTGGGCAGTAGAGGGTTAAGCATGTTTGGGCTCGTTCAAAAATAAATAAACTTTAAACCGTGCCATTTAAATTTTTATTCTTTTTTTTTTTTTGTTAGAGTCGAGGGAAAAGATATTAAAATATATTTGTAACGGCCTAACTAAGCTTCAAACAGATTTGAATAGTAAAAAACATTCAAAAAATTAAATAGCAAACCATGGAATCAATTATTTGATTAAAAAAAGTGTTGAAAATGCACTACACATAAAGTTGCTTTTCAATAATTAGTTTTGAAAAAAACATGTTTCAAATATTTTTTAATTGCGGTACTGTACATTGAAATTTCAAAAATTGCAAAATATGTTTAAACTACTTCTGCATGCTCAAAATTATTATCGAAGCATGAAAAGGAAGGTTAAAAAGTTTTTACTCGATTGCCAAACATTTCAAAAATATCCAAGAATTATGAAAAAATGTTTTCTTTAATGTTTTTAGCACGTTTTAACGTTTAATATAGGTTGTTAATTCTCGAAAAAATACGGTATTTGGTGAAAATTTTAGTATTTTCAAAAAAAAAAAACTCTATTAATGTGAAAAAGTAAGCAAAATTCGTTTGATACCCATATTGCATATTTTGAAATTTTTTGTATTTTCAAAACAAAACGGTAATTTGTGAAAATTTAAGTATTTTCAAGAAAAAAAAAACTATAATAAAGCGAAAAAAAGCATACACAATTTTGCTTCGTTTGATACCCATATTTCATATTTTGAAAATTAAAGTATTTTCGAAAAAAATACGGTAATTTGGTAAAATTTTTATATTTTTCTAAAAAACTCTATTAAATTGAAAAAGCATACAAAATTCCAATTCGTTTGATATCTATTTTGCGTATTTTGAATTATAAATTTAAGAATTTTTAAAAAAATACGACATTTTGTAAAAAAATAGTATTTTGTAAAAGATTAAGTATTTTGTAAAAATTTTAGTATTTTACGAAAATACTTATCAAAAAGAAAAAAAAAGAAAATTTTGCTTCGTTTAATAGCACATTGCAAATTATGAAAAACTTAGTATTATCGAAAAAATACGGTATTTTGTGTACAATTTTGAGTACACGTTTAAACTTTGAAACTTACTACATTTCAAAAAAATATTCTTAGTGAAAGCATTGAACATGATATGGTTTAATTAATCGATTTTAAACATAAGTTTTTGTCCATTATTGGCGATAAGATTAACGCCGATAGAATTATCGAAATAACGATAACGACCCGACGATGACGATAACCATTTTCGTTATCGTCAGACGACAATACTATCGGCGATAATTTTATCGATTAACAACCTTGCCTACAATATTATGATGGTTATTTTGTCACGTTTTTGAAATGAAATGAAAAAAAATAAACTACAAATCATGAGTTTTCACTTTGAGTAAGGAGTATTCAAAAACAACCCTGAAAAACTCTAAATATTGTTTATTGGACCTTTGAAAAAAACTCTAGAAATAATCCTAAACTTTGCACAAAAATCAAAACAACCAAGTTCATTCTTATAGGCTTGTTCGTATTCGGAATTTTTTTTTGAATTTTAAAATAGCACCTTTTCTCCTCAAAATAACTCTTACTTCTGAACAAAAAGTCCATTATCTTTTACGAAAACAAAAATACAATTGGGTGATTTGTTTCTAGAATCCAAACACTTTCTTTTATTTCATTTTTTTTATTACTTTAAACATGAACCACCCTTAAAATCAAACAAAGCAAAACATGCCCCTTCCCAACTGCAACAACTCATTCAAAGACACAAAGGACCAAAACTGCACCATTTTTCTGAAAATTAGTTCATAATGTTTAGCAGCTAATAAAAAAAAACTTTTTATCTTACAATAAATTATGCAAATTTTTCAGGACACAACAATTTGTATTCAAAATTATTGCCTTTCAGTTAGTCTGAAAAAATGTAACATTGTAACATTGCTACTTTCAAAAGATTGCAAAACATGAACTCTATTAATTCATTTAAAAAATTACCACCAATAAAAAAAATTCAATTTACGATTTTTTTAAATTTTTTGAAAGTCTTAAGGTATTTTGTTTTATCAAAAAAAAAGTCCACATAAATCTTATCTTATTGTAAATCTTAGGCACAATGTCATAATAGAATATATTAGGCCGTTGCAAATATTTTTCAAAGTCTATAAATAATCAGGGGTCAAAAAAATATTTTTTCGAAAACTTTAAAATTTAAATGAAAATTAAAATTTTATCAACTGAAAACCAGTTCAAATGCATTTTCCTGTGTTTATAAACATATTTAGCATGTTTGAACTCCTTTGAATACATTCTAAATTTTCATGAAATAACTATGTACAGTCCGACGAAAAGTTATTTTGTTTGCAAAAAAAAAAAAATCGTCGATGCCTCGATATTTTGAAAACTTATGATCAAAAAGCAACTAAGCGCGTGTAAAATGTATTTTAAAACACTTTTTCATCCAAATGTTGAAACCTAGGCTTGTAATTTAATTTTTTTTTTTCGTTCGTTTTATCATAATATGATTTTTTTATGATTATCAAAATTAAAGAATTATTAAATTAAGTATCTTTCAGTATAAAACGAAACCCTTCTTTTTCGATCCACAACACGCTTCTCTAGTGCGCGTTGAAAATCCAAAAATAATGTATTAACACACCAACTGTGAAAACAGTGAGAAAGAGAGCAGCAGCGCTCAGCTGCGAGATTTTCCGCCTAAAACGGCGGCGCGCCTCACTGTATTGGTGCGATAAAACAGAACCGCTGCCGCTGCTGTATTTATTTGCTTTCCGATGGATGAAAACACAAACTTGAGCTTAGTGCGCAAAATTTTCTCAGATTTTTGGCGGAGGCCGGAAAAGTCTCACCACTACCGATGAAATTGGCGATTCGCAATACCAACAGGCGAAATTTTTGACAGAAAGTCACGTTTATTTACATTTCAAAACGTCAGCGTTAGAAAAACACGAATACCAACCCATGAGCAAGTTTTTAAAAAATTTCCTACAGATTACATAAAATCGTAATCCGGATCTATTTCGGTGCCGCGTCGCTGTGTTGGTGCAAGTCTGGCACAAACTCGTCTTGGATTACCAGACCGGATTGAAGAAAGAAGAGAGTTAATAGTCAGGACCCGGTGCCTGCAATCCCCGTTACAGTTTATATGGAATTCCAATAAGAATGTAACAGAAAAATCAGGCTTCGGGTCCAGACTGTTAAAAAAATCTGTTTCGGCCACTTGGCGTGAGATGTTCCTTCTCGAAGTATTTAGGAAAAGCCGGTTGGGATTTTCCTGTGGCGGTCATTTCGATGTATTTGGGAAGTGGCTTGATGGTGGGATGATCAAAAACAACAAATTTACGTGCGGCACACGCACACGCACACACATATTTACTCACTTCAAAGTCAAGGGATTTTGGTCTGTTTTTGAGAAATCTACTTCAAGGTAAGATAAACAGTTTGTGAACGCGTTTTTTTTTTGTTGGGGGGAAAAGTGGATGACACTGACGCTGTTTGCAAGTTTTTTTTTATATTTGGGTGGGACTTTATGAATTGATGCCTTATGACCGAAATAGGATTTTTTCTGATTGATTTGATGTTTTCGACAAAGTTGTAGGTTATGTCAAACTCGAAAGCCAAAAGTTTCGTAAAAAGCATTACTTTTAAGATCAGTTACCTTTCATAATATACACTTAGATTTTTTTTTACCGAATTCAGTAAAGTTTACCGATTTTGCAACTGCTGAACAGTTCGGTAAACTGAAAACAACCGAATTCGGTAAAAACTCACCAAAATGACGGTAATGAAGTTCATTATTGTTCATCGTACAACCGATTTTTTTTTTTAAATTTGGTTCATTTTGACAGATGGTGAACCGATCTAAACTTTACTGATTTTTCAACTACCGAATTCGGTAAACAAATTTAAGAGTGTTCATTTTGACAGATAGTTTACCGATCCAAACTTTTTCAACTACACCCAGAACTGGGCATCGGCATACGAGAGGATAAAGAGCACCATTCGGTAGTAAAATTATACTGTGTGTGGACGGAGAGGATAAATCCCGAAATTACCGAGATCACTTTACTCATGGGTTCATTTTCAAAAAAAAGTTCATCTATCAAAAAAAAGTACCGGTACCAAGACTCGAACCCAAAACCTTCGGCATATTGAACCGTGCCTTTGCCGTATGGGCCACCATGGTTCGGTGACTAAGTTGCGGTCATTTGTCCATACAAGCCACTCAATAGGATGAACTGTTTCAATGAACGAATGAACACGCGAGAGGTCTTTACTCTCGCAAAATAGTACTTTCCTCACGTTTCTTTTCGTGAGGACTATCCCCTCGTTCTTTAACTTTGGGTGTCCTAAATTCGGTAAAAAAAAATCTCAGCTTGTATTTTCTTATTTTTTGATTTGTGTGTACTTTTAAATGTCCAAAGAAGTAATTTTGCATCGTTGGTTTGACAATAAAAAATTGAAGAATGGACCAATAATTGCTAAGAAGCAGCCTCTAAAGGAAAAGTTAACGTGGAAAAATGAGGTTTTCTCAACATCAATCAATTAGCGTTATTTTTTTTCAATTTTCAATGTCAAAAAATTAAAGTATCGTGAAACTTTCCGATCTTTTGAATAAAAACACATATTTTTAAAATTTTAATATCAACCAAAACTCTTCACGGAGAGACCGTGCCCAGAAATTTTAACAATTAAAATTGTTGATTTTACTTTCGTAAATTTTAACAAAAACGTACTTGTCACTGCCAATTTTCTGTTAAATTAACCAAAATTTAGTATTAATTTATTAACCTGTTTGTTGAAAATGCTAAAGGCAAAAAGCTAACAAATTTCCCGAACTCGAATGAACGTGCTCGACTGTTAGCTTTGGTTTTAGGAAAATCAAAAATTTTGTTGGTTGAATATAATTTACATTTGGTTGAATATTTAAAAGATGAACTTGGGTTTGTTTACGTCTGTCATTTTAAGTCAGGATTCGAACGAGAGTGGTCGATTCGTTGAGTTTGTGTTGTTAATTATGAAGTGAGAGAATGTGAAAGGTGAAACTTACACTATTTAGCTAATGTTGAAGTGGCACATCAAAGTGTTGCAACTGGGGAGGTGGAATTGGTGAGTAGGTTTGTAGATGATTTCTTTGCAGGTGATAAACTACGAAGAGCAAGAGGACGACCTTCGCCATGAGAACCTCTATTGCGAGTGATTTGAACACGTTATAAGAATGTTTGATGGAAAGAGAGGGCAGTAGAAGGGAGATACGGACCAACTCTTAACGGATAGAGCAGCCCGGGCAAATTTAACAAAATGTTGGTTAATCCAAGTAAGTATGGGTTTATTTTTGCACAATAATTTATGTTACGTGATTCTTATTAGAAAACTGAATCATTAAAAGCTTCGTGCTTACGACGGATAAAATCTTAATGAACCATTATTTTTTTTCAGAATCATCAATTATAAAATACATAGAAATGCGTACACTTAACAACATTAAAAATAGAGATGAAGTAAAATATCGAAAAATAAAAATATATAAAAGAAGATAATTATTATCTTGAAAGTTTTGTTGCAATTCGACTGCTCAATAAACTGGTAAGTAAAACTCAAAATATTTTTTTCAGGAATCGGAGTACGTTGAATAAATTGAATCAAATGCAATGAAAATTTGTTGCCAAAAGTAATTGTTAAATTAATGCAACCTTGGTAAGTAGCATTATTGATATTTCTTCTTTCCTCAATATAATTACATTTATTTACGTTCCTTTTTTCAGTTTATAGCCAAAATTAAGAATTTTGTATTGAATTACTAATACATTTCACATGTCTATTTGCAGCAAAAGGTTCACTTTAGTGAAAATTCTGTGTCCAACCACAAGAAAAATAACTAAACTTGAGACCATTGTAGATGATGATGACTTATCGGATTATTTCACAGTGATGGTAAGTGGATACAACACTTAATTTTATACAACATAATAAAAATAATTTTTTTAAAACATAAATCAAACTTTACATGTTTTATAACAACAGTTAAAAAAAAAGTTTTGTTTTGATGCTTTTAACAGTAATTTAACAACTTCATGCAAAAAAAAAACAAATTAGTACAAAACGTTAAATTTTTAGGCAGAATAAATGCGAACATAAAAACACTCAGCATTAATTTGTGAGGCATTTTTAAAAAATTTACTGCAAATTCAATGAAAATATTGCTAACAGCTGCTAGTTATTGACTACATGTACACATATTTTTCTGTATTCAAGTAAGCGTTAGTTAAAATATAGCTAGAAATTCGGCCCAGCCTGTATCGTTAGATAATTAAAGAAAATATATATCAACACTTACATAAATTATGTCTTATTAAGAAATGTTTTGTTATAAACCACTAATAATTTGCTGCATGCAAAAATATTTCGGTTGATACAACGACAAAAAATTGTTGAAAAATAGTTGAAAAACATTTCCCAGCCAGTTTTTAACAGAATATTCCACAATATTTCAGCTGAAAACAAGAAATTTTTAGTTAATCTTCTGAAAAAAATATTCTAGCAGTCGACTGCTAGCTGTGTAAAAAAGCTGTGTAAAAAATTAACCCATACTTTTAGTTAAATTAACCAAGATTTTCTTAGATTAGCCCCGGCCGGTCTCTCCGTGTTGAAAAGGCCAAAATACATTTATTTTGGACCGTTCTAAAACTTTTCTGATACAGTTTGCCTAAGCATTTGGAAAATTTAGCTTGATATTTTAAAATAAAGTTGCCTCTTTTTGTATACTTTTTTTTTTTTTAAATTTCAGTTCCAATGCAAAAATGAGTTTTTCAAGCTTTTATTAAATATACTCAAAGCATTGTCAAACGAACGAGGTCACTTTATAGTTTGACACCCCTTTTACACGGAGTTCACACACACTACCAAACGTTTGTTTTGATAGTGTGCGTAAGCGCCGTGTAAAAAGTGACAGTTCGTCACTTTTTAGTTTGGCTTTGACCAGAGTCTCGGCCCGAAACTTCAAACACGAGCAAAAGCAGCGAACCGAAGATTGGCAATGACGGTTTGGAATTTTGACAGTCTGGAACGCATGAATTACCCCATTATCGGTTTCCCGCTCGGGTGAAGTGGAAATTGTTGCACATCTCTGAAGTTGGCAATTTTGCAACATATCTTGATTTATGCTAAATTTCAAAATTTAAACATGAATCTACAGCAAACCGCTTTGAAAACTATAGATAAACTAAAGTCACGATGATTTGTTGCATAATCTTGCTTATAATCGCGATAAAAGCGGTTAGTCTTAGTTGAGACTGGCCAAACTTAGCTTAACATTCCAACGCCCAAGGCTCCGAAAAAGTTGGAACGGTAACTTCAACTCAATGGTTCTCGGGCATGGCTCAACCAATCAAGATGATTCTTCTTTCCAGTGATTAGTTAGGATGTCTAGATGATTCTAGAACTTTGCAGAACTTAATTTGATCAAATCTGTAATTTTTGCGAACAAAAACATCGTTCCAACTTTTTTTTTCGCGTGTAAAAAAAAATTCGCCAAAAATTCCGCGGAGGCAGTCTTTTTAAAAAAGGTGGAACGCTGTTTTCGGTCGCAGAAATTACAGATTTGTTCAAATCAAGTTCTGCAAAATTTTAGGATCATCTAGACATTCTTACAAATCACTGGAAACAAGAATCGTCCCGATTGGTTGAGTAATGCCCGAGAACCAGCGAGTTGAAGTTACCGTTCCACCTTTTTTGGGAGGCTTGGGCGTCCGTGTAAGTTGGACATGCGTTGGGCGTTCCAGTGTTAATCGATCTGGCAACGTATGTTTTGAGTTTGACAACACAGCAAAGTTTTGCTTGGCGTAAAGGCAAATGCTCGTTTGGATACTCCAAATTCACTTCGACCAGTCTCCCTATTAAGGGTCTCTAGAGACAACCACATTCAAGGTCATACCATCATTCAATTCGTTCAGGTCCTACACGCGACGTGCCCTTACCCGATGTCATTCCGGGGTGATAGATCACCGGATGAAACCCATGGCCCCAACCATGGCAAATATCAATACACTGGGGCACATTTCCAACGCGTCGTCGTCGTAATATGGCCCAACATCTCAACTATTTTCTTTCAGCGACCTACTTGGGATTCGGCCGGGGAAAAGGGGGTATATTGAGCGCGTGAAAGAATTATAGCGACCTTCATCATTCAGACTAAGTATAACGGCCACGACGACAGATGGCGCCACTCCACACAACTGCTGACGACGATTTGTGTACCGCCGTGGTCATGATCTTGTCCTGGACGTGCCGATGGTCCCCCGGAACCTTGGTCAGTGTCTTTTTTTTTGCGAAAAAAAAATATTGCAAATTTTATTTGACTCAAGGGAAAAGTCATAAGATTTATTTATTTGTTCATTATTTGCACAAATTGACATACAATTTTACACTCTACCTTACACTTTGAACAGAAAGAAAATCTTAACATAACAACCCAAGGTCTGTCAGCTCAATCCACCTACGCATTCAAGCTGATCCCTCTCCGAGTCCAAGCTCGACTCTGCTGAGCAGGTCAAACAATGTTTGTCGCCAAAATTGTTCACCCCGTCAAACAAACACCTGTCGCATCATTCTTTGCTCACGCTCACCTTCTCCCTCTCACTCACTCACGCTTGATCATTAGAATACCCGATTCGACTGGTAGTTTGACAGTTCGCAAGAAATACATTGCTCACTACCAATCGCGTCGGGTACTCCATTCACAACAATCACACTTTCACTGACAGCTGTGTATCACGAAGGTGAGGTTGTGATCAAAACAGAGCGATCGCACACCAACACAATCACAGCGCCAGAAAGCATGCGCCAAGGTGTGACGCTCTGACGTCACCAATCGGTGAGCAACCAAAAGGTGAGAATCTCACCGCTCACGACTCACGCGGTAAATTAAAAAAGTTGAATGAAACCACGACAAGTGTCTAGTCAAAGTCGAGTAATTGAGGATTTTCAAGAAAGATTTTCTACGAAGCCGACGACAGACGCACTTGGCGGTGTATTTCACTTTTTTTTCTCTCTAAATTTTGTTTTGCCGGAGAGGGTGGAAAGGAAATGACGCGTCCATTTGGGTCAGTTGGAAAGGAAAGTCTCCGTCGTCGTCGTCGGCAGAGTTTGGCTAATTGGACACGGTTGCGGCCGAAATTAATACTGTGCCAAAACGTGCAGCGACAGGTTGTTTTGCACGTCTAGTGCACTGTCGGTAACGGGGGCGATGTGACGTTTACGTCAAACGTCATTTTCATTGGAATGATTTTATGAAAAAAAACTCAAAAAAACTGTTCTTTAAATCTTGTTTCTTGTTTCTTGTTTCTTGTTTCTTGTTTCTTGTTTCTTGTTTCTTGTTTCTTGTTTCTTGTTTCTTGTTTCTTGTTTCTTGTTTCTTGTTTCTTGTTTCTTGTTTCTTGTTTCTTGTTTCTTGTTTCTTGTTTCTTGGTTCTTGTTTCTTGTTTCTTGTTTCTTGTTTCTTGTTTCTTGTTTCTTGTTTCTTGTTTCTTGTTTCTTGTTTCTTGGTTCTTGTTTCTTGTTTCTTGTTTCTTGTTTCTTGTTTCTTGTTTCTTGTTTCTTGTTTCTTGTTTCTTGTTTCTTGTTTCTTGTTTCTTGTTTCTTGTTTCTTGTTTCTTGTTTCTTGTTTCTTGTTTCTTGTTTCTTGTTTCTTGTTTCTTGTTTCTTGTTTCTTGGTTCTTGTTTCTTGTTTCTTGTTTCTTGTTTCTTGTTTCTTGTTTCTTGTTTCTTGTTTCTTGTTTCTTGTTTCTTGTTTCTTGTTTCTTGTTTCTTGTTTCTTGTTTCTTGTTTCTTGTTTCTTGTTTCTTGTTTCTTGTTTCTTGTTTCTTGTTTCTTGTTTCTTGTTTCTTGTTTCTTGTTTCTTGTTTCTTGTTTCTTGTTTCTTGTTTCTTGTTTCTTGTTTCTTGTTTCTTGTTTCTTGTTTCTTGTTTCTTGTTTCTTGTTTCTTGTTTCTTGTTTCTTGTTTCTTGTTTCTTGTTTCTTGTTTTTAGTTTTTAGTTTTTAGTTTTTAGTTTTTAGTTTTTAGTTTTTAGTTTTTAGTTTTTAGTTTTTAGTTTTTAGTTTTTAGTTTTTAGTTTTTAGTTTTTAGTTTTTAGTTTTTAGTTTTTAGTTGTTAGTTTTTAGTTTTTAGTTTTTAGTTTTTAGTTTTTAGTTTTTAGTTTTTAGTTTTTAGTTTTTAGTTTTTAGTTTTTAGTTTTTAGTTTTTAGTTTTTAGTTTTTAGTTTTTAGTTTTTAGTTTTTAGTTTTTAGTTTTTAGTTTTTAGTTTTTAGTTTTTAGTTTTTAGTTTTTAGTTTTTAGTTTTTAGTTTTTAGTTTTTAGTTTTTAGTTTTTAGTTTTTAGTTTTTAGTTTTTAGTTTTTAGTTTTTAGTTTTTAGTTTTTAGTTTTTAGTTTTTAGTTTTTAGTTTTTAGTTTTTTAGTTTTTAGTTTTTAGTTTTTAGTTTTTAGTTTTTAGTTTTTAGTTTTTAGTTTTTAGTTTTTAGTTTTTAGTTTTTAGTTTTTAGTTTTTAGTTTTTAGTTTTTAGTTTTTAGTTTTTAGTTTTTAGTTTTTAGTTTTTAGTTTTTAGTTTTTAGTTTTTAGTTTTTAGTTTTTAGTTTTTAGTTTTTAGTTTTTAGTTTTTAGTTTTTAGTTTTTAGTTTTTAGTTTTTAGTTTTTAGTTTTTAGTTTTTAGTTTTTAGTTTTTAGTTTTTAGTTTTTAGTTTTTAGTTTTTAGTTTTTAGTTTTTAGTTTTTAGTTTTTAGTTTTTAGTTTTTAGTTTTTAGTTTTTAGTTTTTAGTTTTTAGTTTTTAGTTTTTAGTTTTTAGTTTTTAGTTTTTAGTTTTTAGTTTTTAGTTTTTAGTTTTTAGTTTTTAGTTTTTAGTTTTTTAGTTTTTAGTTTTTAGTTTTTAGTTTTTAGTTTTTAGTTTTTAGTTTTTAGTTTTTAGTTTTTAGTTTTTAGTTTTTAGTTTTTAGTTTTTAGTTTTTAGTTTTTAGTTTTTAGTTTTTAGTTTTTAGTTTTTAGTTTTTAGTTTTTTTTTTTTAGTTTTTAGTTTTTAGTTTTTAGTTTTTAGTTTTTAGTTTTTAGTTTTTAGTTTTTAGTTTTTAGTTTTTAGTTTTTAGTTTTTAGTTTTTAGTTTTTAGTTTTTAGTTTTTAGTTTTTAGTTTTTAGTTTTTAGTTTTTAGTTTTTAGTTTTTAGTTTTTAGTTTTTAGTTTTTAGTTTTTAGTTTTTAGTTTTTAGTTTTTAGTTTTTAGTTTTTAGTTTTTAGTTTTTAGTTTTTAGTTTTTAGTTTTTAGTTTTTAGTTTTTAGTTTTTAGTTTTTAGTTTTTAGTTTTTAGTTTTTAGTTTTTAGTTTTTAGTTTTTAGTTTTTAGTTTTTAGTTTTTAGTTTTTAGTTTTTAGTTTTTAGTTTTTAGTTTTTAGTTTTTAGTTTTTAGTTTTTAGTTTTTAGTTTTTAGTTTTTAGTTTTTAGTTTTTAGTTTTTAGTTTTTAGTTTTTAGTTTTTAGTTTTTAGTTTTTAGTTTTTAGTTTTTAGTTTTTAGTTTTAGTTTTTAGTTTTTAGTTTTTAGTTTTTAGTTTTTAGTTTTTAGTTTTTAGTTTTTAGTTTTTAGTTTTTAGTTTTTAGTTTTTAGTTTTTAGTTTTTAGTTTTTAGTTTTTAGTTTTTAGTTTTTAGTTTTTAGTTTTTAGTTTTTAGTTTTTAGTTTTTGTTTTTAGTTTTTAGTTTTTAGTTTTTAGTTTTTAGTTTTTGTTTTTAGTTTTTAGTTTTTAGTTTTTGTTTTTAGTTTTTAGTTTTTAGTTTTTAGTTTTTAGTTTTTAGTTTTTAGTTTTTAGTTTTTAGTTTTTAGTTTTTAGTTTTTAGTTTTTAGTTTTTAGTTTTTAGTTTTTAGTTTTTAGTTTTTAGTTTTTAGTTTTTAGTTTTTAGTTTTTAGTTTTTAGTTTTTAGTTTTTAGTTTTTAGTTTTTAGTTTTTAGTTTTTAGTTTTTAGTTTTTAGTTTTTAGTTTTTAGTTTTTAGTTTTAGTTTTTAGTTTTTAGTTTTTAGTTTTTAGTTTTTAGTTTTTAGTTTTTAGTTTTTAGTTTTTAGTTTTTAGTTTTTAGTTTTTAGTTTTTAGTTTTTAGTTTTTAGTTTTTAGTTTTTAGTTTTTAGTTTTTAGTTTTTAGTTTTTAGTTTTTAGTTTTTAGTTTTTAGTTTTTAGTTTTTAGTTTTTAGTTTTTAGTTTTTAGTTTTTAGTTTTTAGTTTTTAGTTTTTAGTTTTTAGTTTTTAGTTTTTAGTTTTTAGTTTTTAGTTTTTAGTTTTTAGTTTTTAGTTTTTAGTTTTTAGTTTTTAGTTTTTAGTTTTTAGTTTTTAGTTTTTAGTTTTTAGTTTTTAGTTTTTAGTTTTTAGTTTTTAGTTTTTAGTTTTTAGTTTTTTTAGTTTTTAGTTTTTAGTTTTTAGTTTTTAGTTTTTAGTTTTTTAGTTTTTAGTTTTTAGTTTTTAGTTTTTAGTTTTTAGTTTTTAGTTTTTAGTTTTTAGTTTTTAGTTTTTAGTTTTTAGTTTTTAGTTTTTAGTTTTTAGTTTTTAGTTTTTAGTTTTTAGTTTTTAGTTTTTAGTTTTTAGTTTTTAGTTTTTAGTTTTTAGTTTTTAGTTTTTAGTTTTTAGTTTTTAGTTTTTAGTTTTTAGTTTTTAGTTTTTAGTTTTTAGTTTTTAGTTTTTAGTTTTTAGTTTTTAGTTTTTAGTTTTTAGTTTTTAGTTTTTAGTTTTTAGTTTTTAGTTTTTAGTTTTTAGTTTTTAGTTTTTAGTTTTTAGTTTTTAGTTTTTAGTTTTTAGTTTTTAGTTTTTAGTTTTTAGTTTTTAGTTTTTAGTTTTTAGTTTTTAGTTTTTAGTTTTTAGTTTTTAGTTTTTAGTTTTTAGTTTTTAGTTTTTAGTTTTTAGTTTTTAGTTTTTAGTTTTTAGTTTTTAGTTTTTAGTTTTTAGTTTTTAGTTTTTAGTTTTTAGTTTTTAGTTTTTAGTTTTTAGTTTTTAGTTTTTAGTTTTTAGTTTTTAGTTTTTAGTTTTTAGTTTTTAGTTTTTAGTTTTTAGTTTTTAGTTTTTAGTTTTTAGTTTTTAGTTTTTAGTTTTTAGTTTTTAGTTTTTAGTTTTTAGTTTTAGTTTTTAGTTTTTAGTTTTTAGTTTTTAGTTTTTAGTTTTTAGTTTTTAGTTTTTAGTTTTTAGTTTTTAGTTTTTAGTTTTTAGTTTTTAGTGTTTAGTTTTTAGTTTTTAGTTTTTAGTTTTTAGTTTTTAGTTTTTAGTTTTTAGTTTTTAGTTTTTAGTTTTTAGTTTTTTGTTTTTAGTTTTTAGTTTTTAGTTTTTAGTTTTTAGTTTTTAGTTTTTAGTTTTTAGTTTTTAGTTTTAGTTTTTAGTTTTTAGTTTTTAGTTTTAGTTTTTAGTTTTTAGTTTTTAGTTTTTAGTTTTTAGTTTTTAGTTTTTAGTTTTTAGTTTTTAGTTTTTAGTTTTTAGTTTTTAGTTTTTAGTTTTTAGTTTTTAGTTTTTAGTTTTTAGTTTTTAGTTTTTAGTTTTTAGTTTTTAGTTTTTAGTTTTTAGTTTTTAGTTTTTAGTTTTTAGTTTTTAGTTTTTAGTTTTTAGTTTTTAGTTTTTAGTTTTTAGTTTTTAGTTTTTAGTTTTTAGTTTTTAGTTTTAAGTTTTTAGTTTTAAGTTTTTAGTTTGGCGTTAGTTTGATTTATCAATTCAATAATTAAAACGTATTGCAATGCAGTATCGAAAAAACCTTGTTTTCCTGCCATTTTACAGTGGCGAAAGTGCCTATTAATCATTATCAAAAAATACAGTGCTAAAAAGCTCATTATAGCACACGTTTCTAAAAGTTTTTATTTTATTTTTTAACAAAAAGAGTAATGCACACAAAATATGTAAATTTACACAATTTTTATTTAACCCTCTACTGCCCAAATTTTTTTTCGAAATTTTCTATTTTCCCGTGTTTAGGAGATCATTTTGAGCAACTTTTGTTCTACGAAAAACTTTACTTCTCTTGTTTTATGTTTTTCTTGTTTTATTTTTAGTATTTTAAGTTGCATTGTTCTTGTTTAGTTTATGTTTATTTTTGGTAGTATTTGGCCTTTTCTACCAGCTCCTATCATTACATTTTGCCTAACTAATTTTTTCATCTTTTTACATTCTTTTTTCAATTTTTTGCTTGTTTTTCATATTTTCTGCTGTAAAATGACCATTATCATTTAAATTGTAAAAAAAATCATAGTCTGGCATAGTCTGGAACACTACAAAAATCACTACATACTTCTTTTTTCTTAAAATATTGGAAATATTAATAAAAACACAACCAAAGTTGACCCCTAAAAAATGACATTTTTAAAAACATTGGCAAAGTCACATAAAACAAGTTAAACTTCCAATCCATAAACTTTCTAAAATTTAAAGAGTTTTTTAAAGATCAAAATTGGTTAAAAAATCGATTTTTGGCAATTTTTTTAAATCGAAGCCCGTCCAAAAGCGGGGTTGGGTTGTAGAGGGTTAAAATTTTTTTTTATTAATTTAATTGAGTTAATAAATACTTTTGATAAGAAATAATGTTTCCATGTTTGAGTTGACATAAACAAAAATAATTTAATGCATCAAACAGTTTTCTTCTTAACTTTTTGAATGAAATTGCTGCTTAAAAAAATATTGCAACGATTACTAAAAAAAAGTGGGTCAAGTTCGTAATGCATTAATCAAAAGTTAATTCAACTGATTCTGAAAAAGCTAGATTTAAAAAAACACACATTGCAGTGTGGCCATCTCTTCTCAAAACACGTCGTTTCATTAATTTATTTTATTTCATTCAAACAAGATTTACTCGTCTCCTCTCTGCAGCTGAACCAGTAGCAGCTTGCTTGAAGTCTCGAATGTTTTTGCGAGAGCAGCAAATTTTAAAAATAGTTACAAAACGCCGTTTTCGTTTCCATTTATATTTGTTGCTGCCGTCTTCAACGGTCATTTCACTGCTGGTCAGTGCAAACTCGTTTCGTTTTTCGACAAATTTTTGCTTGTTCAGCTGGCGTAAAAAAAAGAAATTTCGGCAAACTGGCAGCACTGCCAGCGAAAATTAGCAATTAATTAGCGCAGTGTACTTACTTCCTCGATCTTGAAGGTGGTCACCGACTTCCGCGTGACGGTGTGCGTCTCCTCGTACTCCTCATCGTAGGTGTCCGACATGGCGCCTAAATCCTTCCCTTTCTTGCTCACTGCTCACCAATGAAGACTTTCTCACTGCTCACACTTTTTTTCGCGCAATTTCCCACTTTTCTTCGAGCCACTAGGCAAACACCTACTTTTTATTTGGGTGACGCTCTGCACTCTTGAAAAATTGAAGCTATTCGCCTTTGCTGCAAAAAGAAACAAACCAACTACACACGATTTTAATGATTTTATTCACTGTTTTCAAACCCGCCTCCCCTCTTTTTCTTATTTTGTGTTACATAAATATAACTCGTAAATTTTTAGCCACGTCCCTCACTCCCACCCCCTTTCATATCACTCCGTTTCACACTCACTGTCACCGTCACCGTCGTGAGAAAATGCTTCCTTTCTTTCTATTCGGGGGAAAATTTTCACCAAACGACCCTTTTTGCTCACTCCATTGACCACCTGTCGTCTCACGGGAGCGCAGGAAAATCTTCTCCAACAGCCCTCTACTTTTTGGTTCACTCTCACTTTTTTCCTGACAGCTCCGAACCGCTGTCACGCGTTGGTCAAAAAGTTCCCGGAAAATATTTGAAAAATAAAAAAAATAAAAGTTTTCCCCCCAAAACTGTCACACCAACGGTGAAGCGCGTACTCACTTGGTCGTGTACTTTTTACTCACTGTGCGCGGGCAGATTTTCTGTGTGTCGGCCGGTCGTCGGACGCAGTAAGCGCTGAGCTGTGCGAGAGAAAGAGAGTGGCGAGCGATGAAAATCCTGGGAAAAACGCACCTTCCAACCCACTCCCCGTCCCCTCTGACGACAATTTTCTCTCTCACTCTTTAGGGGGAGGAAAACAAGCATATTTTTGCTAAACCTAAAGAGGATCTTGGGCAAAATCAAGTTTCTTTAAAAATGAAATAAATCAAATAAGCATAATCCCAACTTATGATTTCATCCAAAGTTTATTCTCTACTGCCATTTTTTTCCCGTGTTCAAGAATTCATTTCGAGTAACTTTTGTTTTACAAGAAGACTCTAATTTTCTTGTTTTGTGTTTTTCTTGATGCTTTTTAAACTTTTTACAAGCACTTATCTTATTTAGTTTTTGTTTTTTTTTTTGGCACTGTTATCACGGTGTGTTTCGTATAACTTAATATTTGCAATTCGCTATTCGCAATTTTCAGTGTAAGAACGGGCCTTGGCCGATCTTATGCACCAGGTTCCCGATGAACACGCACTGCCCTTACACCTACATCTCACCCTTGCTCTGGGTCAGTACGAGCAACACGCTAGAACACGCTTTGAGTGTTCGTGCCAGGCATTCGCACCTGTTCCGGTTACGCATTTTAACTTGTTCCGGAGGTGGTACATTGCGTAGGGTTTGATGTAAGTATAAGCGCCTAACCATTTATAGTGTGCCTATCAACATTTATTTAAGCGAAAAATGTATTATTTATAGTTTGAATTCAAAATCTAACTGTTATTTACTGTGTATTGTTTTCTCCTGAAATCTTTCCTAGTGTTGGATCATGTTTATCTGTTGCAATTTCTTCTGTCGCGGTGTGTTGTTACAATTTTTTGGTCCTAAGCATTTTATAAAAAAAAATAGCAAAAGTACAATAGTAATATTTGTGTTAATTCTTTGATCATTCCATAAATTGAGTAAGGGCTCGAACCTCACTTGTTTGAAGAAATAGGTGAAGATTGAAAACAATGGACATTGAAGGAAATATACTATTTAAAGAATCAATAGTAATTTATGGGCAGATGAAAAATTATTCAAATAGATAAATAAAGAAAAGGCACATGATAAACAAAATTGACATCGCTGCCAAATTAAGGGAAAACAGACAGTTTGTTACAGCAGCATCAATTGGTAAAATAGAGTGGAAAAGCGTTGAGAGATAAGAGAATCAAAAAAGTAAAATCGAAATCAAATGGAGGATAATAAACAGAAGCCGTGTTAGAAAATCAGAGAAACAAAATAAACAGAAGATAGGTGGTAGATCAAACGGAAAGAAGAGAGTTCAAGTACATCCACAGCAGTTGACTCAACATACTACGAATCAAAACAATACCGTCTACAATCACAAATTACTTCCCTTTCCCACATTGACGCGCCCCTTGCTTTTAGTCGTCTTGACTATTTCTATATAAATTTTAAAAGTTTTTGAAACAATATTTGTTTCGCCCCCTGACTTTTCGTGCCGATTTGAAGGGGGGCGACATAAACTTTGAAAAATATTTGCAACGGCTTTAGCAGCGAAAATAATATTTTTTTTGTAAAAAAAATGTTTTTGACCATTTAAAGATGGTTTAAGCCCTTTTTCATATGTAAGACTTAATTTTTAGGTCTTGAAATTTTTTTGTGTGAGAAAGCTCATCTGATACAGATTAAATTATGTGCACTTAAATTTGTAGGTTGTTCTAAAATTTTACAACAGACAACTACAACATAAAAATTGACAATAGAGTACTTCGTTAGATTTTCCCAAAATATTTCACGAATTATTCTAACTTTGTATTTTTTGATTTTGATGAAACTTTTTCCATACATTCCTCATGTCAAAAGAAGCAATTTTTCATTATTAATTAAAAAAAAAGAAAAGTGTGTACGTTAATATATTTTATTTAACTAAAAAAAATCAAATTATTCGCTCTACAGCATTGCCTTGGCGTTCTCGCTTACGAGATTCCTACTTGAAACCAGGTGTCCGAAGGCATGATTGTTGCGGCAATTGCAAACCTCTTTTTACACCCAAGCTTCCATCCATTCCGGGATTCGAACTGACGACCTTTGGATTGTTTGTCCAACTGCCTACCAGCGACTCCACCGAGGCAGGACCCAGGGAGACGACTCCTACACCTGGATTGAGCTATCGACCTAACCACAATGTTAGACCGAGACTTGTCTCAAAATTTGCCACCGGGACCTTCTGGGATCAAACCTAGGCCGACTCGGTGAGAGGCAATCACTCTTACCCCTACACCACAGTCCCGGCCATTTTTCACAAAAAGTTTGAATCCCAAAATATCCTAAAATATCGAAAATGTGGGTAAACATTTTGAAAAAAAAAAATGAGGGCTTAATGGAATTTGCAAACGAAAATTATTTTACCAAATTTTTGAAAAAGTGGTCACTTTTAGATTATAATTTGGCTTAGTGATTTTTCACGCTCGAAAATAGCAAATTTCACGGGGACCTTTATTTCAAAACACCAAATTTCACGCAAATTTCGCGGAACGTGAAAAATGTTAAAATAACTCTGAAAGTCTTATGTTTTAATCACAGAAACTACTTTTTATGCTTCATTATATATTATTCTTCAATAAACTAAAAAAAATCTTCTCTAATTTTGAACGTGACACAAAACAAATCTCATAATTCATTTTTAATATTCAACTACTAAAGCTAAAAAGTTTTCGCTGATTTGCTTCTGTTTTATCAGTTTACATTTTATTGAATTTCATATCAAAGCAAGATTCAACAATCTTGTCCAGCCAAAATGAGTAAAATAGTTTGAATTTTGCGACATTTAGCCCTTTCAAAATATGCTTGTTTTTTTATTTTCTTTGAAATAAAATAGTAGTGATTTTTTCACTACAGCGAATGAAAAAAATACTAAATTTAGTTAGTTTCTAAAAAACTGAAAAATCTCTACAATTTTTCAAATGGCTCATAATTTTCTGATATTTTCAATAAAAATAATTTCAAATTTTAAAATATTTTCTTTTTATGATGTGAGTAAAAATTATCTATTTGAAGACCTTTTCAAAAGTTGTTCTTGATTTTAAAATGCTGAAATTATTTTTAATCAAGAGAAATTTTACAAAGGTTTTATTTACAGTGCCATCCCGTAACTTCATTTTTCTTTTAAATTGTTGAAAAACCATTCAAAAACTTCACACAATAATGATCAATTTAAAAAATTTAGTTGATTTTGGGCGAGCAGAAATGATTGAAAATCGGTGTTGTCAAAAACGGGAAGGAATAGTTTCCAAGATGATGATTTTTAATTAAAAATTTTAAACTAATTGTAGTCGCATATCCAAAGTCTCGATTATCCGATGTTTCAATTATCCGGAGTTCGATTTTTTGAAGGTTTTTAGAACGTCGGAAAACCGAATTATAGACAGTTTTTTTTTTGTTTTTTAAGCATCACAAATTTTACTAAAAAATATTCAAATTATCCATTGGCCTTTCAAAAAAAATCTCAATTCAATAAGGATCTCTCAAAATGTAAGATTTTTAAACCATTCTTTTATAAAATAAAGTTAACTGTTGAGTTAAACATTCAAAGTAAATCGTAAGTATACGTCAATTCAAACTACGAAGGAAAGAAAAGTTTGGAGTCCACGAGAGAACGGGGGAAGGCATCTGCTAATGGTAACAAACGTCAGTTAAACCCGACGTCGCGACGCAAACCACCCACCTACCAGGTCAGAGTGGCGTCGCTGCCGAACAGAATGACTTGGCTGGTTTATTTGTTTTCAAGAATGTGATTTAAGAATTGTTGGATTTGTTTCTTTTTTAAATAAATAACAAGTTTCAAAAAGAATATTTTTCAGCATGGGTTGTGCAATTATCCCACGAGTTTTACATAGTTGGATAAAAATGACTAGTGCTAAAAAGAACAAGTTTCATCATCTCATTATTGGTTCTGATATAATCATAATCAAAAGAAACTTAATTTTGTAAAGTATTCCGAACAACACATAAAAAAGCAAATTTTAATATTTTTATTATTATTTTTCTCTGTGAGTGCATCAGGAACTCGATACCCTCACTAATGCCCTTTCTCCGATCCCTCGACCTCCACATCTTGAAGTAGTTGTAGCCAAGGGGAGGCAATCTGTTTAATTAATTATTAAATATTTTATTAATAAACTATCACGCTTCATTTCGATCCACCCATACAGCGACGAGCGCCGCAAAATTCAAGAGCGCGAGTCTGTGTGCGTGTACAATATTTGTCTAATTTGCTCATCACTCACGCTCACGACTCGGCTTAAGCCAGCACTGCTCACGACGACGAAGTTCGGACAGTTTAACGGCGAAAACGACGATCACATCACATCCGCTCGCGCAAGCGTGTATTATCGTGTCACTTTTTTCGACGATCTTTTTTTTCTCTCTCTTAAAAGAAAAACACAAAAAAAACATTTCTCTCACTCGAAAAAAGATCGATTTTTCGTTCGTTTTCCCCCCAGAGCAGATTTCCTCACGATTGATGGACAGTTTGGTGTTGCTCAAACCGGATGGCGCCACTGTGGCCAGTGTTGCCAGCGCCAAAGAACTGCCTACTGCTGTCACCTAGCGACGATTGTCACACAGCCTACTCTGCGGTTGCACGAACGCGCACCAACTTTCACGATGATGAGCCGATGAGTGACTGATCGTCTTCGACCTGCTGCGATGAGAACAGCCGCGGCGGCGAAGACAACTTCGTGAGACAGATTTATTTACCCGGCCGCGCGGCCTTCTTTGTTCTGGAAAATTTATTTACATAAAGGCACCACCAGCAGACAGACAAAGCTCTAACCTTCGCTGGAAACGAGGATCGCGGAAATGATTCGAGTTTTCCAGACGGCTTTTCTTTCTTGTTGGCTGGTCGACGAAACGACACGGGCGAGGATCCCGAACACGAGGTGACGAGCGAAGACCGAAGCGCGCGAGGACCGAACTCGGAATGAAAAGGAGATGACAAAAGAGAACAGATGGTCATCGGTTCATTCACTCTCTCTTTAGCTCGCATTTTCCTAAGGTTTATTGTCGTGATTATATGTTTTTTCGGGAAATTGTCTTTCTGAATGTGCGTATGGGTGTGGTATGGTAATGAAACAATGGAGGAAACGAACGTCGAAAAAATTACTACACACAATAAAATGATTATTGGGAAGAAGATGGTCGTTACGTGCGAGAGTTGGGAAATTCAACGAGTCGCGAGGGGTCCTTCAATTTCTTACCATTTTGTTTATTTTTTGAAATACATTTTGACTCTATAAACGAAAAATTGCTCTGAGCTAGAGTTGGGCAAACCCGCTCTTTTTTAGGAGCCGCTCATTAAAAACAGCGGCTCTTTCGCTCTTTTTCAAAATATTGATAAAAGGCTATAAAGGTATGGCGATTGTCCACGACCCATACAAAAAAGTTTTTTTTTGTATGGGGGGGAGGGATACCAGATACCCAAAAAAGTGTCCACGTGGTTTATGAATGGTCCCTTAGGGGCCTAAAAGCAACCGAATAAAACATGTTCTGAAAAATCGACCATCTCGAGCCATCCTAATAAGTATTGGAGGTATCTATGTCAAGAAAAGTTCAAATAAATAAATGGCTCCCAAATCTAAGATTTTGGAGAAAATTGCTTTTAATTTTGAGATAATATTTTGCGATTTATTTAAATCTATAAAGTTGATAAATGCTAAAGTTTAATTGGGATTTTCAAATTGGGCTATTTAAAATGTTCAAATTTATATTCAGGTTTTACTTTAATTTACGATTAGTTGTACAGTGAAAGATTTGTTTAACTTTGTTTAGACAATCATTCACTTTTGGAATAAAAAAAAAAGACTAGGAAACTGAAAAATAAAAGTTTCAATACTTTTAAATGGTGTTCAAATATGAGCATCAAACGGTTCTTTCAACGGAACGGAGTTTAAAAAAGAACCGCGGCTCTTTTTCTATGAGCCATGGTTCGTTCGCTCTTTTTAGTGAACCGGCTCTTTGAGCGGCTCGCTCTTATTTTGCCCACCTCTACTTTGAGCTATAATTGTTTATTGTTGAAAAAGTAATAAATAAATAATAAAAAATGGCAACACATGTAGATTTTTTTTTAAGAATGTTATAAAAAAAATTTGCCATTTATGGAACTTTTCAAAATAAATAAGGCTCTGGAAAGCAGCATTCCAGATCGGCCATTTGGCGGCCATGTTTGTTTTTGAAAAACATTCAAATCATGATCCAGAAAGCATCAATCAAAAAAATATTTTCTACGCGTTGTTTTAAGAAGCATTTTTCGTATCGTGATTCATGGGATCTAGATTTAGTGCCCACAAATAGTAAATTAAAATGAAAAATTAATAACGATATGTAAAATGTAACTACAAACAACACCAAGAAAATCATTTTTTGATTGATACATTTTGAATCACAGTGGGATAAAATCGGGAAAAGGGCTATTACGTCCAATTTTCTCATTTATTCGAAAAAAAAAACGAAATCTAACTCTACGACTATCATTTCAAATAACCTATTGCTCAATTGCTCGGTGCGAGTGTTTTCCGAAAACTATAAAAAACTTTTTTTCAAAGCATTAGATTTCTTTATGTTAAAACTCTGACCCCAAATGTTTTAAGGCGAATGTTCTGAATTTTCCATAAATAGATTTGGACTTGAACTTTGAATTCTCTATTTTTACTATAACGTATTACTCGGTGGCCATAGTGTTTTTCATCTCTATGACTTCAAAGAAATTCCTCGTTTTTCTCATAATGTTACATGCCTCAGGAATAGAGCGTCCAATTTCCCGTCCCGGGAAACGGGAAAATTTCAACCAATTTCCCGGGAAATCTCGGGAATTCCCGGGAAATTTTTAATTATTGATCTTATCTTGGTTTTGAATAATATTTTGCATCAAAATTGTATAGGACAGCTACTTTAATGATTAAAATAAGTGTCAAGATCAACTTCTAGCTTGACTGCACGTAAAAATTCATACAACTACAAGAAAATGTATAATTTTGCTAATTTCATAAGCTCCAATCGTACAATACATCAAAACATGATCTTTGATATTTTTTGTTGAGAATTTTCTTCAAAGTGTTTGGGCAGTGAGTAAAATGAATCCATACTCCACAATAATAAAATTTCTTTAAAACTCGTTTTTTATACCAGTTTGAGAGAGTATGGTTTGACACGTTAATGAAAATGAAAAATAATAGTAATGAAAAAAATCAAGCAGAAATTGAGTTTTTCATAACAAATAAATTTTCTAAAACAATTCATACTGGCTTCAGTTCTTGAACAAATTGGTTAAGCTTTTTAGTTTTTTTTAATCATCTAACTTCTCGTGTTTGTTTAACCTAAAACAACTCATTGTTTTCAAATATCCGGAACAAGTTTTTAAATTATGTTTGCATTTTTTGGGCACCAAAGTTGTTTTTCAATGATTTTTGAATGGTTTGTGTCACATAGGTTTCAGGTTTATAATTGACTTTGGTTGAACGTTTTTTCAAAGCACAAAAACATAATTTAAATTATACGATAAATTAATACCATTTCATTTTTTCATATTTAAACTTCTAACACCCATTGATGCAACAGTACTCCATAATTCTTTTACTTGTATTGTAATTTCTTGTAATTTCTTCAAAACAAGGTATTGAACGAATTAAAAATACCTTTTTGGAATATTTAATGATACCAATTAAATTTACATTTTTTTTAATAATGGTAAACAAAAACGTAAACTATCTCAAATTTGCTTTGGCGGCAAAGGGTTTAACTATTCTCTATTCTTTATCCAATTATTATTTAAAAAGTTTATCTGAATTGTAATAGTTTATTTCATTAAGCAAGGTCTATTTTCCGTTACTTCAGAATGTAATATTACCAGAAATAAATGTTGATATTAGGTTGAGTTGAGTCACCCCGGAATTTAAAATGAGAATTTTTAACGTAACTATTTTTCTGAACATTATAGAAAAATATTTTTTTCCAGAAAAAGTGCATTAACTTTGTGTGGCCTACCCCAGTACATGTTTTAAAAATAATAATCTTGAGAAAAACCTTTCCAGTTGGGAAATATTCCAAAAATAAATTGAAATTCTATCAAAGTCACCCCGGTTTACGGTATATCTTTCAACTCAGAATTGAAACTCTGTCCGTCCGTGTGTATGTGTGTGACCAAAATTGTCACTCAGTTTTCTCAGCACTGGCTGAACCGATTTAGGTCAAACCAGTCGCATTATAGGGACAATAGGACTATTCATAAACCACGTGGACACTTTTTTGGGAAGCTTAACTCCTCCCCCCTCCCCCCCTGTGGACAATTGTCCTTACAAAAAAAAACTTTATTGTATGGATCGTGGACAATCGGTTAGGAGTGAGGAAGGCATCGACCACGTAGGTGGATTAAATTAGTTTTTCTCAAAAGGCACTTTGACATGAAATTTCCAGCTCATAACCATTTCGAAGTGTGAATTTTTGCTAAACACGTTTATTTAGAATTTAAAATATTGAAATATACCATTCCTTAAACGCTCCTCCGCCACGCGATATCGAAAATCAACCCTTGAACAAAGATTCACGAAAATTGAAAAAAAAGTCGAACCAATTACTGCGGACTAAAAACGATAACTTCGTAAAATTCTCTGATCTTCAGATATTTTACAATTTTAATTCGTGATGTCTCAAAATTTCAGTTTCTTTATTGAATCGACCCCTCACAAAAAAGTCAAACACGTTTGTGAAAAGTTGCAGAACGGCGGCGGCCGCAAAGATTTCCCACCCGCTCTTCTCATGTGTTGCTAAATTTGCTGTCCGTAAAATTTATGTCTATTCTTATCTACTACTTCACTTTTCGTGTGTGTTGTTGTTGCTGCTGTAGTTTGTATGGACGTGGCCTGCAATATTTTCTCTTTTTTTTCGTTTCCCGTTTTTCGAATTCGACCAAAAGTGATTTTATTTGTCTCGTTTTTTTTCGTTTTCGCTCGCCTGCTGTTTGACTTTTCAAGTGCCGGATTTTGACTCTGCCAGGCGCGTATTACGAGGGTGGTGATCTCAGAGCATTGGCTCCTGAGGAACTTCCGGTGAGGGTGTTAGGTGGGGAAAGTTTTTCATTGATTAAAATTCAAGGGAAACTTGTAAATTTAGTTTAAAAGAGAAAAACTATTCATCAAACAATCCACCACTGTCTCAAATTTAATTTAATTGCAATTTTAAACAAACTGCACACAGTACCACGACAGCTGATTTGATTGATTTGCGTCTCAACTTTCGAAAATTTCTCGGTTTTCATTCATTTGCCCCAAAACCAATGATCGTTTTGTTCCCATGTCACTCATCGCGCTGCGAGCCGTCGTGTCCTCCCCCGAGAAAATGCAAAACAGAGGCAACCCTTTACAGCATTTACAGATCTTTCTAGCGTGCCCGTTGTTGTTGTCCAACTGGCGGTCGATTGCTCATCGTCACTCAACAGCAGTGCGCACAGCGTGGGGTTAATAACGTTTGCGCACGTGCACTGGAAATAAGGAAAGTTTGTTTTTTTCTTCTAATATTTTGCAAAAGTCAATTGGTCAATCAATCAAATTTACAAGATTGCCAATTGTAATAAGCTCAAGAAGTTTTTTGATGTAATCTTCATTTTCTCAACCATCCATATTAATAAAATAAAAAAAAACTTTAATCATTTCACAAATTTGCAATTAAAGTATTGTGTATTGTGTGAAATCCAGCTTCTGAAAAGTACTAAAATATCACTTAAGTGCTCAAAACTTCTGATAAGGTTATCAGATTTTCAATGTTTTAGGGTCATTTGATAGGTCATTCAGTTATCCAACTAACGACGGGTCGCCATCATTTTCATCGAATTATCTGAGATCCGGCCTCCAAAAAGTGTACAAAAAGCACTTAAGTGCTCATAACTTTTGATAGGGTTACCAGAATTTTAAGAAAATGAAACAATTCAAAATGCCTACTTGCGGAAATTATATACTTTTTCCTCATTATCAATCAAAAGCTTAAAACCAAAACAATTGTTATTGATAATTTTAAAATATTATTTCAATAATTAGGATATTTATTGATGCAAAAAAACGAATTGGAATTGTATGAAAATTGTCGTTTCAAAAGATAACGTTGAAGAATCTCTTTTATAAACATTAAAGTTTTATTCTTTCAAAAGCATTAAAAAAATTGATAAAATTATTGTATGATTATTCTCTACTCTGAAAAAAAATTGATTAAATAAAAAAGAAAATTCGTCATTTTGTTCTTGAAAATAATTAAAAAACATTGTTTTAAACATTTCTTAAATATTGGTATTTTTGTGTTTTTTGAGTAAATGCAAAAGGTAATGTAAAATGCATTATACACCGGTACAGTTTTTTTGCAACTATTTTTCTTTTCAAAAAACCTTTTTACGAACAGAAAAAATCGACAACAAAAAAATTTTGGTGGTGCTTTGTAAAGAAATTTTACTAAAAATACAAATATTTTTAATTTGATTCAATCGTGCTCAAAGATATTACCAAGGAGAGAAAACTGATTAAAGTTTAAACTTTGATTTTTTTTTGATTTTGTTTGCATGCAAAATATACTAAACAATGCAAACTTTGTTGTTGTACTTTGTAGTTGGTTTTTATTATATCTAAAAACCAGTTTTTAGATCATTTTTTCAAGCCTCAAAACTCTTGTAACAACTTTTCTTTGCTCAATTTGTCACGAATATGCATCAACAAATTCCCCTCACACATATCTTTCTAGCATAAAACAATGGAAATCTTAGAGCAGCATTGAAAAATTACTTGTGGGTTTTGAGAATTCCAAAATTACTTTTTAATCCCCTTCCTCTATCATATTTTCACCATGTGACGTTTATATTCTTCATAGATGTAATCAGATTGAAGAAATCAATTTGCAGAATAAGTTCTTTGAAGAAAATATAAATTCAATATAAGCAATAACAAAATAACAAAATATAAAAATTGAAATAACAAGCCATAGTTTCAACATTTGCATGGAAAAAGTGTTTTAAAATGCATTTTACACTAGTTCAGTTGTTTTGCAACCATTAGTTTTCAAAAAATGTAAGATTTGACGAAAACAAAAATTTTAGCGAAAAAAAAACTTTTTGCGGTAATAAACATCGAAAATTTTCAAATATTCAAAAGATTTTTAAATCAACCCAAACATGCTCAAAATGATTCTAAACGCAGAGGAATGCATTTTAAATGCATTTTAAATGGATTTCAGCTGATTGCAGCTCAGTCCAGGTGTAGGAGTCGTCGCTCTAGGTCCTGTCTCGGTGGGGTCGCTGGTAGGCAGTTGGACTAACAATCCAAAGGTCGTCAGTTCGAATCCCGGGGTGGATGGAAGCTAAGGTATAAAAAAAGGTTTGCAATTGCCTCAACAATCAAGCCTTCAGACACCTAGTTTCGAGTAGGAATCTCGCAATCGAGAACGCCAAGGCAATGCTGTAGAGCTAATAATTTGATTTGGATTTTTGTTTTGCAGTTCAATTTCCATTAAAATTTTGAAGTTTTTTGAAAAAAAAATTTATTCCCTGACTCCCTGATTTATTCCCCAACTATGAAGGGGGGGAGGGGGAGGAGACAAAAACTTTTAATAAAATGTGTACCAGCCTTATGTCCTGTTCGAAAATTGTTTATGTTTTCTTCGCAGTGATTTTTTTGTTGTTGTTGCGATTTTGCTTCACTCATCGAACTCCCCCACTTTTACTCTGTGTTTGTTCTGTGTCTTTGGGGCAAATCTTTGTTGTTGCAGACCGCGCGCGGGAATTGCTGATGGCGCAGAGTGTTGAATTCGGAAGACGTCAGATCGTCAAATCTGCTTCCACTTCTGAAATAGTGCCAGTTTCAGGGGAATGACAGAGGCTTTGTAGGTTTGTATAATTTGTATAATAGTATAATAAATAAATTTTACTTCGAGTGGTACAATTTTCAGTTCGATTTCAGTTTTCTTCGAAGATCCTCGCCCAGTTCCGCTTCATGCAAGTTCAAGATTCTATTTTGAACTCCCTCGACCGATCCTTCAACATGTTGCTTCTGCTTTCTACAAATAACAATAAATCCTGGTTAATAAATAATAACTCACATTTGGGTCAGTCTTACATACACAATACAATTTAGTTTTTTATTTTCCTCTTGGAGAACTCTAATCGTTTTCTCTAAAGATGTGATAATCGTCCTAGATTTGAGCAACTTTTGCTGCAGTCGTTTGATTACGTTTGATTGATCTACCGGACTAATGAAGAGTCCAATGGAACTGCTCCGCCGGAGGTCTTGACGCAAACTCCTAACCTCTTCTAAAACCAGATTCTGCTCAGAACTACTGCAAGTGGCCTTCTTGTCCTTCGTAACCATTCCCTTCTGAACTGGTTTCGCCTCACGATCTTCGCCAGCCGAAGACGACCGGTTCGTCCTCAAATAGGCCGGAATCGACCCCAGCTTGTGAACCAGCGGTATCACCGTCGGCTTCCGTTCCTGCTCTTTCCCTGCCAGCTTGCTCACTGACCCGTCCATCGACGAGGCTTGACTCCGGCGCAGGTACGCCGGAACGTGGCCCAACCGGTGGCAATGCTTCGGCGGAGACGCCGACGTTTCACCGGGCGCTGCCGTCCGAGGTCGACGGTGGTCCACGGCGGTGCTGTTCGTCCAGCTGACCTCGGCCGAATGGCAGCGGGCGGCGGGCGGTTTTTGCGGGACGGCACGCGGGCGGAACTGTTAAAGGGTGGAAGAGGCGTTATAGACGAAGAGAACACGTGGCACTTGATTGTGAGAACCGTCTTGGGCATTCTGCTGTCAATCCGTGCTGAAATGGTTTTGCCGGACATTTTTTTCTGGGATTTTTAGTTGTACTGATTTTCCCGGCAAAAAGGGATTTTTGATGAATAACCCAACTGTCAACCTGAGGGAAGATTGCTATGATGTTTTGATAATCATTTTAGGATAAATATCTGAAATTATTTTTATAAAAGTCTAATCAACAATTATGTTTTGATTTTTCAATAACACCATAAGCTTAAAATTAAATTTTTGTTTATTAAAACTTTGATAAAACTACAGTTAAGTTCAAAGTTTATAGCGCCGTCCTTCCCCTTTTAAAACATATTTAAAAAAAAATATTCTCATAGCTCTGAGAAAAAGCTTCCTCATATCTCATATCTAGATGATTTACATGACATTATTTGTTTATTTTTTCAATTGAATCTCTGTTATAACTAGTAAACGGTGTAAATTCAGAATTCCAAAAAAAAATCCGTAGAAAAAGCCGTTATTATTATCATTATTTGACTGACACATGCGCATTCCACGTTTTCTCTCGCAGAATCGCGCCACACGTGCTTATTTAAAAACATTAACAAGTTGAATGCAACATTGCTTGCAATAGAGTTGGTGGTGCCATCTGTGACAACCGTGACAAACTACGTTGTTTGGATAACTTGCTGTGCATAAATTTAAAAGTGTTTCGAGGTTTTTGTCTATCAATTGTAAATTTTAAAGTTCGATTTCAAATGGAACTGAATTGCAAATAGTGATTTAAAAATAATAATTTTGCAATTCCATAGCATAGCATAGCATTGTTGTCTACCCGTAGTTGCTACTCTGTTATTGACCAGGACCTCCAAGAATTGCTCCGTGGACCACAGATGAAGAGTAGGAACCAATCATCACCACTAGGGTGGGTACGTTTTTTAAAAAGTTCTCGGATCAAGTTTTAGTATGGTTCCCCTTGTAGGGCATGCCCATAGGGACTTTCATGCCAAATATCAGCTCATTTGGTTGTAAACTGGCTGCGCGCATCAGGGTTAAAGTTTACATGGGAATTACTATGGAAAATTGGAACTTTTTGTTCAAACGCTCCTACAGGCCTGGGAAAATCACGCGCCAACTTCTGGTATGGTCAGGCCTATGGGGAATGGTCTGGAGAACACTTTTCCCGAAGAGAGCATATGGATTCGTTGTCCCTAGACCTGGCGCATCGGCAAACAATCCGATGTCTCCGGAATCAACGGTTTTCCCTCAAAAAGCATCCAATTTTCCTTAGCATGCTATGAAAGCTTGATGCACATCGCGGCGCCATACTTCAGGCAGCTACCACGTGGTTGAAATATTTGCAAAAAAAATACAAATTCGCTATGCAGAGATTCTGAATTCGACTAAATAATATCAGGATTACTCGAAATGATCATTTTCTAGTTAAAAGAAGGTTTGCAATTGAATATTCCAGCCATTTCTCACCCACGTGGTAGCTGCCTGACGTATGGCGTCGCGGTGTTCATCAAACTTTCATAGCATGCTAAGGAAAATTTGATGCTTTTTCAGGGAAACCCGTTGATTCCGGAGACATCGGATTGTTTGCCGATGCGCCAGGTCTAGGGACAACGAATCCATATGCTCTCTTCGGGAAAAGTGTTCTCCAGACCATTCCCCATAGGCTTGACCATACCAGAAGTTGGCGCGTGATTTTCCCAGGCCTTTAGGAGCGTTTGAACAAAAAGTTCCAATTTTCCATAGTAATTCCCATGTAAACTTTATCCCTGATGCGCGCAGCCAGTTTACAACCAAATGAGCTGATATTTGGCATGAAAGTCCCTATGGGCATGCCCTACAAGGGGAACCATACTAAAACTTGATCCGAGAACTTTTTGAAAAACGTACCCACCCTAATCACCACTTCGCAACTTTCAAATGTCCCTATCATGCTAGCCAATCACAGCGCCGGCCACGACCAGTGGTAAGACACGGGGGAAGTGGATAGGAATTTTAGTCCGATACTTGAGTGATGAAGACCGCTAAATCGGCTGCGTCTTCGACAAAGTATCACGTGAGGTTTGAGGGTGTTAGTAAGATGGGTGTGAAGCCAGGATTCACCGTGGTAAGTGATGCGGCCGGTCAAATCTATTTATAGTCCTTAATTCTTCGTATGTTCTTGGATTCATTTTTGGAAGCTTTCCAATTCGGTTCACCAAGCTTTTTGTGGTGAATTCTGGTCGTGTTGAAAGTTCAATATTCGCCTAACAATTATGCAACCAGTGTCCTTGAATTCAACTTGCATTCAATATTGCATTTTCCTGTTCTTAGGTTCACACAGATTCCAATCAAGTTTCTTGGATTCTTATAGCATTCTTAATCCTGCTAGACAACTAAGCCTCGATGGTCTGGTGGTTAGCGTTTTTGTCTGCTATCCCAAAGGACGGGGGATCGAACCCCGCCGCGAGCTAATGAATTTTTCGTTCATATTCAAGTGTTCAGAATTCCTTCTTTCCATAATATCTCGATAGGAGCAGATGGGAATCGAACCCAGAACCTTCCGCTTACAAAGCGAACAGCGTAACCATTCAGCCACGCCTACCCCTCAATAATAATTTTGCAATTCCGTCGTGAAACTACTAACTTTTCCTGTCATTCTTGAACGACGAAATAGCCTACTTTTCTGTACCAAAAATAACAGAATCGAATAGCAACACTTTTCAAAATAAATGCTGAAAAGTTCTACTTTTCAGCACTGAAATGGGTGCTGAAATGTTGAACTTTTCAGCACTTGTTTCGAAAAGTAACACTTTTCAACATTTTTTTGATTTTAACGATTTATTGACAAAATACATGAAAATTCGACTTAAAATTTCACTCAATGGGTGTTTTTTGAAATTGCAAAAAATGTTGTATGGAACTCGTTGCAAAACTTGATTTTTTCAGCACTCGTCGTATTTATCCAACTCGGTAAACCTCGTTGGATAAATGTACGACTCTTGCTGAAAAAATCCTCTTTTTGCAACTTGTTGCATAAACTACTATTACAATAGGTTTTGTTCAAATAATTGCAAAAAAAATACTAATTTAAATAACCCGAACAGAAATCCAACGACAACAAAAACACTTATGCAAGTTGCAGTGAACTGCAACAAATTTGCAAATAGGTCAACCTTAAAACAAAAAAAAAAGCTTCAAACCGACCCACCCACATTGACTCACCTGTTGTACGTTCGGCGTTACCCCGTTTCGGTACAGGCTCGCAGCATCCTTCCAGGTCATTCGCAAAGAGCTTTCGCCTCTCTTATTCTCGTTACCTCGCTCTCGCGTGACCTAAACTCTCATTTCGCGAATCGTTCGTGATTGCACCTTGCGCTCGTGCACGTGAGCTTTGCTCTGTAAGAACGTGCGATTTCAGCTGTTTTGAACTGGTTCTGGTTCTACTCTCTCTCTTTCTCTCCGCTCATTATGCTTCGGCAAATTCTCCAGCGTGTCAGCTTGGTGGATTTAAAGTTCGGCAAATTCTCTCACTAAATATGGGGGAAAGCCAGCGCCGTACCTAGGGGTTGGCGCAGTTGGCGATCGCCAAGGGCGCCAGTGCTTGGGGGCACCGAAATCGAAGATTGAACAAATTTGTCAGTAAAAATCCAAAGTAAATAAACAAAAAAGGGCGCCTATAACAAAAGTAGAACTAAACAATAACTTGATAATTTGGATTTAAATACAAAAAATTCTGTTAATGTAAAACACTTTAGGCGCCAAAATTAACTGTTTAAATAATCCACCGCAATGTTTTGGTCTTTTTTAATAAAAACTAAGTTTATTTTATTTATCAAAAAAGAGGCACCCAAGTGGCACAAAAATGCAGAAGTTCCAGTAGTTTTTTTTTTTAAATTGCTACAGCATTATAGTTTAAATAAAATGAATATCTGATTTTTTATGTAATTTTGCCCGCTAAATCTAACTGCGGGTGGGCACCTATGCTTGTACTTAATTTTGCCCGCTAAATCTTGATCAGCCCTCAGAATAGTCTAATTGCAAAATTATAATTTATGATCATATTTAGAGTTTCTATAAAAATAATTTTGATATTAAAATATTGTACCTTGCAAAATGAAGATATCTCTGTTTACAAAAAATAACTTAAGATATTTTCTGCACATCAAATTTTTAGTTTAAGTTTTACCGTTATTGAAAAATGGCTAATGGCTATTTCACTCTAAACTCGAAATATTTTTAAATAGGAGTGTTTTTTTCAACGCAGTTTTCTTTAAGGTTTACAAATATTCAGAATTATTGAATTTGTACAAAAACCAATTTAATACATTTTACCGATTGAAAATAAAACGATGAAACACAAATACTACAGGTAAAATACAGATTTAATTTTAAATATAATTCTTCAAAATATTAAAAAAAATCAAAATAAATCAAAGTTATTCTGTGCAAATCAATAAAAAAAAACAATTGAAATTTCTTATCTGTACGTGTTTTTTTTAATATGAAATATATTATTATTAAAATAATAATTTGTTTAATTTAAAGTTTCTCTGTATTTTAAATCATCTTTATTCAGCAATTCCCCACGAAAACAGCATGATTCGAAAAAAAAAATGTTCTCCGATCGGGCTCAACATTTTTCTGGGGTTCCTAGGTCAAATTAATTAGACCCGAATTTTTTTTAAACAAGTTTAAGCAAAATTGTGAACGGCTGAACATGCAATTCTGTTCATTAATATAAAAAAATAAAGAAAATAATCAGAAGAGCAAAATCCTGCTTGATTATTGATTTAATGAAATTTAACAGAGAATAAGTCAACTTTATTTCTACAGAAAATAAATCTTATCTGGCTGGATTCCTTCTTCTTTTTATCGGTTGAAATGATAATATTCTCTAGATTTTGATCCGATTTCAATGAGTTATTTTTTTAAAGGTATAGCAGGAAGAGAAAGTTTTTAATATTATAGTCATACAACGGATTAAAAATTGATAAATCTGCAAAAAAAAAGATTTTTTCAAAATCATCTCCAATTGCAATAAATAAGTTTAAAACTCGTTGGAGCAATCTTTGAAAATTTACATCAATTTATCAAAATGCTGGTAAATTTGGGAGGGGCGCCAAATTGAAGCTTTGCCAAGGGCGCCGCTGACCCAAGGTACGGCTCTGGGGAAAGCTCTTAAATGGGGGAAAATGTTTTTCGTTTTTCGACAATATAAAATCGTAACAAGGGAAATAAACCCATTTTTAGCTCATTAAGCTGAGTTATACACTTTATTTACTTTTTTGAAATATTAATATCAAAACAACTACAATTCTTTCGTTGCTCAGACAATAATTTTTCTAAAAGATTCCTTCAGAGGGAAACAATATGACATCGACGTCGTCGTGCTATCTTGTCGCACCCGCCATTTCGACGTTCCGAGAAAAACGCATTCTAATGTTTGACCTTGAATAAACAAAAACAAGAGCACGCAATGTAAACAATAACAAACACGTTTTGTTTGGCTGACCATTCTGTGCATTGTCCCGAAGTTTGGTTGAAGTTGGTTGCTGGAGTCCCGAGTTATAATTACAAATGTTTACGATAGTCTATCTTGTACGTGCGTCAAACGCATCCTGACCTGAAATCCCTTTGGCCATTTGTCGCACTTACATCAATTTTCAGGGAGTGACAATATAGCACGACAAGATTGAAACTACTTTCATATGAAAAGTGAAAAAAAAATTCGGAGCATTTTTGGTTTTCATTGAATATGTTAGGATTGAAATTGAATTTTGGGGATCTGTAGGTCAAAAGATGTGGCATTGTGAGATGCACAAAATGGCGTTCTTAACTCAATTTGGCCCAAAATGCACGTACGACAAGTTAGCACGATGGTGACGACATGATATTATTCCGTTTAGCTTTGTTGTATATTAAAACTCGTTTTGAAACTGTCAAAGCTAATAAATTTGCATCTACATAGTTTTCATAAAAGTAAAAAATACTGAAATACCTTTAAGAAAAGAAAAAGAGAAAAAGAAAGCTAGATTATCTTTATAGTTTGAAATCAACATTTCAATTCATGTTTCAGACCGTTATATTCTAGATGAAAAAAATATACTATCCTCTTAAAATATTATGCTCAAGCCATCAATCGAAATGAAAAATGTGAGATTCGAGTTAGGGAAAATTTCATTTCATATTTTGTTTTTCTTGTGCAGTTGTGTACAAGCCAGAATTTTGGAGTTTTTTTATTTTCAAAAGTCAAAAATTTCAAGTAATTTGTAAAAAAAAATTCTTGATTATAACTTGTACATTGTTTGTGCAAAATATTTAGAAAATTAATTATATGAAATATTGCAGCAGCATAAAATAAACTTTCGATTCTGACTCGATTATTCGAAGCCTCGATTATCAAAAGTTCAAAAAGCTGAAGTTCTTCTAAAAATCTTGGGAAAATCGAAAAATTAAAATAATTCTAGATCAGCAATCCTATATTAAAATTATTAAAAATGGTTTATCTGTGGATGAAGCAAAACATTATTTTAAAATTTCAAGCCTTATTTTCAACATTTTCTAGCAAAAAGAATCACAAATTATTTTGTACATTTTTAAAGTTATTTTAAATACTATTACACATTTTAGAAATATCAATGAATTTATGAAAATTTTGTGAAAATAAGTTTTACTTTTTTCCCTATCCGTGGTCCAATAATTTAAAGTGTATAAAAAGATGTATAAGATCAAAATCAATAATAAATTTATTATAATTCTTCAAAAATAAACTTTATAAAATGTATTCAAAATATGGCAGACCCATCTCATCGCATTCCTATTGTTGGCCTATCAGCAATTTCTTAAATTACAGCTTACATAAAGTGTTTTTAATTTCTTTGACAATTGGGTATTGATAGTGGTAAACTGCAAAAATTATGAGAACTGTTCCAGTTTTTTTTATGAAAATTCAAATTTAATAATTATTTATTGTTTTTGCCTTAGGGTTTTCTAACAAAGTTTTGAAGTAGGAGAGACCAAAACTTGAAATAATTTTGCCGTACCAAATACTTTTGAATGTTTATGTTGGCCCCCTCTACAAAATTGGCCCGAAAAATCTGGGGCAAAAAAATTCAAACAACTTCTAAATTTTAATGAAAGTCTAATTAATTTATATGTATTTTCCTGCGTTTGAAACATATTTAGCATGTTTGGGATTGTTTGAAAATATTTTGAAATATTATAAAATTGAGGTGTACAGAACCGCATTTTTTTTGGAGTAAAAGATTTTTTTTTGTCATAACTATTCCGAATATTATAAAAAACAAATAATTGCAAAACTGGCAGGTGTAAAATGCATTTTAATCTAGGGGATAATCACTTCGAGTATATCGAATACGACGTATCATACGCGCATAATATCGTACCAAATATCAGCGTGAATATCATACGCGCATAATATTTACGTAGAACGCCTAGGCTGCGTACCGTATGGACCCCAATATTAGCTTCATATTGGTGCAATATCAGAAGTAATTTGCTCTTTGATTTCAATACATTTAATTCATTCGAATGTTAATAGCATGACTCTATTTTATATTTTATGCATTTTTATTTCATCAATATGAATAGTTTACATATAAAGTGTATGTTCGTCAATTTTATGAGATTAAGGTGAATTTTTGAACAAAACATCTACGCTCAGTATTTGAATTTTAGGGATATTTTTATTTTTATATGATCTTAGTTTTGTTAATATCTTGTGTTCACGAATGTTTGAGTTTTGAAATGTTAATTTACTGTATTCATGAGAATATAGTTCAATGAGTGATAGAAAAAACTATCATTCGATGATTCTTGCACCAAAACATCAGAGGGCAAAGTGACCGTCGCTATAGCTTGTGAGTTCTCTTCTTTTATCTTGTGATTGACAGCAAGAACAATATCCTTCCATCACTCCTTCTCTTTTCCTCGTTCACGCGCATTCGCCGAAGATTCTTTTGTTTTCGCAGAATACCCACAATGAAAGAACGTGAGAGGGAGGTTGGGAACCGGCCACGCACCACGTCCCGTTGGCAAATTTTGTTTTGTGACGGCTTATGTGGCTACGCTCTGTTGTCGTGGGATGATTGTGAATGTGAGAATGAGAGAGAAAAAGAAAATTTCACTCAGGATTTTGTATACGACGGTTTTTTTTACTAAAAAGTTGGGAGATGAGACTTTGGGCATGATAATTGTAGTCACTGAGAATTGAAAGTATAATATTTTTACAATCCTGATTATCAATATAACTTTTCTATAGCTTGTTCAATTGGAGTCGGAGTTGGAGCTAGAGTTGGTTACTTTTTGAAATCTGGAGTCGGAGTTAGAGTCAGAAAATTCTGATAAGCCGGAGTCGGAGTCGGCTAATTTTCAGCAATCAGAGTTGTTGGGGTTGGAGTTGGAGTTGGTGGAGTCAGGTCTTTTTTGAGAGCTGCAAAGTCGGATGCAGAGTCGTTTTTTTTGGTTGGCGTGTATGTATAAAAATCATTTTGGAAGATTTAATACGAGTCGTTATCATAAGTTACAAATGATGAGTTTTTGGTGATTTTTTAACAGAACAAAAAATGAAATAAATATGATCAATATTTTTAGAGATTTTTTTGAAAAGGTCTAATAAGTTATTGACTTTCATATGTGTTTAGGACCTATTCCAACAAAAAACTCTAGATTTTTAAATACAAAGTTCAGAAGTCGATATACGACTATCAGAAGATATGTTATTTGGCAATGACAAATAAACCAATTCTTTTGTTGATGTGGGTGCAAGGGCATAATTGTCTCTTCTTGGTTTCATGTCTGTTGAAATGTAGTTTGGTAGATTGTTTTTTTTAAATTGTGATGCTTTTGATGTTGATTTACTGTTAATTACAAAGATATCATTTATTATTGTTAGAATATTTCAATTCTCTTACAAGTTTCAATAACACAGAATATTGTCCCCTAACTCTAATCCACTTCTATATGATGAAATTCCCTGTCCCCATTTCATCAGTCCCTCCCCCAAAATCCATTTCTTTGGACATTCAAGGGGGTCTCTCGACAAAGCTCGCAAAATTCCGCCCGTTCTCCTCCAGTTTGCAAGTCTCTCTCGTCGGCGGCGTAGACCTTCGGGTGCTTCGACTTGCAGGGGGTAAAGCTTGTTGCATGCCGCCGTCGTGTTTGGTGGCCAAATCCAGCTAACCGGGCCTGACCTGCCAGCCAGCCAGTCACGGAGTCTCAGTCAACCTTCGGACATCGTCGCGTTTGCAGCCCTGCCTTTTTGCGGTTATTCCTAAAGGCGCAGTATTGCTGTTGTTGTCTCTGGGTTGAGCCGAGTTTGAAGTCAGTTTCACTTTGGAGAGTGCTCCGTCAAGGTCTTGTTGGCCCCGGGTCTTTCGAATTTTGCAGTGCGCGGAGAGCTGTGGAGAGTTTTTCGAGTTGACAGCGCGCTTGTATTGTGCGTTTCGATCGAGCTGAGAAGTTAATCGCGATAAGCGTCGGCCGAGGTCAAAGGTTTTGTTTTGAATCCGCGGCGGTCCAAGCAGTGAGAGTGGGCAAGAGTACAAGAGTGGTGGTCATCGGAAAGTGAGAGTTTTCAGCGAGTGAAAGAGCAAGCGCGTCCAAAAAGCGTCCAGACAAGATGAGCAGCGGAGGAGTCGACGAGATTCTCAGCTTCAAGCGCAACCCGGACGAGGACTTCTACGGGATGCTGAAATGCGACGAGAACTCGACGGTAAGTGGATCGGGCGGTGATCGATGTTATGAGAGAAGGTGGAGAAGAAGAAGAAGAAGCTTGCTAATGAGAGGGATTCCCTCAAGGTGAGATAAGCGTGAAGTGCGTGCTTGCTTGGCGAGCATGATGAGCGATTAGTCACGGAGAAGGGGTGAGGTGAATCAGCGATCGGCAACAAGACTGTAGTGCAACGATGATCAAGATGTCACGATGACCATGCTTTTTTCCTCTCACGACTTCATTATCTGTATGAAAGAATCTTTATCAAAAAGCCTCTCTGCTCTGTTACTATCTCGTGTAAGTGATTAAGAAGATTCACATTTTTAAACTTCATAGACGATAAAACACCCAAATTTGTTGCACCGAAACAGCTCCGAACTGAGAGTAAAGAGCGCATTGCCCAAACTGAGAGAATAAACCATGAGTTGACGAGAGCATTCTACTCTCAGGTTCATTCGCAAGAAGACAGCGAAACTGCCTTTCCGCTGCTCTGCGATGTCGCAAATCGACATTTCCTTGATTTTTTTTATTTTGATGAAACTTTTTCCATGAATTCCCTATGTTGGCAGAAGTTATTTTGCATGATTACTTTTTTCCTTACAAGTCGTCCTTACAAAACGAATTTGTAAATGTATGAAATTGAGAGGGGAATATCAGATCGATTGGTATCTTGGGCAAAGTTGTAGGTTATGAGAAGACTTAGTGATTTTTCACGCTCGAAAATAGCAAATTTCACGGGGACCTCAATTTCAAAACACCACATTTCACGCAAATTTCGCGGAACGTAGAAAACGTTAAAATAACTCTGGAAATCTTATGTTTAAATCACAGAAACTACTTTTTATGCTTCATTAAATATTATTCATAAATAAACAAAAAAAAATCTTCACTTAATTTGAACGTGACACAAAAATTCTCTTAATTTTCAAAATAGTTTCCACCGAGTTTGTGGATGGACTTTACTTATATTTTGAAACAAATGTAGGGCATGCGTATTCTCATTTATTGAACTGCTTTTTTAATATTTGAAGTTTTATCAGTTTACATTTGGCAGTGTGTGGCCGAATGGTTACGCTGTCCGTTTTGTAACCGGATGATTCTGGGTTTGATTCCCATCTGCTCCAACCTTCCATCGGATGAGGAAGTAAAATGTCGGTCCCGGCCTTGGTTGTTAGGCCGTTAAGTCATTCCAGGTGTAGGAGTCGTCTCCATGACATAAGTACAAACAACACACCAAACCAAGCCTACTCCGGTGGAATCGCTGGCGGCGGTTGGACTCGCAATCCAAAGGTCGTCAGTTCAAACACTGGGGTGGAAGGTTCCTTGGAGTAGAAAGAGGTTTGGGTGCTCTCCCCATTCAAGCCTTCTGACTCCTAGGTTCGAGCAGAAACTTGCAATAGAGACCACAAAAGACCCGGGGGTCGTTAATGTGGATGGTTTGATTTTTTGATTTGTTTACATTTTATTAAATTTCATATCGAATTTAATAATCTTGTCCAGCCAAAATGAGTAAAACGGTTTGAATTTTCTGCGACATTTAGCCCATTAAAAATAATTTTTAAGGTTTTCATCTCTCTTTTCAAAAACTAAATTTAAAATCAATAGACAAAAATAATGTAATTTGTAACGAAATCGAAATTTTTATTCAAAATTAGAAAAGAAAACAAAAAAAGATGGTATTTTTTAACTTTTACGGGAATCATCCACCCAAATAATCAAATATCGTTAAAATTAAACAGGACTCAGAAAAAAATCAAATGTTTTTAAAAGGTGATTTGAAAGATAAAAAATACTCTTCATTTTATTTTGAATAAAACAAAGCTTGATTCTTTTCATTTCTTTTGAAATGAAAATATTACTAAATTTAGTTAGTTTCTAAAAAAAACTGCAAAATCTGAACAATTCTTCAAATGGTTCATATCAAGCTTTTCAATTGAAAACTAGTTAAATTTACATAAAATGTCTTTATGGTTGAAATATTTATTATGATCTTATCTGAAAAAAGATAATAGAAAATATATAAATTTCAAGAACTTCACACCGTCCACGAAATCAAAATTCACTAACCCTATATTAGTAATTGAAGGAGGTTATTTACTCGCTTAATTCTACAGTAGTTCTTCAGATTTTTTTTATTCCTATCTGAGTTTGATAAAATATTTTGAGAAAAATTGTTGCAGTTTCACATAAACATAAAATTTCACGGGATTTCGCGGAAAAAGCCAGATTTCACGGATTTTGCGCTGTCCGCGAAATCGTGAAATTTCACTAACCCTAGTTATGAGTAAAAAATAGGCTAAAATAAAAAAAAATCAAAATTTTTATATCTTTTTCTTATCCTATGCTCCAAAACGCTATTTTGTGTCATAGGTTCACCCATACAAGTCTCCATACAATTTTGGCAGCTGTTCATACAAAAATGGTATGTAAATATTCAACAATCTGCACCTTTTGAAGGAATTTTCTGATCAATTGGTGTCTTCGGCAAAGTTCAAAATCCGATAATTTCGAAAACAATATTGAATTTTTTTTTGAGTCAAGACTTCCATTTCAGAAGAGAGTAATATTGAATGTTTGGCCTTTTTAAAATGTTAGTCTTGCTTCAAAATTAAAAAAAAAGTTTTTGCAAAGGTCGGAATATTCCACGATACGGACCATGCTTGTGAATTAATTCTAAATTTATCAAAACTGTCCCACGGTGCACTTTTTCGAGTAAAAGAAAAGTTTCCTAGTTTTCTTGGAAATTACTCCAAAAGTAATGCTGATTTAGGCCGATGCAAATATTTAAAAAAGTTTTTGTCCCTCGGCCCTGGCCGAATTCAAGGGGGGGGGGGTCTTCACATTTAAATGAAAAAAGTGTTTTAAAATGCATTTTAAACTAGTTCAGTTGTTTTGCAATCATTAGTTTTCAAAAAATCTAAGATCTGACATTGTATCGAAAAAAAAGATTTTGCATCGAAAATTTTCAAAAAATCTTAAGATTTTTTAATAAACCCAAACATGCTAAAAATGATTTTAAACGCAGGAGAATGTATTTTAATTTGATTTCAGCTGGTTGCACTTGAATTTTCATTGAAACTTTGAAGTTTATTGTAAAAATATTTTTTTTGCCCCCTGATTTTTCGGGCCAATTTTGAAGGGGGGGAGGGGGGTGACAAAAACTTTTAAAAATATTTGTACCAGCCTTATTTTCAAAACAAAATTGCACAACTGACCGTAACGATATTATTCAAATACTGCCCAGATTTGAACATTTCAATATGCGTAGCTTGGAAAACTTTACTAAAAAAACTTTTAAAAAGCCCGATTGAATTTTAGCATTAATAGACTTTATCGATTAAATCAGAATGTAGCTAAGAGTTCGCAGAATATATCTCAACTTACGCAATTTCGTAAAATAAATACCAATGTTCTACAAACTCCTATATTTCAGTTTGGGTGCTCTCCCCATCTTATCATTTGAGCGTTTAGGTTCAAGAAGGAAGCTTGACAATGATTTATGGTTTTCGAGCTAACCTTTCCAATGAAAAAAAAACATAAAGATCACTTCTTTTCTTTTGAATATGCTTCTTATCAATATTTTGAAAAAGAGCCAAAGAGCCGCTCATTTTAATGAGCGAGTGAAAATTAGCGGCTCCTTAAAATGAGCGATTTTGCCCACCTCTAAAAAAATAATAATTTTAAGAAATTAAGTTAATGTGAAAAAAAGTTAATAACAAAATCGGCAAGATTTTTTTCCATGTACCTATTTCTTCTGAACAGCCCTAATCAATACCTACAACATTGCCGAAGTTGGTTTCAGATTGAACAGAAAATTCCTTCAAAAGTTACAGATTTTCGAATATTTACAAACCATTTTTGTATGGACCGCTGCTCAATAAACAAACGAACAACATTGCATATCTCTATGTCTGTGCTTGCGACCTTCAGCACACCTCCACATGCGAGGGTGAGTGGTGGTAAAGAAGGTGTACTAAGCTGCAATAAGGTGATATTGTGCTTCCACTGGCTGCTGTCGATAGACTTTCCGACTAGCCGACGACGTCATACCGGTTGTACCAGCCCTCCCGTCGACTTAAGGTGGTTCGCGCATGAATGAATCGTTGTTGACCAGGGGGTCGTCACTTTGCTAGCGTCATCACACCGGTGAACTTCAAACAAAAGTGTATGCACAGCAAAAAAAAACAAATTTCTTAAATTAAACTAGATTTTTATTAATTGGAGCCTTACATTACCTTAAAACGCTGATTTAATTTAATCGTGAAAATTAATGCTTTTATTGTGCGCCAATTTCGCTTGTCAGTGTTGCACTTGACCACGCTGCATATTGGTCATGTCTGTCCGGTGCAAAACAAGCTCCAAGTTGCATTTTAGACGCGCGTCAAACGGGGTGGACTTGCGTACGCAAAACGCATACGCATGTGGCCGATGTGTTGTGTCGCAGGTCTGCAGCCGCGACCGACACAGGTGTTGCAAGGCAATTAGTTCGTCGGCTGGTAGACGACGGTGTTGTGTTAAATATTGTGAGTACCCCGATAGGATGATGGGTTGGAGAAATTGCAGGAAGGTGCTAATTGAATTACCAAATCGATGCACAAAAAGGTGTTTAATGGAGGTACTGTGTAAAGTGGTTCTGATAACGTTTGAATTAAATTTGATGTACAAATTTTTACCAGTCTAGTACTCATACCCGGGCAGGCAAAATGTAGGTCATTTTAATGACAAGTCCTTTTAAGATATCTAATTTTACTATCAGAGTATCATGATCATCGGTAATTAGAAAGCAAAAATAATAACATACCCAACACTTAGTCTGAAAATAGTTATTGAACAGATCATATGAGAGAGTAAGACAACAACAACTAAAGGTATGGAACATGGAAAATCATTCAATCATTCATCGCGTTATTCATGTGATATTCCAAATTTAAAAAAAAGATCGGTAGTCACAATTTGTATAAATTTACTTTAACTATGGGAAATTTTTAACTAATTTTCAATAACCCAATTTGTTATTGTTTTTTTTTTATTTTGATTAATATGGCTAAAACTTGGCTAAAACTGTGGAAAATTTTGACCAATTTAATCAAGGACATTGTTTTGGCCATGAAATCTTTGTACCAAAACTTTTATAAAAAGTGTAAAATTTGTTCGCCGATTTTTTTTTAAATTATTGATATATTTACCCCCAAGGAAATTAACAATTTAACGGGGGCGACATAAACTTTGAAAAATATTTGCAGCCGCCTTACTAGACCTTTAAAAAAATGCAATGTCACTGGATATTTTGCCTGGTCTTTGCTAAATTTTACCATTTTTTAAATGTAGGACAAAATTTGTTAGCCGTCAGCCAATGTTTATTGATTTCATTCTGAATTTGAAAATATGTGATAATTAATTGGAACCAAGCAATAATATTAATATTATATAATAAGTTAATAATAAGAAAATGGTTGATATCATTTTCTTATTATTAACTGTTGCAGAAAACTGTCTCACCAATACCAAATTGAGTTATCGGGAACATTTTTTATCTCTGTTATCGAATTTTCTTGTAATAATTTTTGATAACAGAATGAGTTATTTTTCGAACAAATCTCTGTTATTATTTTGTGTTATTATAACAGCTAATCTGGGTGTTTTAATAACAAGTTCTGACCTCCTGACAATAACAGAACTTGAACTTTTCCAGATGTTTCCACCTGCTCGGGACAGGACACAAGAAGAGATTTCACAAGCTCTAATGACGTTCGCTAAACTCTTTGATGTTTTGGTGCAAAGATTGTCAAATGATTGCTTTGTTTACCTCTCATTTGCAACACTGAGCTCGAGTATTTCATTGCCAATTTTCAAACCAAATGCATATTCTCAATAATTATATTCCTTCAACTTTGGAGTATCTTGGGATCATTTGAGTTCAACATCCGACCTCCGTGTACGCACGAGAGCAAGCAGCAGTGAAGTGCTCAGTGCTCTATCGTTTTTCTCGGATTTTTCGCCGTAATTTATTGTGATTACCCGCGAGTTTGCTTCACCAGCAGTTCGAGTGCGGCCTCGAAAAACCCGCGAAGTTCGTCTATCGGCCGTGTGCAAAAAGGTAAACAAACCAACGCCGTGTCGACCGCCATCGCGCAGGGAGCGTGAGCGCAGAAGGCATCGACAAAAAGTATCTTCATCCCGGATATGCTCCGAGATCACCAGTGCGAACCCGTTCAGGTACTTCCGGTGCCACGACCAACACGTCAACATCCGCCAACATTCCCATCAGGAACGAGTTCCAGATGCTGAGCGAGGACGAAGAAAACAACAACACCGACGGTAGCAGCACTACCGACGACGACGACGGCGATGGACGTGCACGGAAGAAAGTGTCGGTGTCAAAAATGAACAATTCTCCAAAAGAACGTAGACCACCTCCAATTTTTGTTTTGGACACGTTGTCGGACGATGTTGACGAGTTGCTGGAAGGCCTCGGATATTGTCTGAAAATAGGTAAGTCGTCAGTGCAAGTTTACACATTTGACAAAAGAACTTCGACCTGGTTGTGGAGAAATTGAAGAGTAAAAACTTCAAGTTCTACACATTCGACCCCGTGCAGAAGACAGCCGTTAAGGTCGTCTTGCAGGGGTTCCAAGACCGCCCGATCTCCGACCTCAAGAAGGACCTCTCGGGTGCTGGAATAACGCCGCGTGACATAAAAGTCCTCTCGCGGAAGACAACAGTCACAGGTACGCACACACTGTACCTGTTGTACTTCGACCGCAGCACCGTCAAAATTCGAGACCTGCGTCGAACTAAGGCGTTGGACGGTTTTTGGGTAAACTGGCGGTTCTACTCAAAGAACCCGTCGGACGCAGCGCAATGTCACCGTTGCCAGAAATTTGGCCACGGCTCACGGAACTGCAACCTCCCGCCCCGCTGTGTGAAGTGCGGTGAAACACACCTCTCTGAAGCGTGCGCACTGCCGTGCAAAGCGGACTTGGGGGACAAGGCAGAGCAAACCAAGGCGCGCATCATGTGCGCCAACTGTGGAGGTAATCATACCAGCAACTATCGTGGATGCAGTGCACGAAAAAAATACCTCGAGGAGCAGGAAAAGAGGAAGAAGAAAGCAGCAGCGTCCCACCCTCCTCAGCGAAGTACGAGCGCAGCCGTTCCTGCAGCTGGACGGCGTACGGTTCCAGCGGATAATTCAGCGTTCCCTCCTGGTTGGGGTCGTTCGTTCACCAGCGTGGTCGCTGCCGGTAGCGGCAATGCGGCCCAGCAAGAAGTCACCGGGGAAGATCTCTTCACCCTGCGTTCTTTGCTCTCGCGGGGGAGATGATGTCGCGGTTTCGGACCTGCCGGAACAAGGCGGAGCAATTTCTAGCCCTTGGGGAGCTGATGATCAAGCACATCTACAAAGGATAAAATACTGTGATTTAGTTTTAAGCTTTTTCTCTTTCTTTCCCCTTTCCTTTGCAATTTTAGCAAGTTTTTTTTAATTTTTCTTGATCTTGTTAGTGCCGTAGTTATAAAAATAATTGTTCCAAAATGGATTATGATGAAACACACAGCTGAAAGTTATTCCAAAACTCTGTTATGAATTGCAAAAGAACTGATTGTATCTTGATTATTCACCAATAAAAACCGAATTGCAATTGAATTGAGTTCAACACCCGAAGTTACCAGGCAAACATTTGAAAAATCTGGCAAAGAATCGATTAAAAATCTGGAAAAATGTGGCAGACGAAAATCTAACAATTCTGAGTGGTGAAGGGGAGGGAGGATATAAATGAATTCAATAGTTTGTAGAATTCTGATGATATATCTGATTTTATGGCCTCATAAATGTTGAATTTGCATTTTCTTGTGAAATATTCTATTTTATTTTTATTTTCAATTAAATTTGTTCATTTTAAGAAAAAAAACTTCTCAAAGCTGTCAATATCTGCCACAGAGAAAGACACTGGAAAAATCTGAATTTGCAGATTAATCTTTTTTTTTTTCAAGGAGTTAGGACTGTAAAGAGAAAATGACGAATAGGTAAAACACTAGATTTCTAACAACTTGTACCTTCATTTGATCACGCGAATACAAAATAGGAATACAGATACTCTTAATAAAAAATAAGTTTACTTTATCAAAAAGTTTACAATATTGATTAGAAATATGTCTAAAACAGTAAGATTTTTTCGCCCAAGTTGACGGAATATGCTAAAACCCAAAAGCAATAAGCTACGGCTTCGAATATAAATTTTGAATATTACTTCAGCTGTCCTTTTTTGTTGTACTCCAATCCAAACAAAAAAAAACATCATCCGTCCATCACAAGAACAACAAAAACCGTTTCTTGCATTTGCCAGGCCAATGAATAATTCAGTTGTTTACCTTTTTATACCACCACGAAAAGACCAAAGCTTCGGGTCTTGAACTTGCTCTTAAATCATTCATCGAATTGACCCCCTCCCCCGATCTCCAGCTTGATTATCTGGCCCCCTAAATGGTGCGATTGATTAATTTTTCAAACATCAATTTCAATCACGCGCTGTCAAAGCCCAACACAATGTTATCTCAATGCACAGTGCACTGCAGTGGTCCGAAACCGAAAAAATGATAGCGGCCACACGTTAAGATTTAGAGCTTTGATGTCTTCGGGACAAATGATCAGGGTCAATAGGGGCATCTTTTGGTATGGTGGACATTAGGGTGGTCCAAATTTTAGGGTGGTTCAGAATTTTTATTTTGGCGGGATGACGAGATAGCGCTTTGGTGTCTTCAGAAAAGTTGTAGGGAACACCATTCTGAGCAACTTTGCTGAAGGGCACAAGGCGTTTTCTTCAAACGGGAAGTTTCTAGAGCCATTTTTTTAATTTAGGTTAAGGTGTTTATGAAAAAAATAGTATTTTGAATTTATCAACTCAGGCTTATGTCGTAGCGAAATGGTGTCTTCTAGACATTTGTAGAGCTTATCAAAATACACATTTATCTTCCAAGAGAGCAAAAATCCGACCTTTTTAACGAAAGTTATAGCCAAAATACGACGAAAAAGACGCCATTTTGAAATGTGAATAACTCGAAAAGGTGGTGGAGTTTGACCTCGCTCTTAGAAGCATCTGAAAGTACACATTCTAGAGTACATTTGCAGAAAATAACTCGGAGGTCTTTTTTGTTTAACTCATTTAATCTCAATTCGAAAATGAGCATTTCTAAATCGTTTTTTGTCCATTACTTTTGATAGAATTGACCAAAATTTGTTTTTCAAGAACAAAAATGTTCATTTTGACAAGCTCTACAATTGTCTCGAAGGCCTTAAAAATGTACAAAATGATCTTGTGGTTGTAAAAGAAGAAACAAGTTTTTACTGAAATATTTCAGGAACCAACAAAATAATTAAATTTATTCCTGAAATATTTTAGTAAAAACTTGTTTCTTCTTTTACAACCACAAGATCATTTTGTACATTTTTGAGGCCTTCCAGACAATTGTAGAGCTTGTCAAAATGAACATTTTTGTTCTTGAAAAACAAATTTTGGTCAATTCTATCAAAAGTAATGGACAAAAAACGATTTAGAAATGCTCATTTTCGAATTGAGATTAAATGAGTTAAACAAAAAAGACCTCCGAGTTATTTTCTGCAAATGTACTCTAGAATGTGTACTTTCAGATGCTTCTAAGAGCGAGGTCAAACTCCACCACCTTTTCGAGTTATTCACATTTCAAAATGGCGTCTTTTTCGTCGTATTTTGGCTATAACTTTCGTTAAAAAGGTCGGATTTTTGCTCTCTTGGAAGATAAATGTGTGTTTTGATAAGCTCTACAAATGTCTAGAAGACACCATCTCGCTACGACATAAGCCTGAGTTGATAAATTCAAAATACTATTTTTTTCATAAACACCTTAACCTAAATTAAAAAAATGGCTCTAGAAACTTCCCGTTTGAAGAAAACGCCTTGTGCCCTTCAGCAAAGTTGCTCAGAATGGTGTTCCCTACAACTTTTCTGAAGACACCAAAGCGCTATCTCGTCTTCCCGCCAAAATAAAAATTCTGAACCACCCTAAAATTTGGACCACCCTAATGTCCACCATACCAAAAGATGCCCCTATTGACCCTGATCATTTGTCCCGAAGACATCAAAGCTCTAAATCTTAACGTGTGGCCGCTATCAATTTTGTCACGCTAGATTTCGGTTTCGGACCACTGTGCAATGGTTCCAATTTAGATCACTGGAACATTTTCCCCTTGAATCGCAACGATAGGATTGAGTTCCTTTGAAGTCCGGGAAAACGCCAGCGAAAAGTATTTTTCCCGAGTGGGATTCCGAACAAGCGCGTAAATTTTTGTTGTTTTCGAGAGCGAACCCAAAATTTGTTTTATTTTTGAACTTGCCAAGCCAAGCGTCGCCTCTTCACCCTGCGGAATCTGTTGAATGTCCAAGGAGGTGGATGCCCGTCGGAAGAAGCCAACAAGTCCCACCGAGTGAGGGGAAAAATATCTGCGGCCTTTCAATGGAAAGAACCTTCACCTTCAGCGAACTTCAAAGATGCGCTGGAAACGGAGATAAAAATACTCATTTTCTCAACCGCTCTAATCCAATCCGATAGCGGACCATGGACAGGAAGCTTGGATTCAAAGGAAAACTGGTCAAGAATCACCGCCGTGGTGGGAAATAGACGGAGTTTGTTTTCTCGGTTCTTGTACTTGCAATTCTAATCTAATCTGATGTTGGGTATCCTAGCTAAACTACAAATCACACATCTTTCAATCTTAATTTTATTTTTTTTTTTGATGAAATCTTGGTGAATCTAGTAAATAAACTGAACTTTTCAAAATTATTTAGAAATAAAGCAAACTGACTTCACTTAAAAGTCTCGTCTATTTCAATCTTCAGCGGTCATCATTATCCTCATCACGAGCCAAGCTTCTGCTTCTTTGAACGTTAGAGATCTTCTGCTTCCGCAAGAGGTCGGAAATTTTCCTGCACTTTTTTTTCGTATTTCCCAACACGACACGACGGGGCGCTGCTTTTCCGTTTGACTTTTACTTATGACAGAAGAAGCTGGAAGAGGAGCCGGCTACGTGGGTATGAAGTAATGATACGGGTATCGCCATCGTGATTTCACGGTAGATTTATATCTGTGAAGCTGGTGGAGGGGAGGCGTGATGTGGTCCAGGGAAGTTTGCCGAACGGATGGTTCGATGAGTTTTGCTTAAAATAGATCAGACGTTTTAATGCACTGTTTGATTTGAGGGGGAGGGGTGCGGGAGGAGTTAATTGGTTTTAGGTCAGTTGGTTTAATCTCGCGTGACAAAATCGATATAGCGCTATGATTTTTTCCCTATTTTCTTTCATATTTTATATTGTATTTTGATCCAATAATAACTCATAAAAGAATTTTCAAGTTCTTAAATTTTAATATCCCTTTAAAAAATGTTGTTTGCCTACATAATAAATGGTATACAAAAATAAGGATCTAAATATTTCAAAACCTTATGACTCGCTGAAATGGTGTGTTTTCAACCCGTCCAATAAAATACAGAAGTCATTTTTCACACAAATAAATAGTATGCGACTTAGGGAGTTTTTGTTTACATTATAACTATTTAAGCTTCACAAGTAAAGCTTAAATAGTCATAATTTGCAGATTCTGAAGGCAAAAAAAATCATTTGAAAAAAAAACTGCTATATTACTATCTATAATTACAGACAAAGAGACGTAAATCATTGTGCAACTTTATCAATAATTCATCAATTACTTTCCACTAGAGCCAACAAGCTGTGAAATTTTGCGGCATTTTTAGTGCAACTGTCAAACGGGTGTAAATTAGCAGTGGTGAATTCAGTATGGCCGTGGTGAGTTTCAGAATTTTCAAATTGTACGTTTAGATTTACGTCTGTTTTTTTCTGGGCAGAAATTTTCGTTTTTCTGACTGATAATATTATTATTTGTTGCTTTGGTAGCGTTTAACGTTATAAATACTATTTCAACTGGATAGTTGAAAAAACTTGATAAAAAAAAACATTACAGTACACAGAAAAAAAGTTGAATTTTGAAAGGTTGAAAATTTGGTTGGTCGAATATTAGCTTTTTTATTTCATAAAAAAATTTCAAAAATGTGAACCTGACGAAAATTCACTAGCTGATGATGGTGTAATACTACACTTTTTTTTATAAAAATATTACCATCATTTTGTTTGCCTGTGTAGGTATTGATGAACGGAGAAAGTATATCTAGGTTGTTTATATTTTTAAGAGTCAAATACCTTCAATTTTTGAGTCACAGAGAAGACGATCCAAATTTAGCTACCGAGTTTTTCGGAAAAATAAAAAAAAAATGCCCAAAAAATTATTTAACGTCTGCTTTGTTACACCAGTTTGTAATGTAAAGTTCTTTATAGAAATTTTGATAAATTGCGTCACTCTTGATGTAAAAACACTTGAAATTTGATGGCAACTGAGAAATTTCAGTTTTGAAAATATATATGGGTCATTCCAGGTCAACTGAGTACACTTTTGGACTCGACCTTCACCGATTTGGACCAAACTTGGAGGGAACGTTCATCTATCGATAGTTATCAAAAATCCCAAGTTTTTTGGTACCGCCCTCTTTTTTGACGATTTTCTAAAAAACTTGTTTTTCTTTTAATCATAACTTTGCAACTATTTGAGCAACATACTTTCTACATGTTGCATTTTATAGAAAATTGTCCAAGGAATTCGATTAAAAATAAATTTTAACCGTTAAATGCCTACTAATATTTTGTTTACCATTTTAAGTTTAAAAATTCACTTTTTTTATTTTATCACCATCGTGTTCCCCGGACAATTTTACATAATAATCAATGTAAACCTCAAACTAAAATGAACTATTGGCGAGAAACAGCGATTTTACTGAAAAAAGTTTGAATTTGCGCGGAAATAAGAAGTACACGGTGTACTTTTCAACATTAGGGTAGATTCCCGCATAGTTCGGTTTTGAGAAACTTATTTCGGATTTGAATTTATAGGACAGAGTGCTGCGCAAAATCGAACTTTTTTCAGTAAAATCGCTGTTTCTCGCCAATAGTTCATTTTAGTTTGAGGTTTACATTGATTATTATGTAAAATTGTCCGGGGAACACGATGGTGATAAAATAAAAAATATAAAAATATAAGGAATTGGTCAAAAGTGAATTTTTAAACTTAAAACGGTTAAACATAAAGGGGTAAAAATTTATTTTTATCGAATTCCGAAAGAATTTTTTTTAGAAAATCGTCAAAAAAAGATGGCGGTACCAAAAATAGTGGCATGATCCAATCAGCTCCAAACTTGGGATTTATGTTAACTATCGATAGATGAACGTTCCCTCCAAGTTTGGTCCAAATCGGTGAAGGTCGAGTCCAAAAGTGTACTCAGTTGACCTGGAATGACCCATATATATTTTCAAATGGTTGTGAAAATTTCCTATAAAGGTGTTTTAAAAACATTGTAGATTGGACATTTGGTTTTGAGATACAGAGGATTATTAAAAAAATGAAGTTTTCTAAGTCTCACCCAAACAATCTATTTTCGAAAAATAATAATTTGAAATTTCTTGAATCAAGACTGACAAATTAAAAGGGCGTAATGTTGAACATTTGGCCTTGATACCAAAATTTCAAAATATTTTTTTTTCGAACATATCAAAAAATTTCACAAATGTTTCATTTTTGACATTGAATATTGTATTTTTTATTTTTATTTATTGACGTAAAAAATGTACAAAAACAGAACTGCACAAAAAAAATTAAGAATATTTTTTGGACATGATTAAGATGACCAAGTTGTATTTTTTTGGAGATATTGTGGATTTAGCTGATAGCTGGATTATTTTAGCATTTTCCCACTGTCGTGGATAGACCTAGGGGTGTCACTTCTCCACCATCAAGAAATACATTCTTGCAAAAATTGTATCATGTTGGCAAAATTTAATTTTTCTTGGAAAAAGTATTTGATCATCCCTAATTCTGGCTTGAAGCATGCGGCCACGTGCTCCGCTTGTTTGCCAACAAAACTGCAGCTGGATGGTGAGACAAAGTGAGGGGGGAGAGGTTTGACATTTGCAATCCCGCATCTTGCCCGCCACCTATTTCGACGGTCGTTTCGATCGACCGAGTCCAGTTAGGAACTGAACGTACAATATAACACGAAATTGTAAAATTTGATTTGGCAGCTTTGTGATTTATGACTTTTTTTTTTGCTTTTTGACATTTTTTAAGATCATTTTGTTTAATACCGTCAAAACTACAAAAAGATCACAACCTTTCCTATGAATATGTATTATTTTTGTATTTTAAACACTGAAATTTGCTGCGATAAGGAGATAAGGATAAAATATCGAAACAAATTGATTGCCGGATTCATTACCAATAAAATCTGATTTTTGAAATTGAGAACCTTCTGAGTTATCATCATCTCAAATATTTAAATTTTGGAAAAATCATGATAAAAAATTGCAACCCTGCCAAATCAGTTTAAATATCTGAGCTCAAAAAATGGCCTTTCTATTAGTTAAAAAAATATTAAAAAATATATTTTGTGCAATTTCTTTTGTGATTAAAAGAATTCAAAATGATTTATGCAGATATTTGGAAGTTTTTGATATAAGCTGTCAATGTTTCGTTTCGAAAAATCCCACCTAGAACCCAGTATTTCACGCAAATATAATTCCAATTCCAATTACCACTTTTTATTTTCGCTCATTCGTCAAACATTAATTTACAGCCATAAACCCACGCCTTGCGTTAATTGACAGAATTGAAAACCAATCTTCTGTGAGTCCATGACGAACGCGTGAATGGCGCGCATAAATTTCTGGTGAAAACTGTTGCCGAGCTGAAAGGTTGAGGTAAACAGGCACAATATGCCTCTGGTGAGCCACTAACATCGAACCACGCTCAATAACATACTAGAGCACTGATACACAGACTTGAAGAAGTTTTTATCAAATTTTGTTAGAAGAATTTAACGGCTAATTTGATATTTTTTGCATTTGTTCGTGAGAGACAACAGTAGATGAAAATGAATCAATGTGAACGATGTGCGTCTGTTTATCTAAGCAACCACCCTCTAAAGTCAATATTAATTAGCTGTCAATGGGTTTTCAAGGCTAGTTAGGGGAAGTTTGGTAAATTTTTCAGTGAAAAATTAAGCTTCAATTAAATATTGAGGTCATGTTCTTTGAAGTTTACCCTTCATTTCCGATCACAACCGGATCACAAATAAATTACAGCAAAAACTTTTCACCTCCGGTATAACTCTCACACGACGACCACCCATCGTTTATCCTAATAAACCCCACTTAACCTTACCGAATCGAATTGAAACTTGATCCGGTCAGGTTTCCCAAATTTCCCCCGAAACTATACGGCCAGTGTGTACTGATGAACTCCTCCGGTGCCGGTTTTCGTTAATTGGATTTATCTTCCTGGCACTACCATATAAAGTGCGCACACATACAACACGTCCCACCCACAAAAACACACACACTTTCACACTTGTGGCTGTTTGTTTTGACTGCTAGGGGGGCATATGTTCATTGCTAGTGTTCAAGATAAATGGAAGCAACTCCTAACTAAATTTATTGACTATTTTGATTATTTTGGTGAGTTTCCAAACTCACCACGGCAGAATCGAAATCACCACAGGTTCATTCGTTTGACAGATAAATGCGGTTGCCTTCCAACTGTCAAACTTAAGCTTAAAAGGGCTGTGGTGAATTCAAAATCACCGTGGTGAGTTTCTAAATAATATTTACGTCTGTTTGTTTGTGTTAGCTCAATCCGGAAGAAAACATTCAATTCTGTCGAAATATTTTGCTCACATTATTCACGAGTGGGCTCGGAAGCCATTAGGATCCATCCACGGATGACGTAGCACTCTGGTGGGAAGTGAGTGTGGGAGGAGAGTCCAGTTTAACGACGAAATTGTGTTAATGGCGCTTCTCCGGTGTCCGTTGGGGCGTTGTTAAATTAAAAGCTTCCATAATTATGTGTGAAAGCTCGTGGGCTTTGTGCAAAATGAGCTTGAATGCTGCAATAATGGCATGTTTTCCGGAATTTACGCGAACATGGTTCAATTAGTGAGCGCACTGCGATGGGATCCTGTTTGCGTAAAAATGCATGTTCTTCAATTAGCTTGGAATTCAACACATTCAAAGCAATCCATATCGACAAGCTATCGCACGATTGCAACGCAGTGTAATCACAGAGTAACTGTGGTGTAATGTTTGCCCAAGAAACCTCATTTCTAACGAGATACAAATTGAAACCCCTTTGGCAACATTCTGGTAACTGAATTCTGCCAACTGTCGAGAAAATTTCCAAGAATGAATGGAAATGCCTGTTGCTGCATGCACAGACAAAAGTGTTTTTCTAAGTTTAAATTCACCACAAATTTAGAGTAATTTTTTTCGATGTGTCGGAACAACGTCTGCTTGTCTGAGCTAAACACTTCCAGCAAAATTTCTCCAGATTCTTTAAACGTAGTTGAAAAGCGTCTGGAAAGTATCTCATCAAAATCTGAGACAGACGGAGTACAACTTTATTCTGCCCTGCAGATTAAGATTTTACAAAAGTACACCGTCACGTAGTGTATCATTCTGACTTGGTTGTGATTCTGCAAGCTCATCTTTGGCTTCGGAAATTTTGTTGGTAGGGTAGTGTGGGCTATTACTGATTTTTTTATACGCCCTAAGTAAATTCCAAACTTAAAAATGTTAACCAGCCGAACAACAAACTTTTTTTTTCAGTTCCAATTAGTTAACACAATTAATTAACGGTCGATTTCAAAGTTTGGAAACTTGTATCATATTTACTTCCCCACAGCACATGCACAATCGTTTGACAGTTGTTTAAAACAACTGTATTTTGTTAAAGTTCATTTTTCTGAGTACAAAGACCCTTTAATAATTCTCCGTCAACTCACACAACAGTTGCCCCGACCCCTCTTCGATTTGCGTGAAACTTTGTCCTAAGGGGTAACACGAATCCGAGGTGCGTTTTCTCGTGACGGAGGGGCGGTACGACCCCTTCCATTTTTTAACATGCGAAAAAAGAGGTGGTTTTCAATAATTTGCAGTCTGAAGCGGTGATGAGATAGAAATTTGGTGTCAAAGGGACTTTTATGTAAAATTGGACGCCCGATTTGATGGCGTACTCAAGGGGTATCCAGCATCGTGTCAGACTGGTCACTAATCCGGAATTACTTGGAATTTGAGCAAGTAATTCTGTAATTCTGGATTCACTGAGTAATTCCAGAGTAATCCTGGTAATTCCTAATAATCCCAGTAATCCTGGTAATTCCATGATTCTTGTTTGTGAAAACATACTTCAGAAAATAACTGTTAAAAAGATAATTTCGATAAACCTTTTATAATTCTATTTATTGCCTATTAATTTTCATGTATGAAACCAAAGTTACAGCTAGTACGGGATCATTCGGATTTTGAGTAAGTAATTCAGTAATTCCAGAATTACTCCGCAATTCTGCAGTAATTCCTGTAATTTTGGAATTACCTAGTAATTCCGTAGTAATTCGAGTAATTCCATAGTTACTCAGTAATTCGTGTATTTCCCATTAATTCAAGTAACTACTAGTAATTCTTTAAAGGTAAATCGGCAGAATGCATTTTGCTTTTCCTAGATGCTTTTTATGGTTGTAAGAAGTACAGAGCGGATTCGAAATGTCCGCCAATTTAGATGCTCTCTAATTCAAATGTATTCGGATGAAAAACACTCAAACGTCAAAATCAGTTGTCAAACTGACGTTGATGTTTACCACATTATGCGATGATTTCCAAGTAGGGCGTCCAATTTTCCCGGGTTTTGAGTTTACCGAAAAACGGAAAAATATATTTTTTATCCCGGGAAATTTTTTAAAACGTCATAAAATCTATGTTTTCTTTATATTAGTTATGTTTTTAAAATCAAACTATTAGCTCAATACTATTAAAATCAATCTAAACAGGGATAGCACTTTTAGATAGTTTTGAAGATTTTTTTTGTTCTTTGTTGTGCTTTGAATTTTGAATGCACTCAAACGCCAAAATCAGTTTTCAAAATGATGTTGATATTTACCCAATTGTTCGATGATTTCCAAGCAGGACGTCTAATTTTCCCAGGTTTTGAGTTTCCCGGAAAACGGGAAAAAAGAAAAAGTCATAAAATCTATGTTTTCTTTATATTTGTTATGTTTTTCAAGCTTTAAATCTATAGAATTAGCTCAATACTATTAAAATCAATCTAAACAAGGATAGCAGTTTTTAGATAGCTTAAACATTTTTTTGCTGTTCTCTGTTGTGCTTTGAATTTTATATGCACCACATTTCTAATTCAAATTAAATAAGTATCTTATAAATATTTATTTTTTATTTATTTCTATATGACATGACTAAAACAGCTTGAAAATTGGTTTAAGATGTTAAAAAAACAAAAATGACAACAAATAAAATGGAACCAATTTATGTAAAATTTTAGAAAGGTTTAAACTTAATAATTGTAATACTGATGTAATTTCCAGGCCAAATTATGATTTTTGTTTAATTCCGGAAATTCCCCGTACAACATATAAAAATCCCGGGAATTTTGTGCCGGGAATTCCCGGGATGGACGTACTATTGCCAAGCACGTGCTTTTGTGCATTTGACAGCTGTCATTCGATCCAATTCTCAATATGCTGGAAGCTAGGCAGTAATTCCAAGTTAATTTTATAAATTTGAGCAATTCTGCGTGGTTTCTGGAAATCCCAAGTAATTCTGGGAAATCAAAGTAATTCATGACATATTGCCAGTAATCCTAATAATTCCATTAAGACTGGTCAGTAATCCTTGATGCTGGAAACCCCTTGGGCGTACTCAGAATTCCAAAAAAAAACGTACTTTTCATCGAAAAAAAACACGAAAAAAGTTTTAAAAACTCTGGCATTTTCCGTTTCACAACTGTAAAAATGTTTGGAACATGTCATTTTAAGCGAAATTTGATGTACTTTTCGAATCTCTAGTAACCCAGAAGGGTTTTTTTTTTTATTGGGAACAAAATTTTACGTTGTGTTTTTTTTTCTAACTTTGCAGGGTTATTTTTTAGAGTGTAACAAAGTTGTACAAAATGGTAGAGCAGACAATTACAAAAAATGATTTATAAACATAAGGGGTTTGCTTATAAGCATCACGAGTTATCGCGAAAAAGAAAAACTTTTTAAAAACTTTTTTTCGTAATACTCATCACTCATCACCGTTTCAGGCTGCAAATTATTGAAAAACACCTCTTTTTTCGCATGTTCAAAAATGGAAGGGGTCGTACCACCCCTCCGTCACGAGATATCAAAAAACAGACCTCGGATTCGTGATCAGGGACAAAAGTTACCCCTTAGGACAAAGTTTCACGCCAATCGAAGAGGGGTCGGGGCAACTTTTCCTGATTTCGTGTGAGTTGGTAGAGAATTATTTTTAAATCTATTTTGAAAAATATACTTCCTGGCCCTTCTTTATAAAAAGTATCCTACTTGACAATTCGTTCCCCGGGGACCATAGTTGATCAATCGTTAAAATTTTACGATGTTGTCCTGTCATTTTATTTTTTTGCATTAAAAAAAAGTAATCGGAAATTTGACAGGTAAATCTAATCACAGATTAATTATTTTGCATGCAAAAAATAAAGTGAGTATGGCAATTTGTGATGTCAGATAAAAATTTGTTACTTGGGGACTGCATTCGAATCAGCGAGTCCAGTTACGCTAATTGAAACCAAGGCAATCAAGGAACATGTGGAATCACAAATCTAATTTCAAATTTGGTGTTGTGAACACCAAAAACGCGATCAAAATTAAAATGCATTAATATTACTTTATTTAAACGTTTATGTACAGCAAGCCAATTTATTTAATCATTTTCTGGCTTAAACATAATTTCGCAGCCCAAAACTTGGGTGATGAATATAGAGAATGCGTAACGTGATTTTCGAATGATCCCACTTTGTTTACATCTGCAAAGTAGGAGGCTGTTCAAGCACAAGCATGACTTTTTTCTTACTGTTAAATGAGCTGTTTTATAATCAGTAATATGTTAATTTTTCTTGTTTTTAACATTTTTTGATGGAAAATTGCGTGTGTTTTCAAGTTTTGATCGGTTAGAAGAGGTTTGTTTTTTTACGGGTGACGAAGAATTGCGGCGAGATTGTCATTCTGCGACGTCGCAATTTCCTGGCTGATTTAAGAATCCTGCAGCTCATCGCTAATTCTTGCGAAGTTGATCTCAAAACAGAGAAGATTTTCACTAAACCAGTAGGATTTCAAACGGAATCAAACAATAAAGACAGCTTCTGGATGGATACAACCGCATCGACTCCATAAACAACTTCCATTCATAACTATAAAAAAAATGACGATCTCGCCTTCAATTTCTAAAGATTTTTTTGACTTCAACTCAAAAGCCGCATATATTTCATGCTTGCAAAAAAAAACAACAACAATTTTTAATGATCGATAACAATACTCTCTACTTTTGGCGAACAGTAAACTGGTTTCACTCTGACAGTTCAAAATTGAGGCCGTTTTGCGAATCACTATTCAGTACCCAGATGCTGATATAAGGCTTTCTAGTCAGAAATTTACCAACACATTCAAAGTATGTTTACATGGCAGCTGGACGTTTGTTTGCATCAGATTTGCTATCTCTTTCTAGCAAAAGTTTTTTGTCAGGCGACTTCTAGCTGGTTTTTTTGACTGACCGCCCGATATGTCAGCCAACATACTTCGCAGGGCTGTGACAGCTCGAGCTCGATCATTGTTTGCATCAGGACACTGTGACGAGAAGTTCGTAATTTTTGGGTTAAATTATATTTTTTTCACTGGGCCTAGGAAGCTTTATATGCCGAAAAAAAATGCTTTAAAATGCTAATCGATTACTAAGTTTTCAACGGTTTGTCTATTTCCACAACCAAATTTGAAATTCCAGATTAAAAATAAAAAAAAAGCCCGGTATTCGGAAATTAACCCTCTCACGCCCATGGTTACTCCAGAGCACCACAAATTTTTGTCTTCAAAATTAAATTTCTCTGCAACCATGCATTTTTTCAACCTGGTTCAACCTGCATTAGTTTATATAGAATGTTAACTTATCACCATTAAAATTTCATCCAATTTGGTCCATCCAGTTACGAGTAATGAAGAAAAACGAAAAAAAATCTCGATTTTGCTCTGGGCGGGAAGGGGTTAAGGTTTTGGAAGAATCCCGGGAATTCCCAGGAGAGATCCGGAAAATGATCCGGCAGCAATTTGTGTTGATTTGACGTTTGCTGACGGTGCCGAAAAGTTTGGTTATGTTACTGCTTGCAAAAGAGAATGGCAACGTACTTTCCTAAGCAACTTATCTACTTTACCTAGATGTTCTATACTATGTGGTACAATCAGCTCATTAGCCATCAACCAATAAATAAACGGCTTATTTTAATGTTAGGTAATCTCACCACTGGTGAGTCACCAATACCCTTTTGAATTCACCACTTCTTGAATTATTTCTGTGTGGGGTGTTCACTCTGTGCCAAAAATATGTATATTGGCTGATGCACGAAGTGATTTGTTTACCTTTTTTGATACCCTCCGCAACCGCAAACCATACAAAATTGCTGCCTGATCTTTTCCGGGATAACGATCCGGCTGCAATTTTTATTGATTTGACGTTTGCTGAGGGTGCCGAAAAGTTTGGTTATGTTCTGCTTGAAAGAGACAATATTAACAAATCAACCACGTCACATAAACAAACTCTTTTCTTCATAAAAGTGGTTGTCTTATTCTTCCAAAAAATTGACCACAGCGATGCTAATGTCAAGTTGTAAACAAACAGTTTGTCATGCTTAGGAACGAACAGGAGAGACTCTTTGTTTACATTTTGACTTTGGCGCACATTGTTTTGTTTGATTTCAAAGCATGCAGGGAGCATTCTCCAATAACGTAACAGTTCCGGTTGACAGTGTGTTTTTTCTATATTTTGCTACAGTTTTTTTTTCGTCATAATTCGCTTACTTCTTGCCGAACATCCAGGACGGGGCCTGCGGGTACTGAACCGATGGGCTGGGCGGGACCTGAACGGATGGGGCCGGTGGTGGTGGGCGCGGTGGTTGCACCGACGGAACCGGTGGCATCACGATCGAGGGCGGTGGTGGCTGGTGGACCACGACAACCGACGGGGGGTTGTTGATGATCGACGGGGGCATCACGATTGGTGGCGGGGGTGGGATGATGACGGATGGTGGCCGCGGTGGCATCACGACGTTGATGGAAGGGGATGGAGGAAAGCTGGGAATAACGGAGGGGGGTTGGGGAATGGGGACAGACGGGGGGAAGCTCGGTGGCTGGGGAACTGGCATGGACGGTGGTTGCGGGAAACTTGGCGGCTGGGGAACTGGCATGGACGGGGCTTGCGGGAAGCTTGGCGGCTGGGGAACTGGCATGGACGGGCTTGGGACGTAGGTCGGGAAGCTGGGCGGCTGTGGAATGGGAGCTGAGGGAGCTTGCGGGAAGCTTGGCGGCTGGGGAACCGGCACCGATGGGCTGGGCACGTAGGTTGGGAAGCTTGGTGGCTGGGGAACGGGCATGGAGGGGGGTTGCGGGAAGCTCGGTGGTCGTGGAACCGGAATCGATGGGCTTGGGACGTAGGTTGGGAACGATGGCGGTTGCGGCACGGACGGGGATGGTGGGAACTGGAACTTTGCCTCTGGCTTTCCGGATTCGGTCTCCTCTTCAGCGGCGTGGATGGCTACCACGAAGGTGGCCACCAACAGCACGAACGTCTTCATCGTTGGTTGTTGCCTTTTCTCTATTGGCAAAGTGTACCCGTTAAACTTGTTCTGCTCCCACTTGACTGCAACCCGACACTGGCTATCGGTCGGCCAGAGATATGCTTTTATAGTTATCTTCCGTGATGTTCGACCAGATTGTGCTCCAGATAGTTCCGTATCGTTTCCGCGAACAAAATTCGCAGAAACAACTCGTACGATATCTCGCCTGCACTGTTGTCAACAAGAATGTTTGAGTTTATTTTTAAATTGGTTGTAGGAAGTTCAAACCGAAATTCGCAACAAATGCGTTGAAAAAGATAATTTGATGTTGAAGAAACAGTAATTGTTCATGTCACGTTATCGATCTGTTGACGGTAATTTTCTCAGAGATTTTAAAAATAGATACCGGAATTTTATCATGTTTAGGTGATGATTTTCAAATCCAGGTTGTCGGGAAGAAAACCAACTCCACTTGACATATCAAACTTCACCTCAATGACAGTTATTGCATGCCGGCCGCTCCCAAGGGATGAAAAGACTTGAAAGATGGGAGGTGGTGATGCTCAACTTATTTAACGGGGCAGGGGAAATTCTCCACTTAATCCCCAAAATAGTCTCCGAATTCGTTGAAAAACAACGCAACCCTTGACAGCTCTACCCTAGCCTAGAGACCCTAAATAGGGAGACTGGTCTAAGCTGGCTAAATCGATCTGGCAACGTATGTTTTGAGCATGGCAACACTGATAAGTTTTGCTGGGCGTAAAGGCAAATGCTCGTTTGGATACGTCAAACTCGTGTCTGTTTGGGTACGTCAAATTCACTTCGACCAGTCTCCCTATTAAGGATCTCTACCCTAGCCCACCAAGCGTGAGAAGAAAGTACACGTTGAGCGAAAGCACCCCAAAAGCTTGATTGAAATTTCACCCTCGAGTGGAATCACTTCGGGTTTCGAGCAAACTCACGCGGGATAATCTTGGGAACGGAGCGAAATTTATTCGTCACGCAAAATGAAGGGTTAACTTGTAGTAGTCGTAGTCATGCCAGCCAACTCACACCGGATGATGTTGCCGACGTGCAGGGAGCTTGTCATATTTTTGGCATTTCCCGTATGGTGATATGAGCTATTTTGTGTGCTGATGAATTGTGGCTTCCGCGGGAAAAATAGGGTCTGGAATTTAGGGAAAAGGGTTGGATTTTCAATGCTACAAGTGTCTTGTTTGAAGTTTATTTATATCCCTACAGTAAACGCGTCTTTCAAGATTTGGAGACATTCATGATTTGGAAACCATTATGGTTTGGAGATCTTCAAGATTTCGAAACTTCCAGGTTTGGAGATTTACAAGATTTGGAGACCTTTAAGGTTTGGAGACCTTTAAAGTTTGGAGACCTTTAAGGTTTGGAGACCTTTATGGTTTGGTGACCTTCAAGTTTCGAAACTTCCATGTTTAGAGAACTACAAGGTTTGGAGACCTTCAAGGTTTGGAGACCTTCAAGGTTTGGAGACCTTCAAGGTTTGGAGACCTTCAAGGTTTGGAGACCTTCAAGGTTTGGAGACCTTCAAGGTTTGGAGACCTTCAAGGTTTGGAGACCTTCAAGGTTTGGAGACCTTCAAGGTTTGGAGACCTTCAAGGTTTGGAGACCTTCAAGGTTTGGAGACCTTCAAGGTTTGGAGACCTTCAAGGTTTGGAGACCTTCAAGGTTTGGAGACCTTCAAGGTTTGGTGACCATCAAGTTTTGAAACTTCCATGTTTGGAGATTTACAAGGTTTGGAGACCTTCAAGGTTTGGAGACTTTTAAGGTTTGGAAACTTTCAAGGTTTGGAGACCTTTAAGGTTTGGAGACCTTTATGGTTTGGTGACCTTCAAGTTTCGAAACTTCCATGTTTAGAGAATTACAAGGTTTGGAGACCTTTAAGGTTTGGAGACTTTGAGGGTTTGGAGACTTTTAAGGTTTGGAGACTTTTAAGGTTTGGAGACCTTTAAGGTTTGGAGACCTTTAAGGTTTGGAGACCTTTAAGCAGGGTTGCGAATGAGCGAGCGCTCACGGAAGGCGCGCTCGCTCCAGCTGGAGCGTGAGTTTTTATCAGGTAGCTCGTGCTCGCTCACGCACACCGGAGCGTTTTGCGCTCACGTGAGCTGGTGAGCCAATGTAGGTAGTTGTTTTTCCCTGTTGAAGCATCTGCCTGTTTGAAACGAAGTTTCTAGAACTATCTCAGAACAGGCAGCAAAAACGAACAAGAAAGTGGTCAAACGAACAAAAGTAAGCAATGAAATGGGTTTAGTCGGCGAACTGAAATATACGTTTTATTTTAAATTCAGAATTAGTCAAGTGAGCTAACAAATAGCTGACTCATTCTTAATGTAAAAATTCATTGACGTGAAGAGATGCATTGATATGTACAAACAATTGAATTAATTGACAAATTATGTTTATTTTAAGTTTCTAAAAACTGGAGTTTTGACTCAAGGCGGTTTTAAAAACACCAAAAGAGCAAAAATAAAATAAAATTTGTTTTATGGGATCTTCAAAAAACCCAGCAGTAAGCTTTATAAAATTATAATCATCCCTCATATTTGGAACATTTTGCAGAATGTCCATATTAAAAAAAATCATTTATTGAATCTATAATTGAACATTTTCAGGGGCTTGGTAGCGGAAGCGTTAAATATAATTAACTTGGGGGAAGAGGAGCCACCCTTTCTTTATGTGGTAAAACAAAATAATGACAATTTATATTATTTCATTCAAATGGGTTATTTCACACACTAGCAATTTGGAGGCTTTTTTTGTAAAAAGAGAACTGTTTCAACCATTTTACCCTATTTTCTAAAATGTGAAAGATTAAGTTTATAAAAATGATCATTCGTTTCCAAGCACCGAACGATTTATTAAACGGAATGACTTTTTTAATTGTTGCTCATTTTGACCCGCACGCTGGAAAGGTAGTCAACAAACTGTTTAGGTACATAAAACAGTTTAATGTTATATTTTAATCAACCAAGCACATAACATTGAATTGAACTTACCACAGCCTAAATCTTCTTGAATAATTTAATTGTTTTGTAAGTTTTTCTAAGGTTTTCAGTCCTTATTGTTAACGCGCTTATACCCTTCCCCCAGCAATTGTTTCTGCTTACTTTAACTATTATTAATTCGATTAATTCGAAAAATTTTATATTTTCAACTCTGACTGTAAGTCTGTAATATGATTTGACCCTTGCGAATCCAATTTATTATTTAAAAACATAGTTAATGCAAATAAGCTATTCCAACTAATATATAAAAAATGTTCCTAAGTGATGTTTCCACGAATATGCGGCGCCTTAAGCAAAACATATAACTAGGATTGAAAAACAAAAACATTCTCAAAAACGTAAAACGATTCGCGATACTTCCAAAGTGAGCGCTCCGTGAGCGAAAAATGAGCGCGAGCGCGAGCGTGGGGCAAACGCGAGCTGAAAAAATCGAAGCAAACGTGAGCGCGGGCAAACGTGAGCTAGCTCGCGCAGCGCTCCTCCTCACGAATGAGCGAAAAATGAGCGCTCACGAGCGCGTGAGCGCGTGAGGATCGCAACACTGCCTTTAAGGTTTGGAGACCTTTAAGGTTTGGAGACCTTTAAGGTTTGGAGACCTTTAAGGTTTGGAGACCTTTAAGGTTTGGAGACCTTTAAGGTTTGGAGACCTTTAAGGTTTGGAGACCTTTAAGGTTTGGAGACCTTTTAGGTTTGGAGACCTTTTAGGTTTGGAGACCTTTAAGGTTTGGAAACCTTTAAGGTTTGGAGACCTTTAAGGTTTGGAGACCTTTAAGGTTTGGAGACCTTGAAGGTTTGGAGACCTTGAAGGTTTGGAGACCTTGAAGGTTTGGAGACCTTGAAGGTTTGGAGACCTTGAAGGTTTGGAGACCTTGAAGGTTTGGAGACCTTCAAGGTTTGGAGACCTTCAAGGTTTGGAGACCTTCAAGGTTTGGAGACCTTCAAGGTTTGGAGACCTTCAAGGTTTGGAGACCTTCAAGGTTTGGAGACCTTCAAGGTTTGGAGACCTTCAAGGTTTGGAGACCTTTAATGTGTGGAAACCTTTAAGGTGTGAAAACCTTCAAGGTTTGGAGACCTTTAAGGTTTAGAAACATTTAGGGTTTGGTGACCTTTAAGGTTTGGAGACCTTTAAGGTTTTTAGACCTTTAAGGTTTGGAGACCTTTAAGATTTGGAGACATTTAAGGTTTGCAGACCTCTACTGTTTGGAGACCTGTATGTTTTGAAGACCTTTTAGGTTGGAGACTTTCATAATTTGAAGACCTTCAAGGTTTCTAGACCTACAACATTTGGAGACCTTCAAGGTAAGGAGACCTTTATGGATTAGAGACCTTCAAGGCTTGAAGACCATTAAGATTTGGAGACCTTTATGGTTTGAAGACTTTTAAGGTTTGGAGACCTTTAACGTTTGGAGACTTTCATAATTTGGAGACCTTAAAGGTTTCTAGACCTTCAAGGTTTTGAGACCTGTCGAGTTTGAAGACCTTCAAGGTTTGGAGAGTTTCAAGGCTGCTATCAATATTTTTCTTTCTGATATCCTCCCAAAATCAACATCAATTTAATTACCTCAGCTTTTCGAAGAAAATCCAATAAAACATTTCACACACACACACAACGGCCATCATCAAGCAGCTCTGCAAAAGTTAATCTGATTGCATAAAGCTACAATTTTCAAATTAAGTTCTTTTCCAAACGAGACTACTCCCCTACCCCCCTTTGAATAACTTTTTCCCGCCCAGCTTCCCACGAGGACCTTCTCCCCTCCCATGACGACATGATTCGGCATTTAAATTCAGTGGTCCAGAGCGTGTCGTGTCCCTTTTCCAACGTTGGAGAGAGAGCCATTTTGTCACATAAAAATATGACATAAAAAGCATCAGCGGAGTCGTTGTCCCTGCACCTAACCACCACCAACGAGTCGTCCCTTGATGTCTACCCCAACAAGAGCTCCAATTTTCCTGGATTCGCCGTCAACAACTATGTCTCATCAGAGTGCTCGGAGTTTGGCCCCTCCAGGAATATGATGTCAAAATTTTGAAATTAAAAAAAACTGGTTCCACAATTTTTTTCGCGTTCTCTACTCTTCAGCTGCGCCATTGCTTTTTTTTAATGATTTTCTGTCCCATTTGGGAGGGTGGAGGGGAGAAGGAGGTGGAAATTGAAGTCCTGATGAGTCTTGGGCTAGGACATAGAGAGAGCACCATCTATTAGAGAGAGAGAGAGAGACTGCAAGAACTTGAGGACCTAAAGTTTGTGAACTGTGGAATAATGAGTAGGAACGGGAAATTATACTCTTCGGGATGGCCTGGGAATGACATATTTAGTTTGAAATTATGTGAAGAGTTTGTATGTGTGTGTTCAGGCGGGGCCAGATAATGTCCAGTGAACTTTGAATTTGGCCGCCATTTTTAAAAAGGTCATTAGAAGCAGCGCGAGCGCTACCACCACCTAATACTAGGGATTGACATTAGCTTTGTCATCATAATCCCACTCTGATACAAACTATACTTTTATCATAATTTCACTGCCGGCCACCGGGTATTTGTTTGAAAACGCACACATTTCCTCTTCTTGAACCACAAGAAATTCTTTTCCCCTACTACCCCCTTCTTTTTCCCTTTAACCAGGTGTCATCTTCAGTCCATACCCAGTAAGATTGATTATGATGATGGTGAGTTGCACGTGAGACGACCAAATTAATCGTCGTGTCTCGAAAAGCATTTTCCAAAAGTTACTCTCGACGTCGTCGCCCTCATCTTCACATGTCCAATTAGTGGAAGTTCTTTTATTTCCAGCACCTTTCCACCGGGTAATTTTCTCCTGGGAAAATGATGTTGATTAACCCTCGATGAGCTTTTTCGAGCATCCGTTTTATTTTTTTATTTTAAGATAATTCGAAGTAAACAAGAAATATGTCATTAAAATGGTAAAAAACATCTTTTTTATCAACTCTAGTCGGTTAAGTGTCAGTTAAGGGTTAGCCACACATGGTTATGTTTTTATCTAACGTATCCTTAGAGTAAATATCTCTTGCCATTAACCGAGGGGTAGGAAAGGACTTTTGCAGAACGTCGAGGCAATTAAAACAAAAAAAATCTCTCCAACAACATAAGCGTAAAGTTACGGCTCAAGGGGTACGACGAAGTTGGAGGCCTTTCAACCAAACCCATCTGGTGAGGTAGTGCTGAAAAAGTCTAAAATTTCCCCCCCAAAGTGGTTCACTCTCGTTAACGGACCAACCCTCATTAACTGAAGCTGGGGTAGAGTTGGGGAGGAACTGAAAAAAATATGTACAAAAAAAGCACCACTTTAGCACCTTTTCAGTGCTTTAGCACGGTTCAGCTAGTCTAATGATGAGCCTGGCTCGGAAAAGCATGCTGGCATATTAACACGTGAAGCTAAAGGGTATTAAATTGTTGCTCACTCGAGGTTTCATAAAACGAGTCCAGGTGCTTTTGAGGTTCAGCTTCTGTGTAGCTCGGAAATTGAATCTTGTTTGCACGAGGTGATTTATTGTAAAAGTTACGAAAATGTCCCAAAATAGTAGTTATTTTTCAATATACATTATATAAATCAAAAATCCACCTAAAAACACAAATTTTATAGTTTAGATAAAAAGTCAATTGATTCTGAAGCTGAAATACAGAAATAAAAAAATACAAAAATACAAAAATACAAAAATACAAAAATACAAAAATACAAAAATACAAAAATACAAAAATACAAAAATACAAAAATACAAAAATACAAAAATACAAAAATACAAAAATACAAAAATACAAAAATACAAAAATACAAAAATACAAAAATACAAAAATACAAGAATTTTATCACTTTTGAGCAGGGTTGCGAATGAGCGAGCGAGCCAGAAGCCGTGCTCGCTCATTCATGAGCATGAGGACTTAACAGGTAGCTCGTGCTCGCTCATGCTCATCACATGCGCTCGCGCTCAATGAGCGCTCATCAGCAAATCAGGTAGATTTTTAGTATTGTTGATGAATCTGGCACAGGCCAATTGGATTGCCACTTTTGAAGATAATTTCATCGCGAAAAAGGGACATGAACTCATCAAAGTTGCATTGTTAATTTGATTTTGGTTAACCGCGGTAAATTTTCATGAAATAATTCGTTGGCGTCGAACTGTCAAAAATTGATCGCGGTGGATTGCGGGGGATACTTTTCTACCACAGTTTTTTGTGTGATCAATGTGGTAATGGTAAATGCTTTAGTAATTTTTTTAATTCGAAATATTTCAAGAAAATTTACCACGGTTAACCAAAATCAAATTAACAATGAAACTCTAATGTTCCTATAATTTTTTTCAGAGTTTGATAATTAAGAAAACTAGTTTTGATTAAATTCCCGATAAATGAAAAATGGCTGATTCGCAATTAAGGTGTCTTAATTTGCTTAGAATCCCAGACACTCTTTTTAGCTTATTTATCTTTCAAATTTAGAGTAAACTGTCAAGGAACGGAATTTTTAAGTCTTAAATAAGCTGTAAATAGGATGGCATGTTTTTACTTGTGAGCACGCTCATTTTACATTTATTTATTTGGATCGGCTCCAGCATATAAATAAGATAATTGATGTGAAAATTATCTAAGACACAGATTTGACATTTATTATGCAAAATTATTTACAAATAATTGACTAAACAAGATGAGGTGCCCGGGAATTAAAACATGACGAAACGTATTATCAAGAAAACATTTTTGTGTTCCTTAACGGTGCACATCAACCAGAGCTTTTGCACCCAGATTTTGATTACAGACATTTTAGTATCTTCAAAACTACGGGTACTATCGAAATATTTTTTTATTCATTCCCTAAAGTACTGTCCACAAAGTAATTTACAACAAAATTTGACTAATTTTACAATCCCGTTGTTGCAGGATTGGGTCCGTAAGTTTGACAATTTTGGAATAAGAAGACAACAACTTCCTTCGTTGCTGTGCACCCTTAAAAGATACTTTTCAGCTTTATTAAATAGTTCACTTTCACGTGTTACTCTATTATTAACTTTATTTTTTATTAATCGAATTATTTCCACACAGTTAAAAAAGGGTACATTTGGAAGGTGTAATTTTGTAAGGTTGAATGTTACCTCTTGAATGTTATAATTTTACCTCGATTTAGACTGAAAAAGTGGCATTACACCAGAAAAGTGGTAAAATTACACATTTTCAGAAGTAAATTTACGCATTTTTCTAACATAAAAGATGTACCCCTTCCCAGATGTAATCTTACTGTGTTTTTTTACTGAGTAAAGATCTTAATGTAACACCTTAACTCTGACTCCAAAACAAGCTTCAAAACAAAAATTATGAAAAATAACTTCATCCAATATTATTAAGATTTGCCTATTCAAGCCTCCATTTAAAAAAAAAAAAACGTCGAAGCTCTGCCGAAAAAAAAGTTATTATCGTTTACCCGGTACAGGTAAAAAATACCGCTCATTTTGCTCAATGAGCAAAAATGAGCGCGAGCGCGAGCAATGAGCATTTTCGCTCATAAAATAAATGAGCAAACACGAGCACGAGCAAACGTGAGCTAGCTCGCGTCGCGCTCCTCCTCACGAATGAGCGAAAAATGCTCGCTCATGAGCGGATGAGCGCTCAAAATCGCAACACTGCTTTTGAGTTAAGGATGCAGTTTGGTTCAAAATCGTGTGCTCTTTCAGAAAAGCCTGCAACATCCAGTAATTTGTTCTAGAAATCAGGAGGAAATCCAGTTTTATTTTTCGCAAAAACTTCAAACGCGTTTTTCTTAACTTGCTGTTTTTGCATACGGGACATTTATGCGAACATGGGCAGTGAACTAGTGTAAATTGAATTTTTGTTTGCATTTTAACAAAAGGTCAAACCCTGAAATCCGACATTAACCAGCCAGATTATTCTACGCTCAATTACCGTTGTCACAGCTTAATTCCGCAACATACCCCCAAGCCAACCCTCACACCTCCACATCTCAACCGGCGGAAGCAACAATTAGCAAATTAATCCAAATCCCTGTCAGCTTCAGCATCGTCGTGCGGTCCTTTTCCACCGGCCAACCAAACTAATCCTCGCAAACAATTACCAGGATCTGTCATTCTCAACCACGACCTCTCAAAACCTCTTCAAACCCCTTTCTTGCAAGAAACTGCTGCCTGCCATAAGCCAGCGGAATCAAATTTCATTAATCAAAAACGCTTATCTGACTGGGGAGGCCCTCTTTTAATATTCCAAGCGGCATTAATTTTGGGGTTAGATTCGGGTGAATTTTTGCTGATGTCAAGATGAACCATAGACAAGGAAAGGGAAATCTTATTTTTGGTGAGGTTATGTTTTCAGCAAGCAAGTTTTTTTTTAATGTTTGGTGAATTTGCATACTCACCACAATAATATTATATTCACCAATCATTCAAAATGATCGTTAAAACTTACTGTTTTAAAAATGAGTTTCACATCTGTCCATCTCTGGCAGTCCCTGTTGTCCTCCTCCGTTTACAGAACTTTAACAATCGCGAGGCCCCCGAAAGCTCGTCAGCAAAGCTCGTCGCCGGCACAGCACTTCAGAAATGAATAAATTGAGTTTGTCGTTCCGGTCTTTGTACCACCCTCCGTCCTCCATCCCCAGCAGGACTCCCCTCCGAGAGCGACGTAATTGCGCTCAACCGTGATGATGCCGGGGAGTTAAAGGGGCGTCTTTTCTGCGACGGGGGTCTCTGAAAGCTGTTGATGGCTTTCGGAGGGCGGTCGCAGAGCTTGAGGCGCGGAAAATTGCATCATTCTAAGAGGAGGGGTTTTGGGAGGTCACTTCATTAAAGTGACTTTTAATAGTTGAGATGGATCAGTAGATGTTGGGATTAAGGAAATTAAACATTTATAAAAAAAAAATTGAATTTTGAAGTGAAATCTTGCCTGACTCGTGTTCTTTGGAATTAGTATGACTTTGGAATATCCAAGCCTCAAAACCTAGAAGGGAAAAAACATAAATTTTAATTTTAGAATCTTTACATGGATTCTTCCCCGTAAATTCTTCTCAACAAAAGGAGCAAAGGAATCAATTTCACAAAAAAAAATGTCTCTTTTTCCCATTTCAATTGAAACCCTACTGAAAAAAAGTCCGGATTATCCCAGGTGTGTGTGCTCTCTTATCCGCGGAGCAATTTTCTTCGCTTCACCGGTGTTCAATGAAACGAAAACCTGTAGGAGCCTTTTTCCCCCCAACCCCAACGATCGGGGACAGCCATCGAGCCAAAGAGTCCACGGATCGATATCGACGGCAAACCCATTCAAAAGTATATGGTCAGACTCTGGTGGCTTTTATGTCCACGTGGTTTGCCCACCGTCACTCACTCACCTGCAAATGGAACCCCCGTTTTGCTGGGTGCAATTTAACCGACCACCCTCGACCGGGGTCACACCTGGCCAGCCTGACCACCGGCTGTGACCTGGGGATAGAGTCCTGAATGCACCAAATATGCTGCACCTTCTGGGAGCTTGGGAATGGTGCGGTGCTAGCACGAAGTGTGCCTTTTTGGTGGTGGAAAAGCTGTCATTTGTGAAATTTATACAAATTTTTATTTAGAGTTTTCATAAAAATAATAATAAAATAAATTTTAAAGCTGTTTTCTCATTTATCGACAAATAGGCCACCTTTACCAAATTCACGTTGGCACTTTTATTTCATAAGATGGTTGTTCACGAAAAAGTTTATAAAATCGCTCCACTCATGTTTCATGTTCCAACAATGGTGATGCACGAGCAAACAGATGATATGCGCTGTTTTATTTTTTTTTTTCCAATAACACGTATTTGCATTCATTGATGAGTTTTATTGAAATATACATTCCCACGCTGTATTCTCTCTTTCCATGAATGATGTTTTGTTTTGAAGCCACCCACTTGATTATGGTGCATTGAGTTTATTTGCGATCGGGGAATTGCTCAAATCGAAAACATATGAATACTGGAGAAATATTTGCAGAATGTCTCTTTTGAAATGTGTACTCTTCATGCATTTTCATCACCATCGTAGCTACTAAGCAAACATTCGTCAGTTTGAAACATGACCAGGGGGCTATCGATGCTTAATACTTCTTTTATACAATATTATATTATATTATGCTGAATAATTTTCAAGCTTTATAAAACAATAAAAAATCGACAACAGGGATACCCTCTGACTCGATTCTTTAGGCAATAATAAGTAACTGTGCCAAATTTGAGCCAAATCGGTTCAGGTTAAGGGGTCGCTTTTTAGCGCTGGATTTTGTATGGGGAAAATTGCGAAAATGTATAAGGAAAAACATCGTTTCAGTATTTTTCTGCCAGGTGGCGTGGGTCGATATATTTTTTCGAAAACTTAAATTTTTAGATGGAAATAGAATTTCAATCAACCAAACACCATTCGAAATGCATTTTCCTGCGTTCAACATCATATTTAGCATATTTGGGCTCAATAAAAAACATTTTTTTTTTATATAAGGTCCATGGTATTTACAATATAGGGTTTTTTGCAAAAATATGTTTCGCTCCATACTTGAATATTTTGAAAACTAATGATTGCTAAACATCTGGGCTGCATTTCAAAGACTTTTTTCATTAAATAAAACCATGGTCCAGTTCGGTATTGGCCGGTGACAGTGGATCTTTGGAAATTTGTGACAGTTTTCGGAAGAGTTAACAGATCGGCTGGTGTTCAAAAAAATCAAAGAAAATCGATTATTGAACAAAATAATTTGCTTTTACACTCAAGTGAAAGCTTTTCTTGTGATCATTTGTTTGATGTACTGACCGACTGTAAATTTTAAAGTTTCATATCATATTTTTAAAGAAATACATTAAACCTTTGAAATCTACAAACTCGGAACACTTTTTTCTTACGGATGTAAGCAAACTTTTATTCTCTCCAGGAGTGTATATTTGTTGCAAAATAATGACTTGACACACTGAAACCAATGAAACTCAAGCTTATTTATGTTTTATGAGTGGTCTGATACGTGGTGTAGGGGTAGCGTGATTGCCTCTCACCCAGTCGGCCTGGGTTCGATCCCAGACGGTCCCGGTGGCATTTTTCGAGACGAGATTTGTCTGATCACGCTTCCCGTCGGTAGGCAGTTGGACTAACAATCCAAAAGTCTTCAGTTCGAATCCCGGGGTGGATGGAAGCTAAGATGTAAAAAGAGGTTAGCAATTGCCTCAACAATCAAGCCTTCGAACACCTTGTTTCGAGTAGGAATCTCGCAATCGAGAACGCCAAGGCAATGCTGTAGAGCGAATAATTTGATTTTGATTTTTGAATGGTCTGATAACTCTTTTGTAAAAATATCAATTAAAGGCAGTTTAATAACATCCTTCAATTATAGAAAACTTTAAAAGGAAAATAATTAAAACCAGCATCCTATAAAATTTTAAATTAAAAAAACGTAACGTTGACCCAGCAAGCACAATTACAATCGTTTAAACTTCATAAAAAGAATACTTAAAAATGAGCTGGATAAACTTTGTGTTTGCAAAAACCTTCTGTGGCCTATTTACATTGATCTATTTTTATTTTTTTATTAAAAAAAACTTAAATTTTGAAAACTAAACCTCTTTTCTTGGTTTAAATATTCCCAGATAACTTTGGAGCATATTTGGGTTCACGTTTGTCCTGAACGTCGATCGGCGATAATTTGACTTCTAACAAAGTTTCTTAAGTTTTGCTTTAATACAATTTGAAGCAACTTTGATGCTATTGATTAAATTTTATACTAAAAAATGATAAATTAGCAAACAATTAACTTTTAGTTTAGTAACCTTTTTCGGCTTTTACCCATTATTCTATTTTTCTATTAAATATAATTTTGATATTTTGGACCATGAATATTCAGGCGGGATAATTGTAGTTGCTGATAGCTGATATTTTGATATTTTAACAACCCTAGATCAGAGAGACCGATTTCGCTCTAAGCTGACTGAAAATAGTTTGCGATCGGCTTTGCTTTGATCATTTCATGCTTGCCATTTCATTAGGACACATAACTTTTTTAAACAAGAGTGTGTCCCTTTCACACCTTATGTAAACTGTCATTTGAGGATACACTATTGTTTACAAAAGTTATGTACCCTTTTGAAATGTTAGGCTCCATTTAAGAAATTGCTTAAAATCAATGATATCAATAATATTTTGCAATTTGGTTGTTTACACAACATCAAAGACAGCAATTTCCACCATGCCAAGTTCTAATTGATGGCAAACTGTTTTTAGTGCAGGCCAAGTGAAAGCCGCGCTAGTATTTTTTAGGCTCTCTCCTCTTTGAGCATATTCGTGTTTGACTCGGGTTGACGGACGGAGTAGGAAAAGAAATTCACGAAGTATTTGTTTCGCTGAGTGAAGCGATTGAGTATGCCGCAGGCAGTCAGCATGTCGTGTTCGCTCGCGAGTTGTTGCGCGCTCCAGTCGGCAAAGATTCGCTCGGTGATGAGTGAGTGATTTCTGATCTTTGAGCTGAATATCAGGACCCTTGCTTTCAATATTATGCCCATATGGGACGCTAGTCCTGCTTCCAAAATTTCAAAATATTTTTTTCGAAAAGATCGGAAAATTTCACGTTTGTTTCATTTTTCAACTTTGAAAATCGGACAAATAGTTGCTAAGATATCGGCATTTGAAAATGGAGAGTAGTTTGGGTGAGACTTAGAAAACTTCAATTTTCCTGTTTCTTTTTCTTAAAGCCGTTCAATTTTCAATGTCTCTTAGGCAATTTTATAGCAAATTTTATGAACTTTAAAAAATAAATTGGGAAATGGTCACTCATGGTCATGATTTTCAATAACCAAAGAACTGCAAATATTTCACTGAATTCAAATACACATTAAAACAATGAGGTTAAAAAAATGTTATGTATAAAATTAAGAAATCACTATTTTTCAAAACATCATAACTCGGCTGCAAAATGTTTGACCATACTTCTCTATGGCTCAAAAGTTGCGGGGTTTGGTCCCCTAAAACGGAAATACGGATTTTGGGAAATTGAGATTTTGTGAAAAATACCTTTTTCAAAAATTTGACAATAATTTCATTTCCATGTACCTTCCGTAGTCCTCATCAATACCTACAACTTTGCCAAAGACACCAAATTGATCAGAATATTCCTTCAAAAGTTACAGATTTTCGAATATTCACGTACCATTTTGGTATGGACAGTTGCAAAAAATGTATGGAGACTTGAATGGGTGAACCAATGACACAAAATGAATTCTTTGGTCATAGGGAAGGCCCACAAAAAGTTTGAGGCAAATCAAAAAATACAAATAAAATCCATTTCCTGTTTTGGTAGAGAATTGCTCAGTAGGTATACTTGAGGAGAATTAATTTTACTAACTAATTTAACAAAACAAGAACAAGAACAATAGAATTTTCGGTCGTAATAATGGATGGATATGAGAGTTGATAGTATCAGGTGTTCACAACACTGCATAGAATGAAGATAAAAATTTGGATGTTTTTGCTATTATCATCTCAATCATGCCTTTGACATCAAGACCACACATTTGAAATGAAGAAGTATGGTGTCCAAAGTCAAGTACTAAAACCACAAGAAAACCCATTTCAATTTTGCTAGTCCCTTCCTGGTGACTCCTGTGTTCCATCGAATCGAACTCGTTGCACGACATCAATTGCACAACTTCCAAACGGACCATTTCCATTCCGTTTACCGGCTCCAAACTTTGGCCCTTGACAGTAAATTGCCAGTCACTCGAGTGGGAACCATAATCATCTTGCTGACAGTCAAATTAAATTTTTAATAGATCCGCTGACGTTGAACATTTATTCTCCATTTGGAAAAAAACACGCATCAAAAATTGACCTTCACTAATTGAAGTTCCGCGTAAATCACTTCTGAAGTTAATTTCAATTCAAATTCCGTTTTCACCTTTCAGGCCAAGACATGTTTGCCCCTTAATTGCGACTGGAAAGTGGGTCCAACTGTCACAGACATGTTCTTGGCAAGAAAGAAAGAAACTGGGAAACCGTAATGTATGAGAAACTTTGACCTCCTCCTACGGGGACCCTCCTTAACCGTTGTCACCCCGCTGTCAGGCGACGGAGACTCTTTGCGGGACCTCTTGGTTGGGCGGGTTGACGCAGAGGAGGGCCAAGCACTCTCTGCTGCTTACGGGACTTCCAGGAAGAGGTACCGAAACCCTCGTCACCCCGAGACCTCGACCGAGGTCGAGCAAGTTGGTCTAACTAGTTTTCTGGGTTTTAGGTGTGAGTTCATAAGTGTGATGAGTGATTTGATCGTAGGTTTTAGTCTCAACTGGTAGAGACCAATATTATTGATTTACAGCGGTACTATTGTTAGACGGTTTTGTTGTACAGCGGCACTGTTGATGAGTGGTACTTCTGTACAGTGGTACCGTTGAAAAGTGGTTCAGCGGTACTGTTGACCTACAGTACTTTCTTACAGCGGTACTGTTGTTTAGTGGTACTGTTATTCAGCGAATCAGCTGTAAAGTGGTACTCCTGAGCAGTGGTACTCTTGACCAATTTTACTGCCGTCACTGCCTGCCAACTCGAAAACAACAACCATCGAGCTAGTCTTCTTTCAAAAACGTCCCCGGTCCATTTCCACAGTCCACTTCCTTCCGCCAACTTCCCGATCCCGGTTGATGATTTACAGCAAGACACGATGGCTCACCACTGCCCCGTTTCATTTCCTGTCCGCAATCTCCGGACGGGGGTGTACAGCCGAAGCTTTTGCTGTGATACTCCACATGTATCACAATAGATGTCATTGACAGTGAAAGATACAGCAGGGGCGGGGCTGGGATGACGTCCACCGCAGCATGTGCACCAGGGCTGGGGGTGGAAGGATTTTCTGGGACAAACCGGCCAACCACTGTGTGCCTGGTTACATCTTCCAGGAGGACACGATGACGGTGATGCTTGAATGGTGCTCGAAAAAATCGATTTGCACAATTTATGCAACGACTGGGGCTGAGTTGTAAGCGGTTCAAGCACGAACGCTGGAGAGTGCTTCGCTTTGGTGAGTGCAGCGCCACTGGTGGTGGGATTTTGAAGTTTTTTTGACAGTTGTCAGACTTGAATGTTTTCGCTGTTGGGATTTAAGGAGACTTTAATTTATCTCAGCGCAAAAAAAAGGTTGTTTCGCTTGGTTTACCCGCGAGCTGAAAAAACACACAAATTGAATTAATTCATTATCCCCGCGGCCATAACCTTCAATCAAGCGTGAGTTATTCGATTTCAAATTGGAACCAACGAGCAGCACAAAACTGTCCCAAGCAGGAAAACTTTCCGCCCATCTTTCAAAACATCTCTCAAGCTCACCCCTGCCTCGTTTTAATCGCACATCCCCACTTCGCTCGATTTTTCGCGGCCTTAAGGAAAACTTGAGTGCTGAGTAAAAATAAATTGCCGTTCCCATTTGGGGTCCTTCGCCAAGGGTTTGCGAAGTTCCCCTACTGAGGAAAGAGGAGAAATTCTTGTTCACTTGGACTTTTAAATTAATTGGACGGAACTTGCGGAGTCCGAACCTGAGCTGGGTTGCATCCATCTTAACGGTTTCGTCTCAGTTTACTTTGGTGATTTCAGTTTAATATTTACGATATTTCGTTGAGTTGAATATTGTCTTTAAGATTTTTGAACCGTCAATTTGTAGTACTCATGTACTGCAATACTGTTGTACAGCCATACTATTGTACAGCGGTACTGTTGTACATCGGTACGGTTGTACAGTGGTACTGTTCTACAGCTGACCTGTTTTACAGCGGTACTGTTGTACAGCGGTACTATTTTACAGCGGTACTGTTTTACAGCGGTACTGTTTTACAGCGGTACTGTTTTACAGCGGTACTGTTTTACAGCGGTACTGTTGTACAGCGGTACTGTTGTACAGCGGTACTGTTTTACAGCGGTACTGTTGTACAGCGGTACTGTTGTACAGCGGTACTGTTTTACAGCGGTACTGTTGTACAGCGGTACTGTTTTACAGCGGTACTGTTGTAAAGTGGTTCCATTTTACAGCAATACTGTTTTACAGCGGTACTTTTTGTATTTGTTTTAAATTAACTTCATTGTATCTTTTCATTCTAAAATCACAGCAAAATGCTTCTGTTCCAACGAAAAGTTTCACTTCTGCTGAAAATCTACACTCCAAAGTCATGATTGTGTGTTTCAAACTTTTCCATCTCAAAGTTAAACCTACCCTTAGACAACGGAACAGCTTATCGGGTTACAGCTTGTACCTTCATGGGGAAGTGAAAAGCAGTTGTGGCTCACTCTCAGAATTGAAATTGGATTTGCCCAAGTGATCGCAAAAAAAGGCAAAAGGCAAGGGTCAAACACCGGTCACAGGTTGGAGAAGTAAACTTTTAGAGTGTCATATTAAGTGAAAGCTTTTAGGTAATTAATTTGATGTTTTTGCTTTTGATGTTCTTTTTTATTTGTTCGATTTCATCTTTTATCTTTGTTTAATTTTTTCACTCTAATCTTCATCTTTTAATATTATTATAATTTTAAATTTCGACTCTTTCGGGTTTTTAATTAAGGCATAAATCAGAAAATTTGCAAAGTAATACCTATTGCATCACTTTAACCCAACATCGAACCTTCCAAGAGATCCCCCTCCCAATTACCGAGTGGCTTTGCTGACCCCTTGGCTTTGTTCCACCCACGGTCGGCTGGGGCCACAATCTCTGCATTTTATTGGAACGAGATTTACGAGGAGCCATCTTTCGCCCTATATTGGCACTATAAAGTGAGAGATACAATCAAAGCCCCATCCCCATCATCATCATCATCATCATTGTGCTCATCCTCAATTTCCAGACACTCGCACACAAACCGAAACGGCGTAAGCGAACCTGGAAAATCTGCTTAGAAAAGCTCCGGAAAAGCACTCCTTTCCCCCTCGAGCTTCCCCGCACTCGGGCAAGAAAAACTTTGGCTTTCGTTACGGGATTTATGCAAATGTGTGTGTGTGTGTGTTCGAGAGCTAATGTTTGAATACCGAATGAGGGAGACAGGGAGCAGGAATTCCTTTTATGGGTTCGTTCCTGCCATGGGAAGCCACAGGTTGACCCAGCAGCAGCAGCAACAGAGATAAAGTGACCATTGGGGGATTATCCCGGCTGTGAATGCTTCATATCAGATGAAGAAGGTGCCCTTTTTTTCGATGCAAAAGTCTGCGGAGGGGTTTTTTTCTCTGCTCTTCTAGAAATGAAAAAGATACAAACGTTGTGACTAGATTAGTAGGGCATGAAATATGGACTAGGAGAATATTGAATTTTTCATCATTTAAAGGGAACAGTAAAAAATCATCCTTCATTTTACAATTTACACAACAAACGGCAGATAACAAAATCCTAATCTTTAAATTTGAAACGCAGAAAAAACAATCTTATTTTAAAATCAGCTTATTTTTCATCGTGCATAGCTAATACCACGGTCGTGTATGTGTGAGCCATGTACGTGTGTGCACGTGTTTTCTATGAAGGAAAAACGATGTAACTGACAGATTCTACAGTTTCATAGTACTGCGTGCGCTAGGGTGAGTGAGTTTTAGCTGGCATTTGTGCTGCATCAGAACTATATTCGAATCATATTCATATATCATATACATATTCAGTTAAATGCAAATGTTATTACACAGTAAAAAATCTGTAGAGTTTAAGGTGTAATTTTGGAAGATTGATTACCTCTTTTATGAAGCAATTTTACCTCAATTTAGACTGAAAAAGTGACATTACACCAGAAAAGTTGTAAAATTACACATTTTCAGATGTAAAATTACACTGTGTAGGGTACGTTATCCATTAGTGGACCCCTTTCCTATAGTGGACCCTCTGAAGAGTTTTTGATGAAAAATTCAATAAAATCACAATTTCAATCGTGTTGTTGTTTACAAATCTTTCATTTGGCATGTTCAGCATCATTTAAAACAATGTTGACTGACATTAAATTGTCCTTTTCACCAAAATAAGTGTTTTGAGTTCGACATCTGAAATCAGCCATGGCCACTAGCATTTTCACAACAAAACTGCATTTATATTTTATGATTGAATTAACCATCCAATCATTTTTTGACTGATTATTTAACTTCAGCAAGTCGAAATAATGTAAGTTTAAGGAACTTTACTAAAATAAAGCGAAGAACTGCTTATTTTCGAGTAAAAATAAGGGGGGTCCAATATAGGACAACGAAAATCTAAACTTTTTCCAAAAGTGAACCCCTGTTAATTAAACCTTCAAAAATGAGTATTTAAGCAAAAGTTTCTCTTAAACATATAATAAATGCTTGTTGTTATCAACCTAAACGCATATTTTTTTCAATTATGAGTATAAATATAGCCGTTACATGTTAAAAGTACCAAAAATGCTGAAGCCGTAAAAAATTATAATTAATCAAAACTATAGTCAATTGTACTTAACTGAAGCACCATAATTGCAGTTTGAAATGATATATTATAATAATAAATCAAGAACAAAACTTTTTTTCAATAAACATGCGTGGTTTTATCAGCAACTGTTAACAAATCTATTGTTTAGTTTCGGTCAACCATTTATGTAATTAATATGAAAAAATGGGCATAAAAATTACTTTTTTTTATTACTTTTATGTTTACAGTGGTTTTTTGAAACGTTTTCTCTGATCTTTTTCGGAAATAAATGTGTTTAAATGTCTGTTAGGTTTTTTTTTGTTGTTTAAAGCCAAATTTGTTAACATAACATATATCGGTTAAATTTGGTATAAAAATAACAGTTTGCCTATAGAGCAATTCCATGTCAAATAGGGAATCGGTTGTACCCGACCCTCTCCGATTTCAATGAAACTTTGTAGACATGTTATCCTACGCTTATATAAGCCATTTTTGTGTATATGGAGCCAGTTACACTCGATAATGACATTTGAGAAGGGCGTAAGTGTTTTAAATATTTTTGTATTTCGTAATTTAAATATTGCTGTATCTCGAAGCCGTTGCATCGTATCAAAAAGTGGTCAAAGACAAACTTGTAGGAAATTTGACGGGCTTTCCGAAAAAAATACACTGAAAGAAAAAAACACGCCACTTTTATGAGATTTTTTGATTTTTAAGTTTAAAAGTCAAATTTGAAGGTGAGCCCACGATTTTTTTTTCGTTCAATTTTTTTGTGAAAATAGCCTAAGATGTTACAAAAAGACTCACGAAAAATGCAGGATGGAGCAACTCACCTAAAAAAATACAAAAATCATTTACTGAAACTGTTTTTTTCAAAAGTGCTCTAAACGTCAAAATTTTCAAAAACCGAACACGAGAGTCGATTCTCCAGACAATTTTACATAAAAGTCTCCATATTGACCATTGTCCTAAGTCCAATCCTTGTGAAGTTACAGCGGTTTTAAAAATAAAAATGTTGAAAAAATAGGTTTTTTGATGGTTTTTGGCAATTTCTATATGACAGACTTGATTTTTCAGTCTCGAAAATATTTTAACCGGAAAGCTCGTCCAATTTCCCATAAGTTTGTCTTTGACCACATTTCAATTGGATGTATGGGCTTACAGATATAAGCTAATTACATTGCTCATAACTGAAAACAAAATATTTTTTCAGTGTAGTATAGTAACCTGGATCGTAAATTAGCTTATATCTGTAAGCCCATACATCCAATTGAAGTGTGGTCAAAGACAAACTTATAGGAAATTGGACGAGCTTTTCGGTAAAAATATTTTCGAGACTGAAAAATCAAGTCTGTCATATAGAAATTGCCAAAAACCATCAAAAAAACCTATTTTTTCAGCATTTTTATTTTTAAAATCACTGTAACTTCACAAGGATTGGACTTAGGACAATGGTCAATATGGAGACTTTTATGTAAAATTGTCTGGAGAATCGACTCTCGTGTTCAGTTTTTGAAAATTTTGACGTTTAGAGCACTTTTTTTTTTTTTTTTAATAGTAATGGTAATTTTATTTGGCAACGATATCCTGTTAGCACATCCGTGGAACTTGAGGTTCAAAAACGAGGATATGCACGGTGCTGCCTCTAGCGGTGGAGAGCTCCAACTTTTCGACAAGTTTTTATGGCAGTTTTGCATCGATGGGTCGTCCATAGTGTATGTGATTAGAATATTTAAAATTTCATAAAATTATAAAAATTGGAACATTATTTGATAACAGCATTTATTTCCATCGAGAACATAATGTTGACTTAGCAGTACTTCGGCGTAAAATTAAACTTAAACAGCATTTTCAACAGAACTTTTTTACAAAACTTGCCTCATTTGAAAACAATGTTTCCCGCCAGCCAAATAATTTCATAGCCGATTACGATGATTAATTTCAATGTGCACAATACCTTGGAAAAAATTTCACACACATACACATCCCTTGATGTTGTCGTTGTTCTGTTCATTCTAATAATTTTTGTCAGTAGATGTAGCTAGTGATTATTTTAATTTAATGTAGCCCCATTTGTTTATCACAATTTTATTCTAATTATATTTTCTTTTTCATCTGTGCCCAATCTCTTAAGAACGCTTATAGTAGCGCAAAATAGCCTTTGTTCGATTGTTTTTCATAATATTGTTCGAGATGTTTTTCATAATATTATGGTACATGCATATGGCACATTCTCTAGCGATAAAAACGACCCGTTTTGGCATGACCTATCGGCCTATTATTTTAATTATTTATTCGGTGTTTTATTGGTCCAATCTTCAATCGCAGCTGGAATAACAATTATAAATATTTAAAATAACGAAAACATGCCTAATTAATTTGTATCCGTTGCAACGCCACAGAGTGACCGATGTGGCAAATGAAAAGTTCGACTTAAAATAAGTCTTCCATAGTCACTTCTTGTAGAAAATTCAATTGTCAATCCGAATCTGTAATAATATTTATATTTGGAACAGGTTTTAATATCATACGAGACATATTTCGCAAAAAAAGTGGAAAATTTCATGACGTTGCAACGCCGGAATGTGTCATATGTATTTGTATCACTCACAACCAAATTTCAAATTTCTAGCAAGTTTCTTACATTCCATATTGTATCCTTCTTCGATCATTTTTTTAAATAATGATTCGTAGTTGATAATTTTATTAAATCGTAAACTGACACCGGCTACATGAAATATGTATTGACCCTACGTCCAATCAAAACTGGTATACTGAAAAGTTGCCTCAAGTAAACAACATCGCAGCACTCCATGATTTGAATTTTCCTTTTGCCTCGCGTGCGACTCTCGTGTGGCCGTTTGTTTTTGCGATTCTTTACCTTTCCTGCTCCAAAATGCCGGAAAAAACTGTGATTTAAAACTACATTTTCAGATATCATGGCTCATAATTTTATTCGATTGCAAACAGGTATTTAGGTAGTACATGGCATGAATTCTTTGACATCGAACAAAAATATGGGAAGAGGAGGAGGAGATTCGCAGCTCTTAAATCTGTTCCTCTCAATTTTCAAATCAACTACATCATTAACCCATCGTCCATCAGGGAATCACGAGGGAGAGCATAAAAGCATAAGCATAACCATAAGAGCATAAAAATTGAATCATTAACAAAGAAATCGCGTCACCAAAGCAACATAAACATCATTTAATGAACGAATGCTTGAAGCTTCTGTCAACATACAAGTGGTATACATATTTTGTTCTGTCAATTTGCAAGAGGTATAATAGATTCAAATTTTACAGTTGTTGATGCTGAGTAGGCTGTGACAAGCGTGGACAAATTTCCACTATACCAGTGACAGAACTCAACAATCGTCCCACTTTTTGAGCTATCAGGTTGTATGGAGTTCCACCTATGTGCTGTTAGTTAGACTTTTTATCAGGGCAAGGATGGAACTGTTTCAGTAAATGATTTTTGTATTTTATTAGGTGAGTTGCTCCATCCTGCATTCTTGGTGAGTCTTTTTGTAACATCTTAGGCTATTTTCACAAAAATTTTGAACGAAAAAAAATCGAGGGCTCACCTTCAAATTTGACTTTTAAACTTAAAAATCAAAAAATCTCATAAAAGTGGCGTGTTTTTTTCTTTCAGTGTATTTTTTTCGGAAAGCCCGTCAAATTTCCTACAAGTTTGTCTTTGACCACTTTTTGATACGATGCAACGGCTTCGAGATACAGCAATATTTTAATTACGAAATACAAAAATATTTAAAACACTTACGCCCTTCTCAAATGTCATTATCGAGTGTAACTGGCTCCATATACCGTAAACCGGGGTGACTTTGATAGGATTTCAATTTATTTTCGGAATATTTCCAAACTGGAAAGGTTTTTCTCAAGATTATAATTTTTAAAACATGTACTGGGGTAGGCCACACAAAGTTCATGCACTATTTCTGGAAAAAGTTATTTTTCTATAATGTTCAGAAAAATAGTTACGTTAAAAATTCTCATTTTAAATTCCGGGGTGACTTTGATAGTCATAGTTTTTCTTGTTAAAATCAGATTATAGGTGTTCAAACTTAATTTTTACGTTAAATGAACCATCACTAAGGTTGATGATATAGTTTTCAAGAAAAAAATCCATGTTTATATTAAGTTAACTAAGTTTTAAGGCTTTTAAACAAAATACATATAAATTTTAGGTAAAGTTGTTAAAAAGTCGGAATTTTGCCTGAAATTCGTTAAATCTAGCATTGTTCATAAAATCATCGATTTATATTACATTTTAAACTGAATTCGAATCACGAATCACAAGTTTTCACATTTCATATGAAATTTGTTCAACTGAAATTGCCTATAAATTTGGAGATTTTTTTGAATTATGTTTCAAAAACACATATTATTTAATATTTACAAAATTTGTTTACCTTCTCCTAGTGGAAAATTGTCCAAAGAGTCCGAAAATGTATTCCATTTTCCGATTCAAAATCATGTTCATTGAGAAAATCATGACTCTTTGAGAAGTTTGAAATAATGCCTTTCATCAACATTTTCTTAATAACTGTTAACTAACTTTTTAAACCTTTCAAAATGTTATGAAAAGTTCTTCTTGAGGTACTTTGAGTACTTCTCCACCATGGTCAGTATGGTTCCAAACCATTCCGTACGTATTTAATTTGTACTCTTCATTTTGCGGAAAAATCTCAAACCTATCAAAGTCACCCCGGCTATCAAAGTCACCCCATTTTACGGTACACAAAAATGGCTTACATAAGCGTAGGATAACATGTATACAAAGTTTCATTGAAATCGGGGAGTGTCGAGAAAAAAGAACATAATAAAATCCTGTTTTGGGCTGGAATTGCTCTATAGTGGACCCGGGTCCACAATCGGATTTTGGACCCGGGTCCACTTTAGGAAAAGGGGTCCATAACAGGCAACAAAAACTTTTTTTTTCAAATGGCTATTTTTCTGCTCAAAAACAAATAAACTGATGAAACAAATACACTGGAACCCCGATGGTTTGACACCAACTGTTGTCAAACGAACGGGGTCACTTTTTAGTTTGACACCCTCTTTACACGGAGCTCACACACACTACCAAACGATTTTTTTGATAGTATACGTGAGCGCCGTGTAAAAAGTGACAGTTCGTCACTTTTTAGTTTGACTTTGACCAACCAACGGGGTACAAACTAAAAAAGTGTCAAACGAAAAAGTGACCAACCACCGGGGGTTGAGTGTAGTCAAAATTGTTCAAAAGACTTCAGTTTTCATTGTTTTGTACAAAGGGTTATGAAAAAGTGCTTAAAATATTGAAAATTTGTGAAAAATGTGCTTCGGCTCTACTATTCCACAAAATACAGTTTTAAATTAAAATAAAATAAAATTTTAAATCAGCTTTTAGAGTTAACTTTTTTACATATCTTCAAAACTACGGGAACTATCGATTTAATGGTTGAGTCGTGCCCTGAAGTACTGTCTACAACGTAAATTACAACAAAGTTAAACTATTCTAAACAATCAGATTGAAGCTCCAGAAAAAATAAGTGGTCTATGGTGGCCACCGGTTCCGATAACCGGGATCTTCCGGAAAACTTGATTTTTGCAGTGTTTTGCATAAAACCGACCAGTCTTTTGAAACGAATTATTTTGTAAATGATTGCAGCGGGACACTACATACTACCCCTGACTATTTGGGGTCGGTTCCGGTCAACTGTGGCCAACCCGGAACCGGTTCCAGGGTACCACCAAAACGGATCCAATCATGGTCTCGCTAGAAACCCGTCATGTTGTATATCAAACTTCACGAAATTGCAAGTTTTGACCATTTGAGGTCATGCCGATGTCCTCTAACCCTACCTGGTTACTCCGGAACCGATTACCGGTGACCACTGGGGGACATTTGTGGAGTATTCTAGAAACCTTAACATCCGACGTATAAAACTTCATGGAATTGAAAATTAAGACCATCTAAAGTCATGCCGACGTCCTTTGAACTCATCTCGTCACTCCGGAACCGGTTACCGGTGGCCAATGCACAGTGGTCCGAAGCCGAAATCTAGCGTGACAAAATTGATAGCGGCCACACGTTAAGACTTAGAGCTTTGGTGTCTTCGGGACAAATGGTAAGGGGCAATAGGGGCATTTTTGGTATGGTTGACATTAGGGTGGTCAAAATTTTAGGGTGGTTCAGAATTTTTATTTTGGCGGGATGACGAGATAGCGCTACGGTGTCGTCAGAAGCTTTTTCTTGAAACGGGAAGTTTTTAGAGCCATTTTTATGATTTGGGTTAAGATGTTTATGAAAAAAATGAGTTTTTTAAGATTAAACAACTCAGGTTTACGTCGTAGCTAGTTGGTATCTTCTAGACATTTGAAACAAGTTTTAGCTGAAATATTTCAGGAATCAACAAAATCTATAAAATTAATTCCTAAAATATTTCAGTTGAAAACTATACTTGTATTTTCATCATTTTTTTTTGTTTTTTTTTTTTTAATAAAGTATGTGTCAGCCTTATTATTTTACCACATTTTTTATTTATTTTAGTTTTTAATTCGATTGATTTTTAAGCCATTTATTGTTAATTCTGAATTGATTCCCAAAAGTTTAGATAAATATGTTTTAATCGTACTAAATAACTTATCATCCTTGATGTATTTGATTTTTGCCTGACACTTATTAAAACTGATAACGTTTAAAAAATTGAATCGAAATTAAATTAACTTTTTTTTATGAAAATTATTAAATACCGATGTCAATTTAAACAAATTTCAAGTTATTTGTAACATGAACAATCAAATTGAACATGTTCTGGAGCTGACCGAAAAATGTACATGTACTTGTAAAAAAGGCTTTTAAAGAGCACATTAAAAACGCGCTGAACAATTTTATTTCAAAATCCGGGGTGACTAAAAAAATGATACGTCATAAGGATGTTAGGTTGCTTTTGATGTTACATTTTAAAAAAAATCAAAATAGAATGTTTTCCAAGCCAGGTTTTTTTAAACTATTGATGATTTTTTTCAAATTAATTTGCTGTCAAATTTTCTGCAAACTTTTGAGAAAATGATTTAAAAAATACTATTTTTGATGCCATCAAAATTAATTTTGAAGCCTGATCCAAGAATGTAATCTGTTTTCCGATTCTGCTTTTTTATTAATTAAACAAGACACTAAAAATTATAAACAAGTCAAATATTTTTCAAAAAAATCGCAATAAAAGTAAGGTTGTTGCAAACATGTTTTGCGATTTATGTCCCTCGACTCTGACCATAGTCAGAAACATAAAAAATATAATAGTTGGAATTACAAGCCATAGTTTTCACATTTGAATGACAAAAGTTTTCTGAAATGTATTTTACACCAGAAGAGATTTATTGCAATCATTAATTTTCAAAGTACGTAGTTAACGATGAAAACTTTCGATGCTGTCTCAAGAAATATTGTAAACGTGTTTAAATCAACTCAAACACCCATAATTTTTATCAAATTGTTATCACTTGATGGACTTTGGTTACGATTTTTAAAGTTTTTTAGTTTTTAAGAGGGGGGGTTGAAACAAAAAAATTGAAAAATGTATTTAGTTCGTTTCCCATTTGAACTAATTTGCATGAAGATAATATTCGCATTTTCAGAGTAGGGGAGTTTGGGGTAATATGGACAGTGGGGGTAATTTGGACACCCCTTTAAAAATCACGTTTTCTTCGGATATAAAGTGAAAACGGCAATTTAAGTGATAAGGCTAGTACTAGTAATGGCCTAGGAGTATGGACAAACCAAAAAAGTTGGAATAGGTTAAGTAGTTTTGGTATAATATGTAAAAGATTCCAAAGGCCGGTTGGCCCCGCCTTAAGTTCTAATATTTGAGGGTTGGGAAATAAGGTTTTGCAGGGGTTATATGGCAAAAAAGAAGTCAATTTTTGTTTAAGGGGGTTGCTTGGACGATGCCTGAGATATGTACGTATAAAAATTGTGCATTTTATCCATTTTTTTCATCAAAAATTGCAATTTATGATAGAACATGCTATGGGGGTAATTTGGACATGGCTTGTGGGGTAATTTGGACATACCTGAAAGTCTACCTGTCAGGTAAAAAAAAGTAACTTTCATGGTTGGTTGAGTTTTTAAAGGGATTTTGTTAAATTTAGAGGGATTTAAAATGTCAAAACACTCAAAAAGGAATGTGGACAATGAGAACTTTCACAAAACCCCTTTTTTTAATTTAGATAAATTTATTCCAATATTCGAATTGATGAAAATCTGATTACTGTACATTTGGCGTTCAACTAGACTCTAATGTTGATTGCTTTTAATTAATTTCTTTGACATTTCTAATTTCTATGCGGGTTTATAATATTATTTAAATTTGAAGGGCCACAGAATGTAAAATTAAAAAAAAAAAGGATAGTTTCAGGTTAATTAGTTCTATATAAAGATTGATTTATATAAATCTAAACGATACCTTAATGACTAAAAACTATACTTGTGCCTAATCCAGAATCAATGTTTAAATCATTTCAGAAAGAATGATTAAATTATGTATACTACACTGAACAATTTGTTATCTTCCTATTGAAATATAGTTGTATCACAAAATCATTATTTAAACCTTTTATGAAATATTGTGAGCAAAACAACACTTCAAAATATAAAGCAATTATAAAACCAGGTTATCCTTCAAACATGCTCAAAAAATCAAATGTTAAACTTATTCTTCAACATGTGTCCAAATTACCCCACAAAAGGTGTCCATATTACCCCACAAGGTATGTCCATATTACCCCACAATGTATGTCCATATTACCCCACAAGGCATGTCCAAATTACCCCATAGGGGTGTTCATATTACCCCCACACAAAAATGTGGGGGTAATTTGGACACCTTTTAATTTTTGCGATAAAAATGGGTTTTTCATCAAAATTTATCGAAATGAATGACATTTTTCTATCAAATATGGTCTCTATTATCCTCTGGTGTCATCCACATTCTTTTAAAATATCCATACAGCCCGTGGCAGAGCAATTTCCTTAGGGTGTCCAAATTACCCCACACTCCCCTATATAGATTTCGTTTTTTTAATTTTTCGCAATTGCAGTGTGACAAACTTTTCAAAATTTGTTAAAAACGACTTCTTCTTATGGCTCTTTGAACATTTTTCTACTTAGTCCTTTATGATTTCATAGCTTTTCGTTTGTATTCAATCATTATTTTTCACTATGCAAAAGAAAATCTTTTATCTCTCCCCAATCTGCGGTATAAATTTCTTGAATTGTTGGATATCCTTCAGTTAGAATAAATAATTATATCAACAACTTGAAGAGCTAAAAAATCTCCAAAACTCTGCAAGTAGTTCCAAAACAAACCCACTTACCCTTCCCCTTTGTGAAAAACTTCCCCTGCAGGAAAAAAGTTTTCACCAACCACACGGGGATCGGATAGGTGAGTTTTCCCTGACAAACCGGAACGAACGAACAAAAACAAGTTCACCCAAAATGTTGTTGTTTTGGCTTGTTGTGCATATTGTGTGAGTGAGCAGCACAAACTGTACGATGCACGTATACGATGCATTTTAGTTTTTTTTGTTGCCCGGGCCAAACTTGCGTTTTCATCATATTTGCTGAATGTGTGTTTCCGAGCTTAAAAGTTGATTAAAATGAGGATGAAATTGGAGGAACCCGAAGTCTCGGGTGCACTTTTTGGCGCACCATATTGCAACGGTAGATGTAACGAAACGAAAGTTTAACCGCAGAAAAGTTGTTTTTTGTTGAAATTTTGTAAATCAGGATTGAAGAAACTAAACTGCAAGAAAATTGTAAGTAACGACCTGCACTTAACCTTTATCCCTGCTCACCAACTAACCGAAGCATACGTCTTGCTCTACATGACACCTTGTAAATGTAATACCAAAGGTAATAGGATCAAACAGTAAAGAGATCCGCCAATAACGAGATTTCGCCGTAGTACTTTCCCCCACGCAGGTAGGTGTGCTGAAGCCAATAATCCCCTTTCCGAGAAATGGGATACTCGTCGGTACTCGCACCACCAATGAGAAATCGAACCAACCGAGCATGTTCAACAACTGCAAATTCCACGAAGATGTCGATGCAATTTGCGGTCGAGCACGCTGGCAAATGATGGGAAATTCTCGAGAAGAGAAGATTTTTCTCGCTGGAATGTAATTTAATGCTTGGAAAAATCCATTGAAAGAATTGTAAACAAATTTTTAAAGGAGCAATCCTCGAATGTCTTGGAATTTGTTTTGTGATTTACTGTGTTGCGCTTTTCAAACCAATTTCACCAAACTGTTGTGACACCACCGTCACTTCCAGGGATAGCTCAATTGGGTTAATTAAAACTACACAAACTCCCCAGCTGTACTCAATTCAGAATCCTCTGCCAGTTGTGTCAACTGTTAAACAAATACGGCCCCTGCCAGGTTTTGTGAGCAACAGCAAAAAAAAAAAAACAAAACCACAGTTGCCAGTTATAGATGCCGACAAACCAGCAAGAAAAAGGCTGCGGCAGAACTTCCGAATGTCAACGTTGGCTTGTCTTGTTCTAAAAACGGAGGGAAATCTAGGAAAACGGATCGACGGTGCTCTCTTGGCGCTCTCTTGGCGCAATTGTCATCTTGTATGGGAAATGAGTAAGGTTTGAATGATATGTCCGTTCTGTTAAATAAAAAAAATCTTAAAACGATATCTTTAACTCTATCAAATTATTGTAATTTTTTAAAGAGTTTCTAAAAATTCAAATCAAGAGTTTTTTTTAAACATGTGAAATGCATTAGCTTATAGGACCTTTTGAAAAACTCTAGAAATAATTGTTTAAAAAAGTTGACTTTTACAAAAGTTTTCTAAATTACAAGCTTCAATTGTGTTTTCAGATCCATTTTTTTAAATTAGTTAATGAAAAACTCTATACAGGTATTGGGAAGCCAAATATGACAATCCAAGTATCTGAAGAAAGATTTTTCTCAATCAAACAAGTTCATGTCTTGAAAACCTTTTTTTTTTTACAATATTCAGCAATATATTGTATTATTTTTGCTAAGCAGAAAATCATTGTCAAGTGTGAGATTCTTATCTGGAATTTAATGACAAGTTTTTCGAAGACCGCAAAACGATCCGAGTTAACCCTGACAAGTTAATAGCGATTTAAAGAAGACGTTTTTGTATGAAAATATATTTTTTTCATCAACTTTAACGAACAAAAGTGACCCCTAAACCTTAATCGATTCAGAGAGAATCAAGCCAGAGGGTATCCCTGATGACGATTTTTTTTTATTGACACCCTACTGGCCATACAAAAATGGTATGAAAATATTCGAAAATCTGTAATTTTTTGAGGAATTTTCTGATCGATTAGATGTTTTCAGCAAAGTTGCTGTTATTGATTAGGACTATTCAGAAAAAAGGTACACCGAAAAAATGGCCCAATTTTCAATGTTAAAAAATGATACATTTGAGCAATTTGCTGATATTCTCGAGATAAATGAAGACCAACATTTCAAAATTATAGTACAGTCGACTCTCTGGCTGTCGATCTTCTCGATATCAATATTGCTCCATCTATCGATGAATTCTTCAGTCCCTTCAATCTGCATACTTCAATTGTCTTCATTCCTCGATATTTTCTCTTGCTTGAAGGATCTCTTCCTTGACGGTCCCTTGGATTCTGTTTGCTTTAAAAATCTCTTCCGGTTATCAATAACTTCACTTTCTCATGGCTTGCATAGACATTTTTCTTTGCGAAATGATGCTTTGAGGGTGTTTGACATTAGTTTGGTTTTGTTTGCTGGACGTTGCCATGATTCTCTCCCATAGCTGGGTATCAAGAAAAAAATATTTTTAATCGAGTCTTCATTTTGCATCGTTCTGTAAACTGATGATTCTCTTCCTCGACGGTCCCTTGGATATTGACAACCAGAGAGTCGACTGTATTTTCAAAAATTTCGGTATTTAAAGGGCGTAATATTTGTTATATTTATAAAATATTTCTAATTATAATTTTTCGAAAAGTTCTGCTCGGAAAATTGTTTTCTTATTGAATATAGTTCTTTTTAGAACTTTTATCTTAAAAAAAACTAAAAATCAAAGAGCAAAAAATTACTTAAATATTTTTTTATTAAGAGCAAATGATAAATCTATTGCAGACTATGTTGAATACATTGCATTTTGTTTTTTTTATGATTTTTTTTGACCTTGAAATATTTTTTTTACTTTCAATGATTTGTGTGAATGCGAGTAAACAGGAAGAAATAATTCCGATTGTAAATTTTTCCCTTTATTTGTATTTTTTCAAATATTTTCAAGTCTGGAGCTTTTATTTTTTTAAAGGTCCTATAAGCACTTGGGGATCTATTGGAATAGATATGCTTATAGGACCATTTCAAAAAAAACTCTAGAAGTGTTTTTGATTTTCTGATTGTTGCCTTTAATTTTTTCATAATTACAAAGGTGTTTTTACTCATGATTTAAAAAAATTGGGATGGATATTAAATTACAGATAAGTACGGGGTTCTCCTTATAAGAAAATTCCTATTTAAATGTTGTGTGGAAACCCCAGAAAAGTCACTAAAATTAGTCAGTGTAAAATGAATAAAATAAACAAAATAAAAATAAAAGAACGCCAGTTTAAATAATAGTTTTAACAAATAAAATGATCGCATTATATTGTTAAAAAACCCAAATAAAAAAAGTTATCATTTTAAATATTATGTACAACAAATATTGCGGATTTCAGAGATTTTGCAACAATCGTGCAAGTAGTAAAAAGCTCTCCAACAAAATGCACACCTCAAACTACAGCAGAAAAAAACTATCTAAGACACACACCCTAGTTTGAAACTGTTCTAAAGTGGTCGCACCACTCTAGGCGAGCGGGGGGACGGGGGGAATGATTTTCAGTGTGCAAATATTGTGTGTGCAGTTATGATTTGCACAGGGGGAGAATTTGGAGCAAAGTGTGCAATATATTTTCAATCTTTTTCAAACAACGATGATTGAAGAAAAAAGAGAAGGAAGGATAGAAAAGACTTTTAAAAAATTTAGATCTGTGTATAAGATAAAATACCAAAAGTTTTTTTTTATTTAAAACTTGTTATTTGTTGAAAATTTAATTAATTTGATCAAAAGTTTCCTATATCAGGTTTTTACTTTTCAATATCAGCTGGTTTATTCGCCAGCAGACCACCAACTCGAGCAAATGTCAAGTATCGTACGTGCATTTTGGGCCAAATTGAGTTAAGAACGCCTTTTTGTGCAGCTCACAATGCCTCACCTTTTGACCTTCACAGATCCCCAAAATTCAGTTTCAATCCTGAGATATTCCATAAAAACTGGAAAAACTCCGTGCATTTTTGTCACTTTTAAGATGAAAGAAGTTTTAATTTTGTCGTACTATCTTGACACACCCGGAAAATTGCTGTAAGTGCGACAAAGGGTAAAGGGATTTCATGTCAGAACGCGTTTGACACAAGTACGAGCTCGACTACCGTAAACATTTGTAATTATAACTCGGGACTCCAGCAACTAAATTCAACCAAACTTCAGGACAGTGCACAGAATGGTCAACCAAACAAAACGTGTTTGTTATTGTTTACATTGCGTGCTCTCGTTTTTGTTTATTCAAGGTCAAACATTAAAACGCGTTTTTCTCGGAACGTCAAAAAGCGACGTACGACAAGATAGCACGACAGCGTTGAAGTGAGCTACGAGTTGGCATCACTGCCATTGGCCAGAAAGCTGCACAGAACTTCAACAGAATGCTTCACCAGAATGCAGCAGCCACCAGGAACATGTTTTCAGGTTGCAAAAGTTAATTGAAAACACAACCACCACTACCACCAGAGAGACTGCAACTGTTTGCTGAAACTTTTAACGAGCTGTCAGCGCAACCAGGGTTGAACAGACATTTTTTTCGTAGAAAATTTTCAGTTTTGACTCTTTCAATTTTTTTTCAGTATTTCAGAAAAAATACAAAAATTTGTTACGTGATTTTGCAAGAGTTGAGTTGACATTTCTCAATGATTTTCATGTACATGCTCCCTGATTGCTGCTCATCAACCCAAAAGTTGTGAAAATCTAGACTTTCATATTCAAACATTCAAGCAAACCACAACCAGGCACAAATTCACTCCGAGCAGCGTGGGCACTTTTCCCGGGTAAAATCTCCATTGGAATACAAAATTGTTGCCATCTGCCGTGTGAATGCCGTATTTCGGAGCGGGAATGAGAAGCTGGTGTAGGAAAATGTCGGCAAAAGTTGCAACTCTCCGGGTGAAATGAATATGCACCCCATTTGCCACCCTCCCTTTCCCCCTCTCCAACAACACACGAAATGACGGCGATGATACTGTGGCAAATGGCGGGTTCTGATGGATTATGTGAAATATCTATGCCTCATGCGCAGACCTGGTGGTGTTTTTCATCAACGAGCTGTTGGAGTCTGGTTTCCGTGTGTATAAAGAAGATCACCAAATGACTCTGGATGAGCAGGTGCTGTACAATGTGCAGGGGTGTGGGGGTTTATTGCGAGGCTGTGTTTTGTGCATGAATGAAAAGAGTGCTTTCGGTACGATAGGCTTTTTCTCATTTTTTTTCTTTTTGCTACCTGGAGAATTTGAAGTCACAGAGTTAGAGTGACTAAGAGTTTGTTTCAAAATAAAAGCTTGATCGAAAGATTTATATTTATTTTTTAGACTAGAAATAAAAAGTAGACAGATTTTAGAGTTATGCCATTATGTAGAAAAGTTAAATCTCCTGAACTTTTCCATTCGAATATAAAAAAATATGTTTTTTTTTTTTTTTTTTGAAAACGTGTATGATTAATTCAAGGAATTCGATTCTTTTTTCATAAGACAGTCCCAATTCGATTATCAAAATTCTCGACAATCCCAATTTTCGATTTTCCAAAGTATTTAAAAGAACTTTGGAAAATAGAATCCTAGAAAAAAATTGTTTGATTCTTAACATCGAATTTGAATTCAGCGACCCCATACTGGTCAAATTTGAGTGATTGATATCACGTATATTAAATACCAAATTCATTTTCTCCATAATTCATCACTGCCATACATAAATAACCGAAGCAATGCTAATTTTTCATATTTTAAACAACATCGTTGCATAATTTAACCCTCTACTGCCCATTTTTTTCTAAAAATTTTATTTGTCCCGTTTTCAGGAGGTCTTTATGAGGAACTTTTTTTCTACGAAAAACTTTACTTCTCTTGTTTTATGTTTTTTTTTTTAATTTCATTTATCTTGTTTAGTTTATGTTTGTTTTTGGTAGTATTTGGCCTATTCTACCACCTCCTATCATTACATTTCGCCTATCTATTTTTTCATGTTTTTACAGTCACTTTTTCAATTTTTTGCTCATTTTCACAGTTTTTTTTGCTATGGAATGGCACCATTGTTATTTAAATTGTAAAAAAAATGCGTAGAGGTATAGTCTGGGACACTACAAAAATTTCTGCATACTCCTTTTTACCTAAAATATAGGAAATGTTAGTAATAAATACAGCCAAAGTTGACCCCTTAAGATAAAAAAAATGTAATTTTTTAAAACATTGTCAAAGTCAAATAAAACAAGTCAAACTTCCAACCCTAAAATTTGAAGAGTTCTTCTTTTCAATGCTTTTTAAAGATCAAAAATTGGCTGAAAAATGATTTTTTGGCAAATTTTTTGATCGAAAAAAAATAAAAATAAAAATAAAAAAAAAATATAAAAAGCCCGGCAGGCAGCGATGGAATAATCATCATCAAAAGCAAATCTTTGGATGTGCATCAAGAGAAAAACTCCAAAGGGAGCATGGCTCTTCTCTCTCGTGTACGAAAGATCGGTAAAAAGAATCTAAAAAAATCATCATCTTGATCATTCGGCGGAACATCTATTTCACTACTACACTTGCAAGTGTAACGTCACACGTCGAAAAATGACCTGTCACATTTTGTAGATGGGCAATGTGTGTAAACAAAAAGAAATACATATTTCGAGTGGTGCTGACAAGGAAATTCACAAAAAATCATCATCAGATTGGTTTTCTTGGAGAATTTCCGGAGCGATTTTCTTTTGCGTGATTTGCCTTCTCTCTCTTTCGCGGGTGAAGAAAGTTCGCAAGCGAAATTATTTTTTTCGCGATTATTCCATCCCTGCCGGCAGGTTAGGGTTGTAGAGGGTTAAACCAAGGGAATGATGGAACGAGAGGAATGACAAATCCACATAAATAATTTCAAAATTGTTCAGGTGTAAACCGAAAACGGGATCAAAAATTAAAGTGGAAGAATAAGGCTTTTATCTGCTATTTTAATTATCGGTGCACAGGATGCCTCACTGTTTAATCATTTTCTGGCGTACATTCAATTTTGCGTTCCAAAATTAGTCATTGAATTGGAAAAATAAAATTCTTTTTCAAATTTTCTTTTCTTAATTTGTGTGCACCTACGTCGAAGATCAAGATTGTATACTTTTTGCTCTTTGGTCTGACTGTCTTGGTCTGACAGATTTGGTCTGACAGCTTTATCATGGATTTTGGTCTGGTCTAGGCGAGGGATATGACACAGTACCTTCCTGGGTTAAACGGAGACCTGCTTGGGAAAAAAAGGAAAGCTTGTTCAATAAATGCAACTTGTATACTTGTTGTTTAACCATTTCAGTCAGACAACGATTTTAAAAACAATTGCTTAGAATTTTTAAATAAAAATATTATAATTTGTTGAAAACAACATTTAACCAATTTTTTATATAAAAATACAAATGAGTGATAGAAAATCTATCAATTGATTATCTCTGCACCAAAAATATCCGAGAGTATAGCGAACATCAATATAACGTGTGAGATCTCTTCTTGTGTCTCGTGATTCCCAGCGATATCATTCTCTCTCTATCACTCCTCCCCTTTTCCTCGACTATGCGCTCTCACCGCTGAGTCTCTCAATCTCTCCGAAAACTGCAATGAGAGAACGCGAGATGGTGATTAGGAGCCGACCACGCGTGACGTCCCGTTAAACTGCGTTTGCGAAATTGGTTTTGTGGCGGCTTTTGTGGTTACACGCTGTTGCGGTAGGATGATCGTGGAAGCGGGAATAAGATAGAAAACTCGGGAGTATTTGAGGCATGATTATTCAGGCGGGATAATTGTAGTTGCTGAGAGCTGATATTTTGATATTTTAACAACCCTGATTGTAAAGCTTTTGATATCTGAATTAAAATTGAATCATTTCTGATGCTTTTTATTAATTTGTTGACTTAAATTAAGGTAAAAACTTTATAAAACTGTCTGAAAACTATCGACATGTGTTGTTAATGTAAATGATTACTTTTTTCTTCAAATTTGAAGGAATGTAGTCGTTTTGAGAACATTTGCTTGAAATTCCCGATGGCATTTTTCCAAAAGCAAATTTTGTTTGTAAGAAAGGCAAATTTAAATAATCCTATAAGAAAAAATGCAAGAAAATACAAAGAAAAGCCATATCTCACAATCTAAGAAGGTTGAAAACCAAAATTTATAAGTCGGGTCACCCGATTCCGTGGCAACATTGCAATATGAATGAGCTGACAGAGAAGCTTGTTGCCTAGTGGGTACTTGCAAAGAGAAAATAAATAAAACTAGCCACTAAACATGGTACTTCACAGGTCATCCTGGTGCAAACACGATCCATCACAACGTGGTTCGTCCAGTTCCCCTGTGTACTAATCCAGCTAACCCTTGATTGTCGTGGGATTGAGGTGTGTTAAGGGTTAAGGACCTAGTATATGCATTTTTCCCTGGCGTTGTGTTTGTTTAACCAGGCAGAATTGTTTAACGAGGTCATTGCAACGTTCTGCAACTAATTAATTTCTGTTTTTTTCTTCTCTCTCTCTCGCTCATCTATCATTCAACACAGGTCGAGCAAATCCAGGCCGAGTACAAGGTGCTGGCGCTGCAGTACCACCCGGATAAGAACGCCGGGGACAAGGACGCCGAGGCCATGTTCCAGAAGTTAAAGGTTAGTTGAAATAGTGGGGCATTCTTGAAGAATCCTCCAAATAATGACAAAAATTCCCCCGGAGCATCCAAAGTCCAACAATTGGCCCCACTTCTAACCAGAGTGAGCGTTGGTTCTCCTTAAATGGGTTATTTACGACCGGAATGCCACGCGCCAGGTCCATCGTGGAAGGCGGTCTTCCAAGAATTTCCCCCGGGAGCGATGTGTGCCGTCTTCGATCCGAGCAGGCTGTGTTGCGTGCGAGTCCAAGGAGCTTACGGTACCCACTGTTTTTGTGGGTTGGAGGGAATTGTCATTTGTTTGGGGATCTAAATGGCGGTGAGCACAGTAAACAAAATAAGTGATATTAATAAAAAAGATAACAAATACAATGTTTTAATAGAAATTTTGCCAAACTAACCGTTTTGTTTGATGTTACTTCAATAAATCATTTTTTGTTCAGTGTATGTTTCGAATATGTGCCACAATGTGGGAAGGAGTAAGCTTCTCATGGGAAAAGGGATTGTAATTTATTCCTTACACACATGGAGGAATGTTCGGGTTACGTTTCCTAAGAAGTTATACTCTTTATATGACAAATTTAATACTTGCTGGAATTGTGATTTGCGAAAAATTTGTCTAAATAAGTTAAAAATAAAACGTATTAACCTATTTGACTTTAAAAACAGTTTTTTAAATAAACCATAAATTTCAACAAATATTTATTGCCTCAAAAGGCTATCAATCACCTCATACTCACCCGCTTCCAACCTGGTAATAACGATTGAAATTTAATCAACGATGATCGATTCAGTGTTCTGCCCTGAAAGCGATTTCTCCATTTCACAGTTTAAATAAATATCGAGCTCGAGTGTGGTACAGAGAGATGCAAAAGCACTCACACTGATGAAATATTGCATCTGAAAGTTATTTAAATTAAGTCAGCTGAAAACTATGAGTGCATATTACTTACACTTCCCTAAACTTAAAAACTAAAAACTAAAAACTAAAAACTAAAAACTAAAAACTAAAAACTAAAAACTAAAAACTAAAAACTAAAAACTAAAAACTAAAAACTAAAAACTAAAAACTAAAAACTAAAAACTAAAAACTAAAAACTAAAAACTAAAAACTAAAAACTAAAAACTAAAAACTAAAAACTAAAAACTAAAAACTAAAAACTAAAAACTAAAAAATAAAAACTAAAAACTAAAAACTAAAAACTAAAAACTAAAAACTAAAAACTAAAAACTAAAAACTAAAAACTAAAAACTAAAAACTAAAAACTAAAAACTAAAAACTAAAAACTAAAAACTAAAAACTAAAAACTAAAAACTAAAAACTAAAAACTAAAAACTAAAAACTAAAAACTAAAAACTAAAAACTAAAAACTAAAAACTAAAAACTAAAAACTAAAAACTAAAAACTAAAAACTAAAAACTAAAAACTAAAAACTAAAAACTAAAAACTAAAAACTAAAAACTAAAAACTAAAAACTAAAAAACTAAAAACTAAAAAATAAAAAAAAAAAACTAAAAACTAAAAACTAAAAACTAAAAACTAAAAACTAAAAACTAAAAACTAAAAACTAAAAACTAAAAACTAAAAACTAAAAACTAAAAACTAAAAACTAAAAACTAAAAACTAAAAACTAAAAACTAAAAACTAAAAACTAAGTTTTGTCAAAACTACAAGTATACAATTTTATCTATTTTTTTTTCAAGATCATGGTCCAGGCCATGAACGAGCTTTCACAACAAATTTGAAATTGGTTGGAAGGGTCAATTGGATTTTTGTTTTATATTTTGCCACTGAAGGTGGCCGGAATGTTTTCACTATTTTCATGAAACATGTTTAACAACAACAAACAACAATGTTGACGAAATATAACGAGCAAGATTGATATAAATTCCGCTATATTAGTCGGAAATGTAAATGTTTTTTTTTATGTTCGCAAAATTTGTAAGAAGTGCTCCCAGTTGGCTCCCAGTATTATTGTTTAGTTATTTTTCATAACAAAAACTCTCTTTTCGCTTATTTGGTTCGAAAACAAATTTCAAAATTACTCTCTAGCCAGGAAAAGCGACCCACTTTACGGTTAAAATGTTTGCGGATTATTTTCCGTCTGGTTAAGTCCTGGCCGCCTCCGGGTAACGATTTCCACGGAAATTTGCTCGAAGCACAGCACATTTCCAACCCACTGAAGCAATATATCGAAATTATCCTGCCACGTGGTCGTTGGATACATTCGAATCGGGTGTAAACATCATCAGCCATTCCATGAGACGGGAAGACGACATCGCATCGATTGACTTTGTGCAGTTTTGTCGTTGGTAAATTTAATTTAAACGTTATTTTGTTCACTTTTTGTCGGGAAGATCCAAGCAGCTAATGTAAACAAACTCAGGAATGAGAAATCAAATCTGTACTAATCGAAAGAACGTTCCTCTGAAGGAAAAGGCATGGTTCCAAAATCGTATTAGCATTGAAAAGTGGATTACCAGGAAAGGCACTACCATGCTTCTGGATATAATTTGGGAAACCGTTTTCGAATACACTTTTTTCGTTTTTCACCAGAATTGAGTCCTTCGCAAATCTTGGCAACTCCAAACAACAATGGATGTTTTATTTTTTGGAAACGATGTAGCGGAAAAGAGATATCCGTCGACGGAGATTTGTTTACCTTTAGAAGCCCTTTTTGTAGTCCTCGTGCGATTTTGAGGAGAAAATAACCAGCTGCGTCAAAGACGTTTCAATGAGATATCCTACATTAACGAATCATATTGTACTTTCGGTGCTTTGAAGTGTGCTCATGATACCATTCAATTAATTTGAGTCGTTCCTGATGTGTACTTCATTTCTGTCTGACATCTTGTTTTTACAAACGACCAAACATAAATTTAATAAAAACTTGATAAATATCATTTAACCCTTAAAAGTGGTGAACGCAAACGAAGTTGAAACGAAAGAAGTCGTGCTCAACACTCAGACAAACTCGAGCCATTTGCTCTTTCTCTTTCTTTCTTTATTCGCTCTCTTTCTTGCACGTTCGGTGCGGCGTTGTGACAGCAAGCATTTGAATGCAGTCATGGGTAAGGTGATCGGAATTTCAGAAGAATGTCAAATAACGTAGAGCACGTTACAAAATGAAATTCGAAGTAGCTTATAGAAATCCTAAATTACCTATTATTTTCTCAGCTCATAAATTTGAAAACGAGTTAACGTCGCTTTCCCACAAATTAAAACACCATTCAAGCGTCACCGCGGCGGTTCTGCGAAACAAAAGGACCGTGACTGAGAAGAAGGCAACCGCAAATAAAATTACTGACACACGGACACACGTGCGTTTTCCTTAACATATTGAAATTGAAAGGATCAAAACGGTTGGAGAATGGGGTGGGGCTGCTTCCACTTTCATGATTACATTTGAAGGACGAAACGGTTCAAAGCTACAGGACGATATTGCAAATCGATTGGAAATTTGCTTTCGGCAACGCTTTGTGTCGGTTTTTGAAATCCCTGCAAAATCCTTTGAAAGTAACTCCATAATTTGATTATTTTGTTTCATAAATATTTTTCCTAAATTTTTCCTTCTTTTTTATTATAATCTACTCAAAGATTTTGGACAACCTGCCATAAATATTTTGAGAAATTTTTAAATTGATGCTGATAACATTCACTTTGATCTTCCACGAGCTTTCCCTCCTACATCAATCGTGCAAACTTCCAAAGCCATATATCCTTCCTTACAGTTTAGTGCCACCCCCTTTTCCACGTGAAAGCACCACTGAAATATGATACACACGAGCTTTTGCAGCGTTGAGAGTTGAAAGACCCCTTTTTGATATTCCAATCGATATTCCGATGAAACTCAAATACATAACTCTGTGAACGCAAGTGTGTGCAATACATGAATTGGTGAGTGTATCCTCTACTCAGCTGCCGTTGAAAGTAATTAAATTGATTTCTAGCCACCACTCCCATATTCTCGCAGTCGACGAAGACGATTAAACTTGACGGCTGCGATGAGGTGCGGTAACTAATTTAACTCGAAAATGGCACTGGATGATCGTATTTTCTTAACTGGAAGTTTTACTAAAAAATAACTTCAAATTATATTTAAAAATTTGGAGTTTTACGAGTTAAACACAATTCTAGAAACTAAAGAAAACCACACAAACTGTGTAAAAGTACAGACAAACAGACGTAAATCGTTGAACAATGTTATTCAAATCAATCTACCACTACTGATAAGAGCCATCTAGTTGTGAATTCACGCAACACATGAAACGTATGGTTGTGTGAGTTAGTACCAGTTTTAATTAGCTGTCAATCTTATGTAAATGAGATGCATGGCTTTCTACCTAAGGTACTCGCGATTGAGTGTGTAGTAGTGCGGTTGTCAAAATCGTTATCTCTGACTCTCTCACTCCACTGACACTGACATTGTTTATGTTTTGGTTTTCCTGGCACGGTCCATTGTTCGTTTGTTATTGTTTTGGTTTTAGTGGCACGGAGCCATGCACTCACACTAATGCAAAGCAAGATCGCGAGTACCTATGATATACAGCCTTGAATGAGATGTGGTGGATTTAAAATTGCTGTGGTGAGTTTCCGATGATTGAAACGATTGTTAAATTTCAAATCAGAGTTTTTTTTTAAGAAATTAAGAAAAACAAAAAAAAAACAAAAGATTTTTTTTCCGTGTACCGATTCCAGTGTACCGCACAAAGCAAAAGGCGCTGCACTTCTGGGAAATCCCAGAGCATGGACAGAAATTTGCTTTCCACACCCCACTCTACAAGTTGCCAAGTGGCTGCGTGTGTGTGTTTTATGTGCATATGTGTGCGAACTGAATAAACTTACGCGAATGCATAAATACAGCTTGTTTATTCGGAGTAAGAGAGATGAGCTATTTATTCTGTAAGCTATTCAGGATCTCTTGGGAGATGAGCTAGATTGTGGCACTTAGGGGAAATATACCCTTTCTAATCAAACACATATCTTCGTCATATGAAGAGTTTGATGCTCGATTAAAGCTCCAAAAATAGTATTTAGGCTATAAACTTACCAGCAACAGCACCGCCTCGAGTAAGCACGCAAATTTATGCCACTTACTGGCCAAAAAGATCAAATTTAATGCACCTTTGATCATAATTTTGCGAGACAATTTCTCATCATTTTGGTGGCACACATATCCACACGCAAAATGAGAGGTTAACTGCTTAACGAAAGTCGCCATCAATATCTTTTCACTTGCGCTAACGTTTTCAAAGCGCTTAAGATATGAAATTGCTTCCAACTACCGGCAACATGTTCTTTTGCACATTAGTTAGTCACTCACTTGAAAATTGATCCCGAAACATGTAAATAATTAGCAAGCGCTATCAAAAAAACAAACGCACCAAGCCTTTTGACGTTTGAATTTTGACGACCCATTCCAATCGAAGGCTGAAAAAAACCGAGCGAGAAGCGAAGGCAAATAAAGAACAAAGGGTACCCACCAACACCATCAGCAGCGCCTGTAGGAGTGAGCCAGTGATGCCAGGAAACTTTCTCTATAAATGCTACTTTTCGTGAGTGTTCGCTTAAAATTTCATCAATTTTGGCAGCACTAAGCTGACCCAAAAGAGCACTGGAAGCAGCGATGGAATAATCATCATCAAAAGAAAATCATTGGGAGATCATCAAGAGAAAAAATCCGTAGGGAGCATGGCTCTCCTCTCTCGCGCACGAAAAATCGGTAAAAGGAATCTAAAAAAATCATCATCATGATTATTCGGCGGAACATCTTTTTCACTACTGCACTTGCAAGTGTAACGTCACACGTCGAAAAATGACCTGTCTCATTTTGTAGATGGGCAATATGTGTAAACAAAGTGAAATAAATATTTTTAAGTGGTGCTGACAAGGAAATTCACAAAAAATCATCAGTAGATTGATTTTCTTGGAGAGGTTCGGCAGCGATTTTCTTTTGCGTGATTTGCCTCCTCTCTCTTTCGCGGATGAAAAAAGTTCGCAAGCGAAAATGATTTTTTTGCGATTATTCCATCCCTGACTGGAACAAAAAAAAAAGAACTAAGGCCGATGCAAATATTTAAAAAAGTTTTTGTCCCTCGGCCCTGGCCGAGGTCAAGGGGGGGGCAAAAAAATAAAAAAATATAAAAATTTAAATAACAAGCCATAGTCTTCACATTTAAATGAAAAAAGTGTTTTAAAATGCATTTTACACTAGTTCAGTTGTTTCGCAATCATTAGTTTTCAAAAAATCTAAGATCTGACAAAAACAAAAATTTTATCGAAAAAAAAGATTTTGCATCGAAAATTTTCAAAAAATCTAAAGATTTTTTAATATACCCAAACATGCTAAAAATGATTTTAAACGCAGGAGAATGTATTTTAATTTGATTTCAGCTGGTTGCACTTGAATTTTCATTGAAATTTTGAAGTTTATTGTAAAAATATTTTTTTTGCCCCCTGATTTTTCGGGCCAATTTTGAAGGGGGGGGTGACAAAAACTTTTAAAAATATTTGTACCAGCCTAAGCTGAAAATAGAAAAATGAGCGTGGCCCAATCCACTCGACTGATTAGAATGCATTTGGGAAATATTTTTTTTTGAATGCTTGTAAAAGGAATAGCATAACTTTTAATAAAAGTGAAAATAAACAGAAATGTTCACAAAAAGTTGCTCTACTCGTTGGTGTACTTGGTTTTAGTAAATTTCAAGGAACACTCCAGATTATCCAGCATCATTCAAACACGACCGCTTATTTGGCTTAAAATGGGTATATTTCCCCTACACGTAGATAATTAAAAAATTGCACCCATTCAATTTGTTGGAAACTTACCAAGGCAGTTCAAAATTCACCACAGTTTGTACCTACACGCAGATAAAAAGTAAGTTTATTTCAATTATACTATCAAAATTATTCTTGATATCGAAAAGTCGAAAAATATTCAATCAATTCCCCTTGAAAAAAACAAAAATCTGCGTCCAGCTTTCCTCAACAATCCTCGAAGCATCATCGAAGCGTAAAATTAATTTGATCTATTTTTAAAAATTCATACCTCCCATCGCTCGAAAACTTTGCTGCCTGTCTTCCGTGTCAACAACAGCAGCTTTTTATGTATTTAGTGGCGCAAAAGTCCAGCATCCCGTCTGAAAAGTTGCGACGACTACTGCTCCCTCAAGTATAATAATCAAGCCAGTTGTTTATTTTCATCTCACCAGCTTCTTTGCAAACACACCGATTCGATCCACGTGGCCATCATCGGCGAAGGCGTTCTTCCTTCAGGTGGAAAACAATGCACAACTTTTCACCCGGCTTTGCTTTCAGCGCAGATCGGAAAATCGGGATTGATGGGGAAACAATGAGCTGGAGCTTTTCCACCTGGCGAAGCTACTCCCGGATTGTTGACTTCTTTTTGAGTGTGCTGCCGAACAACTTCGCAAAAGAAGTGATTAATGAAGAGTTGAGTGATTTGTGTGATTTGTCTGATCACGCCTTCTGTCGGATGGGGAAGTAAATGTTGGCCCCGGTCTAACCTAGAGGTTAGGTCGTTAGCTCAGTCCAGGTGTAGGAGTCGTCTCCCTGGGTCCTGTCTCGGTGAAGTCGCCTGTAGGCAGTTGGACTCACAATCCAAAGGTCGTCAGTTCAATTCCCGGGGTAGATGGAAGCTTAGGTGTAAAAAGAGGTTTGCAATTGCCTCGACAATCAAGCCTTCGGACACCTAGTTTCTAGTTGGAATTTCGCAATCGCTGTATAGTTTCTAGTTGGAATTTCGCAATGCTGTAGAGCGAATAATTTGATTGTTTTGAACAGTGCAATGTTTGATAATTAAACGTTCAATAGAAAAAATATCCGTTAGCAATGATTTGACAATGACTTAATGCAATCTTGAACTGAAAAAGTTGGTATTTGAAGCTACTCTGGCTTCGGCATCTAAAGATTTAGCGACTCCGACTCCAACTCCGGGTCCGCAAAATCACCCGACTCCACCCAGTCCAACTCCACAGCCCTTGTTTTTACCACAGACAAATAGACATATATCTCTTTCAAATACTCAATTTCACGGTTTCTCTAAAATCTGCTTAAAGTTTTGTAAAATGTGTGTACTTTATAAATAATTTAGTGCAGGAATGTTACTGAAAAAGAAAGCAGTTGTTTAAGATACAAAATATAACCCCCAGAGCTCATTTTTTTTTTAAATTGTGTAGAATTTTCATCAGCAGATTTAACGATTCAGCCAACTTTTTTTTACTGAGATGTTAGTAATTTATTTTGCTAAATTAGGCCGATGCAAATATTTAAAAAAGTTCAAGGGGGGGGGGGGCAAAAAAATAAAAAAATATAAAAATTTAAATAACAAGCCATAGTCTTCACATTTAAATGAAAAAAGTGTTTTAAAATGCATTTTACACTAGTTCAGTTCTTTTGCAATCATTAGTTTTCAAAAAATCTAAGATCTGACAAAAACAAAAATTGTATCGAAAAAAAAAGATTTTGCATCGAAAATTTTCAAAAAATCTTAAGATTTTTCATAAACCCAAACATGTTAAAAATGATTTTAAACGCAGGAGAATGTATTTTAATTTGATTTCAGCTGGTTACACTTGAATTTTCATTGAAATTTTGAAGTTTATTGTAAAAAATTTTTTTTGCCCCCTGATTTTTCGGGCCGATTTTGAAGGGGGGGGTGACAAAAACTTTTAAAAATATTTGTACCAGCCTTATCGTTTAAAAAAAGTACATTCTAATCAAAAACTTTACTTAAAGAAGAGTCAGCAAAATAAAAAGAAAAAAAAATATTTTGTTTTCCACCATGGTTTTAAGCAAAGAAAGTTGAGTTTTTCAAACTAGTTTAGGAAAAATTCCATTTGTAACATTTGTTATTGATAATTTCATAACATAAGAAAAGATTGCAGAGTGCTTAACAATTTTTCCTAAATTTCTTGTAGTGTATTTTGAATAAAATTGAATAGAAAAAAATAAATATTACAAACATTTTCTTTTTTATATGTTTCTTGCATTTAATGAAATTTATGCATCATTATTTTAATAAATTGTACAAAGATTTAAAAATAAAATTACTTAAACTGCTCTGTGTTTTCTTGCCTAGCAGTTTTGAATAACGTTCTTTAATTTTTTTTTTCAATTTGTGTAATAAAGAAAAAAATATGTGTTATAGCATGCTTCTCACTTCATATTATCCATGGCATGTTAAAACTAAAGCTTATGTTCGGGACGACCGAATAGTGTTTGCCCCCACCCGTACGACGAGAACGACTACGCCCCTGCGCAACGGCAGAGCTGTCATCGACGTCGTCAACAACAACAAGTTTGCCGCTCGAACCGCCTAGCAACAAGATCGCGTTGAGCGCGATCAACACAAGTCATCCAACCGTCGGACGTGCCGGACGCGACGCGCAGCAGCAGAAGTGAAGGAAGGAAGAGCGGAGGAAGAAGAAGAGGAGGAAAGAAGTAGGAGAAAATAGAGAAAAGTGAAAGTAGAACCTTCCGGTGCCTTTTCTTTGGACCCCTTTCCGACCCCCCTAAATACAGTTCACTCCGAAACACTGGCCAACCGTGGCCGGTGCACAACCAGCTTATTTTACTGGACATTCAGGGCTGAGCTGTACGATTTTGAACTAGTTAGTCGCTGTTGGCGGGTTTAGGGCGCCAATGTTCTTGGCGAGGGCGCTTCTCCTCGTAGGGCGCCTATATTTGTACAAGGGGCGCCAAGTGATGAGCGGGGGGGGGGGGGGTGGAATATGCTGTTCGTTTTTTGATTACAAAAAAAATAACAGCTACGTTAGCAAATGAAAAAGTGAGTTTCAGAAAGACACATAAATTTTATCCATTTGCCCTTTCCATTAGGTCCCTGCACTAATCATAAAATGTTGTTTGATTATCGGCAAACTGCAACAGTTATTTAGCAACAGTACGAGTATGAATCCCCTATTCGGAAAGGTAATCAATTTTCATACAAACATATTTCATTTAAAATCAACATTATTCTATCTCAAAATAACATTGAAAACTTTATCAAGTTAACATTACTGTACCGTCAGTTTGTCTGACTATGGGTCAAAAAACGATTCACTTCTCATTACTTCTTACGAACAAATCTAATCTAATCTATCTAATCTAATCTAATGACTTCTAACGAACAAAAACAATTTAAATGATAGCGAAAAAGCGAAGGATTGATCTTAGATAGTTTACTAACATTTTCCAAAAATATGATGGAATTTGATGAATCGTTTAAAAATTGAAACTAAAATAATGCTCTAATACGAAGCAATGATCAAAACAAGTAACTCAGCAGTGTTACTCTTTCAAAGGAATCGACCCATTTCAAAGAACATATTAGAAGGTTGATTTTTTGAAAAATCATTTTTGGTGAAAACCGTACCCCACATATATAAAGCTGCCAAAATCGCGGGTTTTGTTCTTGGAATGTAATATTTCGGATGTATCCTACTCTACCCTTTAAACATAATTAAGTTTCATTAAAAAGACTGAGGAATTGCAAATTCCATAAAAAAAATCATTTTGACCCGATTGCACCCCTACTAAAGGTAATTTTATTATTGATTTGGCAAAAATAGCCACTCCAGCCGCAATAAATTAAATCATCGCAGCGAACAAAAATGTATATTTCAAACACAGATCAGACCCTGATATACCATAACACCGGTCATTGTATGCTAGCGATGCATAAAACGAACAGTGTGAACAGAGCGAACAGCAACGTAGCAGCATCTAGAAAAAGGAAAGAATCATCAAAACGGAACACGTTGAAGAGCACTGCTAGTTGATTCAAAACAAACGCGGCAGCGTTTCGCGGCGCAACTTGGCAACTTAGCAAATTTGCAAAATGCAAAGTTTCTCTTGGGCCCTGCTGAGGGCGCCAAATGGTTTAAGGAGGGCGACATTTTTGTTAAAGAACTTGTTAGTCGACGACTAACCTCGACTAACCTACAGCTCAGCCCTGATCTCCCTTAGGCTCTTTTTTTTTAATTTGCAAAAATGGCATTTTGGGCGCCCTGGGGCTTCCTGAGGGGGCGCTTTATCTTTTTCAAGAAGGCGCAGCACAAATCGGCAACTTGGCAAATTTGCAAAATGCAAAGTTTCTCTTGGGCCCTGCTGAGGGCGCCAAATGGTTTAAGGAGGGCGACATTTTTGTTAAAGAACTTGTTAGTCGACGACTAACCTCGACTAACCTACAGCTCAGCCCTGATCTCCCTTAGGCTCTTTTTTTTTAATTTGCAAAAATGGCATTTTGGGCGCCCTGGGGCTTCCTGAGGGGGCGCTTTATCTTTTTCAAGAAGGCGCAGCACAAATCGGCAACTTGGCAAATTTGCAAAATGCAAAGTTTCTCTTGGGCCCTGCTGAGGGCGCCAAATGGTTTAAGGAGGGCGACATTTTTGTTAAAGAACTTGTTAGTCGACGACTAACCTCGACTAACCTACAGCTCAGCCCTGATCTCCCTTAGGCTCTTTTTTTTTAATTTGCAAAAATGGCATTTTGGGCGCCCTGGGGCTTCCTGAGGGGGCGCTTTATCTTTTTCAAGAAGGCGCAGCACAAATCGGCAACTTGGCAAATTTGCAAAATGCAAAGTTTCTCTTGGGCCCTGCTGAGGGCGCCAAATGGTTTAAGGAGGGCGACATTTTTGTTAAAGAACTTGTTAGTCGACGACTAACCTCGACTAACCTACAGCTCAGCCCTGATCTCCCTTAGGCTCTTTTTTTTTAATTTGCAAAAATGGCATTTTGGGCGCCCTGGGGCTTCCTGAGGGGGCGCTTTATCTTTTTCAAGAAGGCGCAGCACAAATCGGCAACTTGGCAAATTTGCAAAATGCAAAGTTTCTCTTGGGCCCTGCTGAGGGCGCCAAATGGTTTAAGGAGGGCGACATTTTTGTTAAAGAACTTGTTAGTCGACGACTAACCTCGACTAACCTACAGCTCAGCCCTGATCTCCCTTAGGCTCTTTTTTTTTAATTTGCAAAAATGGCATTTTGGGCGCCCTGGGGCTTCCTGAGGGGGCGCTTTATCTTTTTCAAGAAGGCGCAGCACAAATCGGCAACTTGGCAAATTTGCAAAATGCAAAGTTTCTCTTGGGCCCTGCTGAGGGCGCCAAATGGTTTAAGGAGGGCGACATTTTTGTTAAAGAACTTGTTAGTCGACGACTAACCTCGACTAACCTACAGCTCAGCCCTGATCTCCCTTAGGCTCTTTTTTTTTAATTTGCAAAAATGGCATTTTGGGCGCCCTGGGGCTTCCTGAGGGGGCGCTTTATCTTTTTCAAGAAGGCGCAGCACAAATCGGCAACTTGGCAAATTTGCAAAATGCAAAGTTTCTCTTGGGCCCTGCTGAGGGCGCCAAATGGTTTAAGGAGGGCGACATTTTTGTTAAAGAACTTGTTAGTCGACGACTAACCTCGACTAACCTACAGCTCAGCCCTGATCTCCCTTAGGCTCTTTTTTTTTAATTTGCAAAAATGGCATTTTGGGCGCCCTGGGGCTTCCTGAGGGGGCGCTTTATCTTTTTCAAGAAGGCGCAGCACAAATCGGCAACTTGGCAAATTTGCAAAATGCAAAGTTTCTCTTGGGCCCTGCTGAGGGCGCCAAATGGTTTAAGGAGGGCGACATTTTTGTTAAAGAACTTGTTAGTCGACGACTAACCTCGACTAACCTACAGCTCAGCCCTGATCTCCCTTAGGCTCTTTTTTTTTAATTTGCAAAAATGGCATTTTGGGCGCCCTGGGGCTTCCTGAGGGGGCGCTTTATCTTTTTCAAGAAGGCGCAGCACAAATCGGCAACTTGGCAAATTTGCAAAATGCAAAGTTTCTCTTGGGCCCTGCTGAGGGCGCCAAATGGTTTAAGGAGGGCGACATTTTTGTTAAAGAACTTGTTAGTCGACGACTAACCTCGACTAACCTACAGCTCAGCCCTGATCTCCCTTAGGCTCTTTTTTTTTAATTTGCAAAAATGGCATTTTGGGCGCCCTGGGGCTTCCTGAGGGGGCGCTTTATCTTTTTCAAGAAGGCGCAGCACAAATCGGCAACTTGGCAAATTTGCAAAATGCAAAGTTTCTCTTGGGCCCTGCTGAGGGCGCCAAATGGTTTAAGGAGGGCGACATTTTTGTTAAAGAACTTGTTAGTCGACGACTAACCTCGACTAACCTACAGCTCAGCCCTGATCTCCCTTAGGCTCTTTTTTTTTAATTTGCAAAAATGGCATTTTGGGCGCCCTGGGGCTTCCTGAGGGGGCGCTTTATCTTTTTCAAGAAGGCGCAGCACAAATCGGCAACTTGGCAAATTTGCAAAATGCAAAGTTTCTCTTGGGCCCTGCTGAGGGCGCCAAATGGTTTAAGGAGGGCGACATTTTTGTTAAAGAACTTGTTAGTCGACGACTAACCTCGACTAACCTACAGCTCAGCCCTGATCTCCCTTAGGCTCTTTTTTTTTAATTTGCAAAAATGGCATTTTGGGCGCCCTGGGGCTTCCTGAGGGGGCGCTTTATCTTTTTCAAGAAGGCGCAGCACAAATCGGCAACTTGGCAAATTTGCAAAATGCAAAGTTTCTCTTGGGCCCTGCTGAGGGCGCCAAATGGTTTAAGGAGGGCGACATTTTTGTTAAAGAACTTGTTAGTCGACGACTAACCTCGACTAACCTACAGCTCAGCCCTGATCTCCCTTAGGCTCTTTTTTTTTAATTTGCAAAAATGGCATTTTGGGCGCCCTGGGGCTTCCTGAGGGGGCGCTTTATCTTTTTCAAGAAGGCGCAGCACAAATCGGCAACTTGGCAAATTTGCAAAATGCAAAGTTTCTCTTGGGCCCTGCTGAGGGCGCCAAATGGTTTAAGGAGGGCGACATTTTTGTTAAAGAACTTGTTAGTCGACGACTAACCTCGACTAACCTACAGCTCAGCCCTGATCTCCCTTAGGCTCTTTTTTTTTAATTTGCAAAAATGGCATTTTGGGCGCCCTGGGGCTTCCTGAGGGGGCGCTTTATCTTTTTCAAGAAGGCGCAGCACAAATCGGCAACTTGGCAAATTTGCAAAATGCAAAGTTTCTCTTGGGCCCTGCTGAGGGCGCCAAATGGTTTAAGGAGGGCGACATTTTTGTTAAAGAACTTGTTAGTCGACGACTAACCTCGACTAACCTACAGCTCAGCCCTGATCTCCCTTAGGCTCTTTTTTTTTAATTTGCAAAAATGGCATTTTGGGCGCCCTGGGGCTTCCTGAGGGGGCGCTTTATCTTTTTCAAGAAGGCGCAGCACAAATCGGCAACTTGGCAAATTTGCAAAATGCAAAGTTTCTCTTGGGCCCTGCTGAGGGCGCCAAATGGTTTAAGGAGGGCGACATTTTTGTTAAAGAACTTGTTAGTCGACGACTAACCTCGACTAACCTACAGCTCAGCCCTGTGGACATTTTCAATCAATTATCTGTATTTCTTAAAACGTTGTAATCAACAACAACTTCAAACATAAATTCCAAAATGACTGTAAAAAATCTTGTAGATTGCATGATTAATAAATCATTGTTTAACCCTCTACAACCAAACCCCGCCTTTAGACGGGCTTCGATCTAAAAAATCGCCAAAAATCAATTTTCCAACCGATTTTTGATCTTTAAAAAGCATTGGAAAGAAGAACTCTTAAAATTTTAGAAAATTTCAGGGTTGGAAGTTTAACTTGTTTCATGTGACTTTGCCAATGTTTTTAAAAATGTCATTTTTTCAGGGGTCAACTTTGGCTGTGTTTTTTACTAACATTTCCTATATTTTCAGTAAAAAGAAGTATGCAGTAATTTTTGTAGTGTCCCAGACTATGCCTCTACGCATTTTTTTGCAATTTAAATGATGATGGTGCGATTCTATAGCAGAAAATGTGAAAAACATGCAAAAAATTTAAAAAGTGACTGTAAAAACATGAAAAAGTAGATAGGCGAAATGTAATTATATTAGGTGGTAGAGTAGGCCAAATACTACCAAAAACAAACATAAACTAAACAAGATAAATGCAAATAAAAATACTAAAAATGAAACAAGAAAAACATAAAACAAGAAAACTAAAGTTTTTCGTAGAACAAAAGTTGCTCAAAATGACCTCCTGAACACGGGAAAAATAAATATCTTCGAAAAAAAAAATTTGGGCAGTAGAGGGTTAAATACACACAGACTCAGAAATTTTTTTTCCGGAAAATCAATCAAATATTTAACTGCAAATCAACTTATCCATTTAATTTTTTTGAAATTTTGTTGAAATTACAAACAAAGTGTGCAAGTCTTGTTCTGCCTAAAATTGTGCTGTTGCTAATTGACGGTAAAAAAATACTAAAACCTGATATATATTATTTTCTAATGATTGCATTTTTCGATATGTTTCAGACGAAAAAACCCGCAACTTTTGAACCTAAAGACGGAGAAAAATGTTGCCGCCAAGTTATAATTTTTGAAATAGAAATCTTCCCCCAAAAAAAATGACTTTAGTTTTGAATGTAAAATCGTATTTAAATTTGAAAAAATCTTTACATTTTTTTGATTTTTTTTCTTTTTTTTTTTTGATAAAATTAATCATTTTTAAACTTAAGCCTAATTTATGTAATATAGGAATATTGTTGTTTATTAAAATAAAGTCCATATTTGTCCATTTCCGATTTTTTTTCCGAGTAGCTGAGAAAATGCTCTAAAACTTTTGGTCTACAGATATACAGCCTTGCAAAAAATCAAATTTGATGAAAATTAGGTTTTTCTAAGTGTCATCCAACAAGACTTTATTTTTCAAAACATGATAGCTTGACAATCATTCGTCAGATTTACAATGGTATAATACGTCACATTTGTGAAATTAAGTACTTTCAAACATTATTTTAACTAGATTTTAAAAATTTTTAAAATATTTTTTTCAGGAGCATCGAAAATTTTAAAAATGTTACTTTGTTTATCTAAGGGACCATTCGCCTTGAGCATTTCATGACCTTCTTAAATTCATAGTTTCTTGTTAAAAGGTTTTTTGCATTAATTTTGAAGTATTTTTTTACAGTTATCTTGTTTTTTTTCCAATTGCTTTTAAGAAATGTTTTGTTTACCAAAAAAAATAAGAAATAGGTTTTTTACCTGTCATCCAATTAGGGAGCATTCTTTAATTACGTTACGCAGTTTTGAAGGCTGTGTTAAGCTTCATACAAATAAACATGTAAGGTAATTTTGTTACAGGAAGGAAGAGGGTAAAAAATCCCAATTTTTGCGTTACCTAATAAATAAACGCTCCCTAATCGGTTGACACTTAGAAAAACCTACCGTAAACCGGGGTGACTTTGATAGGATTTCAATTTGTTTTTGGAATATTATCCAACAGGTAAGGTTTTTCTCAAGATTATTATTTTTAAAACACGATTGGGGTAGGCCGCACAAAGTCCATGCACTGTTTTGGAAAAAAGTTTTTTTTAACAGTGTTTAGAAAAATAGTTACATAAAAAATTCTTAGTTTAAATTCCGGGGTGACTTTGATAGTCATAGTTTTTCTTGTTAAAATCATATTTAAGATGTTCAAACTTTATTTGTACGTTAAATGTACCATCACCAAGTAGCTGATATAGTTTTAAAGAAAAATCAATGTTTATATTAAGTTAACTAAGTTTATAAGTTTTTTAACAAAATACATTAAAATTTTAGGTAAAATTGTTTAAATGTCGGAATTTTGCCTGAAATTTTTTAAAACTCGTTTTGTTTATAAAATTATCGCTTTATATTGCATTTTATACTGAATTTGAAGCACGAATCACAAGTTTTCACATTTTACATGAAATTTGTTCTGCCTATAAATTTGGAGATTTTTTTAAATTGTGTTTCAAAAACACATATTATTTATTATTTATACACTTATTTAACCTTCTCCTAGTGGAAAATTGTCCAATGAATCCGAAAATGCATTCCGTTTTCCGATTCAAAATCATGTTCATTGAGAAAATCATGACACTTTAAGAAGTTTAAAATAATGACTATAGTTAACTAACTTTTCTAACTTTTCAAAATTTTATGAAAGATTCTACTTTGAACACTTCTCTACCACGGTCAGAATGATTCCGTACCATTCCGTACGTATTTAAATTGTACTCTTCATTTTGCGAAAAAATCTCAAACCTATCAAAGTCACCCGGCTATCAAAGTCACCCCGTTTTACGGTATTTATTATTTTTTTTTTGGTAAAAATGGGAAGCGACACCTTCGTATTGAACAAACAGCAATTGCAGTTAAAAACAAACCAAACTAAATTCAAGAATATCGATAGCCTATCTTCTAACTCAAACACCCCAATCACAGTTTGCATTTCTGAGTTAAACACTGCTCTGACAACTGCCACCTCAGTCCCAAATCCCAACCTGTTCGTCGATACCACACACCATCGGGTCTCTCCGTCAAAGAAGCCCACCGAGCCGTGAATACTCGTATTAGGTGCGGTTCACCGCAGTTCACAGTCCGGACAGGATTCACTAGGTTCTCTGTTTCTAGGTATATGCTGCTATAGGATCAATAGCCCCCAACCATAGTCCATCCATATAGTCAATCACAGGCCGATTCGGCTCATTGGCAGTAAACTGTCGTCGTCGGGAAATGGAAGCAACTGAAGGGACGAGTTTCACCTTTCTTCTCTTTTTGTTTCGGATGGCTTCATTAGAAGACTGAATTCAGGTTGATTAGAGAAAGACTAAATGATGATGGAAACGTTGCAGCTAATGACGGTTGATTGTGCGAGGGTATCCAGATCGCACAATTGTAATTATGTCTAAGAATCGCCGGTTGATGAAATTGAAATGGGTACGAATGTGGCGAACATGGTCTTCGACACTTCCTGAAACTTCGCAGACAAGGTAACAGTCAGACATCATCAATCAACGAGAAACGCAACTTTTTTTTGTTACAAAACTACACAAGATTCTTCGATAAGCGTCCCCAACGACAGCACAACACGTTATCACTCTTTCCGATTTATTCGCACAACACCAGCAACTCCCGCTTGGTCATTTCTCCGGGTCCGGGTCGCAAGGTCGCACAAACTCCTGGTGCCGCTCGTGGATCCACTTGTTGGCCACTGCAATCGAAAAAGCTCATCAATTGAGGCCACTTCACGGTCACACCGGTTCAACTTACCCCACTTGGACCCGATCAGTACCGGGCACGCTCCGTGCAGCGTCTTTTCGTCCCCCTTGCCGCTGGCCCGCAGGTTGTACCAGAAGATGGCGGTTCCCTTCTTCGGGAACACGCCGACGCCCAGGTGGGGGAAGACCGTGGCGCCACCCTCCTCCACGTCACTTAGCTGTTGAGGGGAGGTTGAAGGTTACTTAATCAGGGTTGACGCAGTCGGTGGAGACTCCAAATCTTGAGAAGCCGGAGCAGGGCTTGCGAAATTTCGACTTTTTTGATGATAGCTGACAGAACACTCCAATCGTCTTCACCACGACAATCTGATTTTTACATTCTACTTTTGTTCGTTTCACACAAAAAGGAATGAGTGCTATGCAAAGTCACTCACACAATCATTGACTTCCCTGTAGGAGAAATATCGCTTGGAGAGCGTTCGTTTGACATTCTACCGAGATTCCGATCATCTCTCCAATGATAGCAATCATATGACTCCTGTCACCGCGCAGCATACATTAGGAAGAGAGAGACAACAACGAGAGAAAGAGAAAGAGCACGTTGTCTCGTTCGGGCGGCTGCTTGAGTGGTGCTCATTTTTCGTTCGTTTCGTCTTCGTGTTTACGTTCACTGACCGTCGCCAAGCAATGACGATCATGATAGGCGTTGTGTGTCAGCGATCAAATATCGTTTTGGGAAATGATCGCTGACAGAAAGTTCTATCGAATATCGAGCAGTCCCATTCAGTGATAGATCCCTTTTCAAGCATTGAGCCGGAGTCTAAATCACTAACTTTTCAGAGGCTCAACTGACTTCTGCCTCAAAAATCGCCTGACTCCAAATACAACAACTTCGCTTCGCTCGAGGACAGTGATTTTAGCGAATTGCAGACTGGACTTCGTCATGTTGAAAACATTATTTTTATAGCCAAGGTTTTCTTGAAATAAATAGTTGGAAATAAAACCACCAGAACAGATTCTTAACGCCATGGCAGCTGTCCATGGCCGTCGGCTCCCATATCCACTACGTACTGAGCGAAAAGAAAGGTATTGGGAAGACGAGAAGTGTTGATGCTAAAGCTTTTTAAGGGGACAAGGGAAATTCCCAAAAAGTATACTCTGACTGTAACAAAAACTTCCATACAAAATTGAAGAAAATTAGCTGACTCCGAATACAACTTCGGCTTCGTAAGAGTAATTGAATCCAACTCCGTATCCGGTTTATGATAAATAAGCAACAGCAACTCCGACCAACTCTCCAACAAGAACTGACTCAAGCAACTTCGACTCCAACTCCAGCTACAACTGCCTTATGAAGTTGTTGGAAAAAGACTCCGACTCCAACTTCTCAAATCAAATCATACTCCAGTTCTGTTTATGTGATGATTTTACTAGTCCTGGTTGTCTTCCAGGACAGCCTTCTCCATCGCGCACCGAGGTAGATGAAGAAGGGAAATGTTAAGGCTCCTCTCATTTAGAAGTAAAGGGGAAATTCTCCACGGTATCTCCAAATAAGTTGTCTCCGACTACAACACCAACTTCCATACAAAGTAGTAGAAAATAAGCTAACTGACTACAACTCCGGCTTCTGAAGAGTTATTGCATTGGACTTTGTATCCGGCTTCACATGACTAAGCGACAGCGACTCCGACCAGCGCTCCAAAAAGGACTGACTCCAGCAACTCCGACTTCAACAACACCTTGTATATAATGTTTGTTGACAATTTGACCAGTTCAGAGATCGACTTCTCAGAATGTGTTAACTCCTATTCCAACTCTAATCTTCTCAAATTTATCGAATCAGACTCCGACTCTGGGTCCCCAAAAAAGTGCAGACGCCACCGACTCCAACTCCACAACCCTGTTGATAGCATTGAAGTCAGAGTCAAAATTGCCTAATTTTAAGCAATTTTGTCGGAGTCGGTAAAATCGGATTTCGAAGACTGAGTGACTCCGACAACTCCCCTACAAAGAATATTTCCCAACTCTGACTCCGGTTGCTCAGAATTGGTCAGTTCCGACTCCGCAGCGCCGGATTCTGAATTCAAGGCTGTGAAGTAGGAGATGGATTCAAGACCGGTGGAGTTGGAGATGGATTCTACAATTCATGGGAAGCCGGGTTGAATAGCAATTTGCAGATACTTTGCTCGAAGAGTTGGAATCAGAGTACATAGTAGATCAGTAACTTACGTAAAACATCAGCGTCGCAATACGATTCCCGGTGTTCAACTCCGGGTACGGATTCTCCTCCCTGCTCCAGTCGTAATGCGGCAGGTAGTGTCCGCCGATGCCGTAGTTGTTGACCTGCAGCGACTCGTACGCGGTCTCGTCCAGCCCCAGGGCCATGTCCTTGGTGCGCCGGCTGAGTGCCGCCACGACCGGGTGATCGTAGTCCGTGAGCCACGAGTTCTGGCTGGTGCGCGATTTGGACACTTCCTTCTTGGCGGCGTCCCCCACCATCGAGCGGTTGATCCGCGGACGGCCCAGCTCGATGACCTTGGTGATCTCCGCGTCCGACGCAGCGTCGTGGTAGACGGCGACGAACGGGTCCAGGTTTACTACCTCTTGTTTGAGGGGTGCCAGCCGAAGGAAGGGGGAAGTGCTCATGTGGTAGCGGCAGTAGAGGTTGAAGGTTTCTGACGGGGGTCGTTGGTGGTCTCCGCGACAGAGCGGTTCGTACAGCGGGTGAGGAACCGCTCGAGGTGGCTTCGCCGTTCGACCGTTCAGCTCGACGTGGTCCAACCAGTCTTGGATGACCTTCTTCTTCGAGAGGACTGCAGCGTTCTTTGGATCCAGCTTCAACAGTTCCTCTGTCAACTTCATAGCTTCCTCGTGTTCACCGTCCTCGGTCAAGCTGTACGTGAAGTAGTCCAGAATCTCAAATTTGCTGATCCCGGGAGAGTCCTCCGCCTTCCACCGTCGCAACGCTTCCCGGAACCACTGGTTGGCGTTCGTAAAGTACTTGCCCTGTGCCAAAGCTAACCCAACCCGGTAGCACTCGTCGGGAGTCAGCTCCCGAACCAGCTTGTGCCCGTATACGTTCCCCTTGGCCAGGTCGGTAGCTTCCATCATGTACAGATCCTGCAGCCTCGACAACCCCTCCGCGATCCCCTGCAGGTCCTCCTCGGTCGGCAGCACCGTTGAACCATCAATCAAGTCAACGCCAACTCCCTTCCGTATCAGCTCGTCAATATCCTGATAGTCCTTCACCAGCCGCTTCGTCATCAGGAACGCACTGACCGGGTTCGACACGTACACCAGCGGACTCTCCTCCGCTCCCTCGATGTCCGCGCGCAGCCTATCGCGCTCCCGCTTCAAGAACGCGACCTTTTCCTCCGACAGCACTATAAACCGATCCAACCGGTCCAGAATGGCCAGCTCGCTCTTCAGCAGCAGCTCCATGTTCACCACCGACGAGTAGAACTCGCTCGGGATGTGCTGGTCCTGGCCAAGTGCCACGACCACCAACGTCAGCAGCAATGCCTTACTTGCGGCCATTCCGGGAACTCGACAACGCACAACTGAACGCGCGGTCACCCCCGCGAACGCACGGTTCGGAACCCCTTATCGGAAGATTCGACCTGATAAGAGTCACGAAAAAAGGCTTGTAAGTTGTTTTCTTTTTTTGCGCTAAACGACGTTCCGGAGTTGTCATTGGCTTGTATCCGAAAGAATAGCATGCTTGCTAACTGCAATTTTTATTTCAAGGTATGACACGCGAGGTTGACGCTGATTAAGGTTTTTGGGCGTCGGTTACGACATCGATGCGTTCCGACGGCACGTTATCGCTGGCTGATAACACGACCAGCTGATTAGGGGTTTTCGATTTATGACTCAGGTAATCACTTTCATTTCTCCGGATCCAGCTCGCAGGGTCGCACAAACTCTTGGTGATACTCGTGGATCCACTGGTTGGCCACTGTAATCAAGCTGAATCCTAACATATTAAGAACTTTAAGACAGGTCTACCTACCCCACTTGGACCCACTCAACACTGGACAGGCAGCATGTAGCGTCCTCCGATCCCCCGTACCGTTGCGGTACAGATTGTACCAAAGAATCGCGGATCCCTTCCTGGGAAACACTGCCAAGCCCAGCTGTGGGAATACCGTGGCGCCACCAATCTCAACGTCGCTCAGCTACGAAGAATTGTTCAATAAATACAAGATCAATTACATTCGATCGTAACCTCACATAGAACATGACCGTCGCGATCCGATTCCCAACGCCCAGTCCCGCGTACGGAACCGCCTCCATAGCCCAGTCGTAGTGCGCCACATAGTGCCCACCGACGCCATAGTTGTTGACCTGCAGCATCTCGTACGACTGCTGGCGCAATCCCCCCGTCATGTCCCCAACGCGGCGGTCTAGAGTCGTAACGACGCGATCATCCCCAGCGTCAAGCCACGCGTTCTGGCTGGTCCGCGCGTTGGACACTTGTGGCTCGCTGTCTTCCCGTACGGTTGCCCGGCTGATTCGCGGCTTGGCAAGCTCGATGAGCTTGGAGATTTCCCGATCGGAGGCAACGTCGTGGTAGACGGTGATGAAAGGGTCCAGGTTGAGCACTTCTTCTTTCAGTGGAGCTAGTCGGAGGAAGGAGGACGTCCCTGTATGGTATTGACAGTAGAGGTGGGATGTCTCCGAAGCAGGTCGTTGGTAGTCTCCGCGACAGAGTAATTCGTGAGGTACTTCCGCTTGAAGTTTCTTCTGATCGTCTTCGATCGTCTTCTTCTCCACGAGACCTCCAGCATGAGTTGGATTCTGCTTCAGCATTTGGTTGGTCATTTTATCCACGAACTGACCGTTCTCGGATAAGCTGGTTGACACCTGGTTCATCCTCAACCTTCCACCGATTCAGTGCTTCCCGAAACCACTGGTTCGCGTTAGAAAAGTACTTTCCATGTACCATAGCTGTTCCAACACGGTAGCACTCCTCCGAATTCAGCTCCCGATCCAGCTTGCGTCCGTACACGTTCCCCTTCGCCAGCTCGGAAGCTTCCATCCTGTAGATATCCTGAAGTCTTGACAACCCCGCAGCAACCCCTTGCAGATCATCTTCAGTCGGCAAGACCGTCGCATGATTGATAATCTCAACGCCGATACCATCCCGGATCAGCGCGTCAATATCCCGGTAGTCCACCAGAAGCCGCTTCGTCATCAGGAACGCACTGATCGGATTGGACACGTAAGCAATCGGATCAACACCTCGGACTTCGTCACGCAATCTATCACGTTCTCGCTTCAAGAGTTTGATCTTCTCCTGTGACTTCCGGATAAAGAGGTCCAATCGATCCAGGATCGCCAGCTCACTGCTCAGCAGCAGCTCCATGTTCATCACTGAGGAGTAGAACTCGCTGGGTTTTTGGTGCTGACCAAGTACTTGGTACAGCGTCAAGATCACCAACGTCAACGGGTAAGCTGCAACCATTCTGAAATCTTGAGACGGTCAAACTGATGATTTTCTGTGATTTTGTGACCGTTCAAAAACCGAGAAATTCTCGAAAGGCCGTGAAGCGTAAGTAATACCATGAAATTCCGTAACTTTCAATTTTATTCACTTCTTCGGGTCCAGCTCGCAAGGTCGTACAAACTCCTGGTGGCGCTCGTGGATCCACTTGTTGGCGACTGGAACAAAACAAATCGTTCTTTACAGACCTTGCGATCCTCCCTCATTCCAACTTACCCCACTTGGATCCGATCAGCACCGGACAAGCCGCGTGCAGCGTCTTCTTGTCCCCTTTGCCGTTGCGATGCAGGTTGTACCAGAAGATCGCGGTTCCCTTCCGGGGACGCACTGCCAGGTTCAGCCGTGGAAAGACCGTGGAACCACCCTCCTGAACGTCACTTAGCTACGAAAAATTCTGATTTGAAATTGGGATCTACCATGGTACAACCAGGACTTACGTAGAACATGAGCGTCGCGATGCGATTCCCCAAGCCCTTGTTCGGAAACGGGTTCGCGCTCGGGCTCCAGTCGTAGTGTATGGAGTAGAACCCCCCGAGTCCGTAGTTGTTGACCTGCAGCATCTCGTAGGACGGCTCGCGCAGCCCTCCGGCCATGTCCCGTGATCTCTGGTTGAGAGTTTCCACGATCGGGTCGTGTTCATCCTCGAACCAAGCGTTTTGGCTGATTCGGATTTTGGAGATTTGCTCATTCTTGGTATCACCCACTGCCGACCGCTTGATCAGCGGTCTAGCAAGCTCGATGAGCTTGGCAATCTCCCGGTCGGATACCGCTGCGTGGTAGACGACGATCATCGGATCCAGATTGATCACTTCCAGCTTCAAGGGCGCCAACCGCAGAAACGGTGTAGCGCTTGTCTCATACCGACAAAACAGCTGGGACGTTACCTCGACTGGACGTTCGTAGTCTCCACGACACAACTTTTCATAGAGCTTGATTATAGCCGGCTTTGGCAGCTTGCGCTTTCGTCCGTTTCTCTCGATGTGATCCAGCCCACCTTCGATGACCTTCTTCTTCGCGATACCTCCAACAAAGGTTGAATTGATCTCCAGCAGTTCATTCGTCAACTCTAGTGCTTCCTCGTATCTTCCGACCTGGGACAAACTGTGCGAGTAGTAGTCCAGAATCTCAAACCTACTAACTTCACACGCTTCCTCCACCTCCAACCGATCCAGCGCTTCCCGGAACCACTGATTTGCATTCCTGAAGCACGCTCCCTGTGCCATAGCTCTACCAATCCAGTAGCACTCCTCCACACTCAACTCCCGAACCACCCTCTCCCCATTCACCTTCCCCTTCGCCAGCTCAGCAGCCTTCATTTTATACACCTCCTGCAACCTCGACAACCCCTCGGCGACCCCCTGCAGATCATCCACCCCGGGTAACGCCGTCCACGCATCAATCAACTCAACCCCCACCCCCCTCCTAACCCGTGCGTCAATATCCCGATAGTCCAGCAGCAGTCGCTTCGTCATCAGGAACGCCCTGATCGGATTGGACACGTAAGCGATCGGGTTCTGCTTCGCGCCCGCGACGTCCGCCCTCAGTCGGTCGCGCTCCCGCTTTAAGAGTGCGATCTCCGCCTCCGACTTTGCGATGATCGTGTCCAGCCGGTCCAGGATCGCGAGCTCACTCTGCAGCAGCCGCTCCATGCCCACCGTTGAGGTGTAGAATTCGGTGCGATTCTGGGTTTCTGCGGACACCGTGTAACTTCCGAGGGTTAAGATTGCCAGCATGAGCAACAGGAGTTCAGCAGTTGCGACCATCGTGGAAACTTTGAAAAAATGAACTAAATGCGATATTAAAATTCTGAACAAGCCGAGTTCTTACGATAACTTTGATATCCGTGAAATTCTCTGTTGACCGATAAAATTGCTGATTTCGTGTAATGCCCTGAGAACGAAATGAAAAACATTGTGCATTTAATCGCCTTGAACAGTCATGATCGAAGTGTAAATGTACCAGCTGGTAATATGTTTCGCAATGTATTTCCAACTGTTTATACAGATGCATTACATCTTGACGATTCATTGAAAAATTGAGAAAGATTTCTTGTTTAGGAGATGTTGGGGTAACATTTAAAAATTTAGCCACGGTTATTTCAAGCATTTTATTTAAAAAAAATAGTATTCTCATTGAATCATCGATAAAACGAATGGTAAACAAATCAATTTCAGGAATAGTTCCACAGGTTTAAACATCAGAAGTTTCTACATGTGCTGACACTTTTTGGCAGGCTACCACTATACAAAAATGTTATGTTAAGGGTGCACAGCAACGAAGGAAGTTGTTGTCTTCTTATTCCAAAATTGTCAAACTTACGGACCCAATCCTGCAATAACGGAATTGTAAAATAGGCAAATTTTGTTGTAAACCTCTTAGTAGACAGTACTTTAGGGGATGAATAAAAAAATATTTCGATAGTTCTCGTAGTTTAGAAAATACTAAAATATCTGTAACAAAAATCTTGGTGCAAAAGCTCTGGTTGATGTGCACCGTTAATATAAAAATTATGATTCTTGAGTAAGGAATTTTAATAGTAGGATTTTAGGAGATACAATTTCAATTACCTTTATTTAATCAAAAAATCAATTTCCCAAAATTTTTATTTTTTCTATATTTAGCTTTTTTATATAAAACAAGCCTTACCCGACAAACTTCGTTCTGCCTTTTTTTCGTTTGTTGACGTTTTTAGCTTTTTTGCTTATTCAGCCTCCTGTGATCAAAATTTGATTTTACGTAACTTTTTCCATGCATTTTGCCGATGCTCCGGAATCGGTCCCAGAGTGACCAAAGTGTCAATTAGTTAGCATAAAAACCTTCCTTGAGCTTATACGAACCCAACGCAACAAAAAGCACCTCGATCCGACGCTCCGTATTGAACTGATTCGCGTTCGAACAAAACCGTCGAAATTTTTTATATATATAGATAGAATACAGCGGACTCTCTCGTTGTCGAAAAATCAAAGCATGCTACTTAATGGGACTGACAACTTTATTGACAGCTGGAGCAATATTGAAATCGAAAAACTTTAGATATCGATATCTATAGTTTTTTTTTTAAAGAACCTATAAACTATTGTCTTTCATATGTTTATGGGATGTTTATAGGACCTATTCAAAAAAACTTTTTAATGTGAAATCAAATTTGCAACCAAAAAGTAAATTGTCTTAAGTGCACCGTTTTCAAGATATATTTTCTACACAGAAAAAATGAGTGTTCAGCAAAGTTCAGAAAATTTTCTGGAAAATTGTCCCAGAAACATTGAAGATTGAACCAACGGATTTGAAATGAGGAATCATCAAAACTGTTAACAATGTAACTTTTGGTTCAATTTTCAATATTTACTATATATTTTTTCAATTTCTTATCTTTACCGAAAAAAATATTTGGAAAAGGCGTTACGTTGAATATTGGCCCTTTAAAAAAGTTAGTCTTGAATTTAAAATTGAACAAAGTTTTTTTTCAAAGCTATCACAAAATTTCACCAGTGTTATTTTTTACATTGAGAATAAATCATTAGTTGCTGAGGTATTGGCGAGACTTAAGGAGGTATTAGACTATGACAGTAATTTTTGCGTTTGACTGTTTACATGGTCTGCCATATTGTTTTTGGAGCAGTTTTTTAACAAACAGTTTGCGAGATTGGCTAACGAATTAGCGAGCAAATAAACTGTTTGTCCAAACATTCACTCAAAAAAAAAATTCAGTTGCTCTTCTATAAAATATATTATTACAGTCCAGACTAGAATCAAGAAAAAAAACATTTTTTTGTTTTGTTATTTTTTATTGTTGAGCTTAAGTATGACCCCTAAACGACTCTAAAGTGATTTAGAATTTTGAAATTCAACATGACGGTCAAAATGTGCGATGATTAATTTAGTAGGCAATCAAACATTCGATTTGATTAAAATTGAGTTGCAGAATTCGAATTTGATGTTAAAAACCAGAAAATAAAAAAAACGAAAAAGAAAATATTTTATTCGTGATACGATTATTTTCATACAAACATTCGGATAATCGAACTTCGGATGATCGAAACTTCGGATAATCGAAACTTCGGAAAATCGAGGCTTGGATAATCGAGTCTAGACTGTATAACAAATGAATGTTTATGATAATGATTGAAAAGGACTCTTTACAAAACAAAAATGTGTAAGGTGAGCAAATAATTTTGAATGTAATTTATTATTTGTCTGAAATTAAACGTTGTGAATATCTAGACTTAAAACATTTATTTTAAGTAATTTATAAAAAAAAATGATGGCCCGTAACATTTTTACAGTTAAAAACTTAAAAAAAAATAGTTTCATGTATGTGAATAGAGTATGACTTAGGCCGTTGCAAATATTTTTTGAAAGTCATGTCCTGTTGAACAATTATAAATTAACTAATCTACCGTAATAAGCCTAATAACAACTTCTTATAAAAATATTAGAAAATGATTATCAAAAATGTCAAAATGTCAAAAAGCGTGTTAGTTTCGCAAATTTTTTCTCCAAAAAGTTTGCCAAACAATTGTGCTGTAGTGTAATGGGCAAACAAACTGTTTGTTTGTGTCTTGTCTAGTTTGTTTGTTTGTTTGTCATAGTCTAATACGTCCTTGAGAATATTTTAATTAAAAAAAAAACTATTCCTTTTCTTTTATCCGCTTTTTTACCGAGAAACACATTTTTTTGAAATTTGCACTTTTTTTATTGTGAAACTGTCATTTTTGCTTTTGCTAAAAATTTAACTGGCTTTATTACGCAGACGGCGCAAGCTATCAACATTTCTGTAAAGTACTTTTTGGTTGCAAATTTTATTTATCGTCTTGTTTATCGTTGAAAACTGATGCCAAACAATATTTTGGAGCAAGCGTTATAGTTGTTTTCATAAAACATTATTTAAAAAAATCATAGTCGACTGCAACATCCAGTGTTCATCTTCTCTCTGGCTCTTATGTTGCAGGTTTTGTCACTTAAGGGGTTACATAGTAGAAAATCAATAAATTTCATAGTACAGAAAATTTATTAAATCCCCCAAAAAGATGATTTTCAGTCACTCTTGAAAATTTCATGAAGATATTTCATGATTAAACAGTGTTACAGACGATGTAAGCCCAAATTTTGCTATGCACAAAGTGAACTGTCAAACTTTCTGAGCGTTTTTCTCGAAACACCCAGTTGATTTACGGGTGCCACGATATCTTTAGATGGGATGAACCAAATTGGCTGAAAATTTAGGTGGGTACTCACAAAACATATCCCGTGTGCATAACGAGGCCCGATTTTTAAATTTTGCTATTTAAAAAAAAAAACAAAAATAAAAAACTGTGGATTTCTTCTATGAAAAACTACAATCAAATTATCTTTTTTTTAAATAAACTTTTTGAAAATCGGCCTTCGTCATGCACACGGGATCGGTTCAACAAGTCTTCACCAAAATTTTGAGCCGGTTTGGTCAAAGCAGTGTTGAGTCTTGGAACCCGTTTTTTGAAACTGCTAACTTCAAAAAGCTATGTCTCGGCAATGATACATCCAAATGTCTTCATATTTGTTTTGTTAATTGATGAAAATGTATATTTTAATGCCCTGAAAACAGATTAAAAAAAAACTGAAGTTTGTTCTCGTACCAACCTCTTACTTTTTCGCCGATATACATGTAAAACATAACAAAAAAATTACGGATTTAGGGAATTAGTTTTTTTCAGTGAATAAACGTTAATTTAAAAATCATTATTTTTCCGTTCACCCATTTTATCTAAATATTCCTTATCATTCCTTAGTAAGGGGTAGGCGTGGCTGGAATGGTTACGCTGTTCGCTTTGTAAGCGGAAGGTCCTGGGTTCGATTCCCATCTGCTCCTATCGAGAAATTATGGAAAGAAGGAATTTTGAACACTTGAATATGAACGAAAAATTCATTAGCTCGCGGCGGGGTTCGATCCCCCGTCCTTTGGGTCAGCAGACAAAAATGCTAACCACCAGACCATCGAGGCTTAGTTGACTAGAAGGATTAAGAATGCTATAAGAATCCAAGAAACTTGATTGGAATCTGTGTACCTAAGAACAGGAAATGCAATATTGAATGCAAGTTGAATTCAAGGACACTTACTGGTTGCATAATTGTTAGGCGAATATTGAACTTTCAACACGACCAGAATTCACCACAAAAAGCTTGGTGAACCGAATTGGAAAGCTTCCGAAATGAATCCAAGAACATACGAAGAATTAAGGACTATAAATAGATTTGACCGGCCGCATCACTTACCACGGTGAATCCTGGCTTCACACCCATCTTACTAACACCCTCAAACCTCACGTGATACTTTGTCGAAGACGCAGCCGATTTAGCGGTCTTCATCACTCAAGTATCGGACTAAAATTCCTATCCACTTCCCCGTGTCTTACCACTGGTCGTGGCCGGCGCTGTGATTGGCTAGCATGATAGGGACATTTGAAAGTTGCGAAGTGGTGATGATTGGTTCCTACTCTTCATCTGTGGTCCACGGAGCAATTCTTGGAGGTCCTGGTCAATAACAGAGTTGCAACTACGGGTAGACACCTATGCTATGCTATGCTACAGTATGTAAAAAAAGTATTTACACCCCTTGGGCACTATGCACATTTTGTGATGAAACATGTAAAAAAATTTAAGTTTGACAGGAACCTAGTACTGCGTTTTGTTCAGAAACTCATGCCAAACATTTTGCTACAAAAAGCTCATGAAAAGATGATTTCTATAAAAAGTTATATAACAAATACTATTACGAAAATAAAAAAGGTGCAAAAAAAGTTTGTACACCTTTCGAAAAATTAACATAAATAATGTTATTTGTTGACAAATCACCATAAATCCAGTCTCCCATTTCCAAATAGGCATCCTTGACTGATTAAAAAAATAATTTGGATTGAATATAAAGTTTACTAACTACTTAGTATAAAAGTTTATATAACTCTAGAAATTCTATATAAAACTTATCTAAACTTAATTTTGCAAACTTTTAATTCAACTAAATGTCAATATATTACCATAGAATTGCTAAATAAACATTTTGGAGTGGGTATAACACCGTTTTGGGGGTATTTGTATCGATAGAATAGATTTTTCGTTGGAATTTCGTACCAACCCGGAATTACGTCGTAGGAAAATCCGCCGGCATCCGAACCGGTCCACGATTCACAAGTCAACCTATGTGGAATCGGAAAGGACATAAAATTTCCGATCTTTTGATACCCATACATCTAGGTTTTCTTTAAAACCTACGTTTTTAAATACCTGGGCAAAAAGTAAGTTTGATCCACGAGAACAAAAATTACGAAATTCCATACATTTTTGGCAGGTTGCTCAAACGAAACCATAACAACGTTTTTGCTTAGGTATTTAAAAACGTGGGTTTTATAGAAAACCTGGATGTATGGGTATCAAAAGATCGGAAATTTTATGCCCTTTCTGATGCCACATAGGTTGACTTGTGAATTGAGGACCGGTTCAGATGCCGGCGGATTTTCCGACGACGTAATTCCGGGTTGGTACGAAATTCCAACGAAAAATCTATTCTATCGATACAAATACCCCCAAAACGGTGTTATACCCACTCCAAAATGTTTATTTAGCAATTCTATGGTAATATATTGACATTTAGTTGAATTAAAAGTTTGCAAAATTAAGTTTAGATAAGTTTTATAGAGAATTTCCAGAGTTATATAAACTTTTATACTAAGTAGTTAGTAAACTTTATATTCAATCCAAATTATTTTTTTAATCAGTCAAGGATGCCTATTTGGAAATGGGAGACTGGATTTATGGTGATTTGTCAACAAATAACATTATTTATGTTAATTTTTCGAAAGGTGTACAAACTTTTTTTGCACCTTTTTTATTTTCGTAATAGTATTTGTTATATAACTTTTTATAGAAATCATCTTTTCATGAGCTTTTTGTAGCAAAATGTTTGGCATGAGTTTCTGAACAAAACGTAGTACTAGGTTCCTGTCAAACTTTAAATTTTTTACATGTTTCATCACAAAATGTGCATAGTGCCCAAGGGGTGTAAATACTTTTTTTACATACTGTATACTGCCCCTGATCGCATAAATGTCCCATATGCATTTTCATCACTTTCGAGTTATTGATGCAGTTTTGTTCAAAATCGTGTGCTCTTTCAAAAGAGCCTATAACATCCAGTACTTTGTTCTAGAAATCAGGAGGAAATCCAGTTTTTTCACGAAAACTTAACACGTAGCCTTATGTATGGGACAAACTTCAAATGCGTTTTTCTCAGCTTGCTGTTTTTGCATATGGGACATTTATGCGAACATGGGCAGTATATTCCTTATCATTCCTTAATGTCTGCAATTTTCCAAAGACTACATTAAGTCGGCCTATCTCGCAAAGAATTTCATGTATTATTATCATTAAAAATGTTTCCTTTTTAAACACAGGCCAAACACCAATATCCGAAGTTTCGGTGATCCCAATTTCGGTTATTCAGAGGTTTGTTAGGATCTTCTGCAGATGATGGAACCAAGTGCAATGATTTGTTTTATTTTTTTCATTTTTAAAATCAAATTCGAGTTCTGCAACCCCATTTTAGTCATATTTGAGTAGTTTATTGCCTGAATTTGCACAACATTCCATAAACACCATCTCATGAAATGTTCGACGTTTTTGCCTTTTTTCGAGTGCTAAAACACTAAATTTTCATTTAAAAAAATTTGATGGGTACCGAATTGATGATTGTTATAAATTTTCATGATGTTTTTGAGTTTTGTAGAATTTTGCACAGTTTGCTTTTACTAAGGAATCTCCATAAAAATTAAAAGCAGACTGTAAAAAATGGTACCAAAATATTGTAAATCAAGGAATAACACAGAAAAACACGCTTTGTTTGCTGAAAAAAACTAAAGATTCTGTACCATTGGCTGTCCGTTTTCTGCCCAGCTGTAACTTCACGTTAAAAAATTTAAGCAAAACCGTTCCATTGTCCCTAGCAAATTTTACTGCACACAAACCTCGTTACGTATAGGCAAGCGCCCATCTCGTCCATCCCGTTCACTTCATCAAAGTTGCACCAATTTGCAAGAGTGTCACTTCAGAGCGAGACCGTTTCACCTCTCCCAGAACCCAAAGCTCCCCCGCCGAGGCAAAAGCTACAAACTTTTTAATGGTCCTACAAGTCAGGAGAGGGCGAGTATCCTTCATCCTCTCGTGTAGGTTGTGGACTCGTAGCTTCCTAAGTTGAACCGTTGACGACAAGCTGTCTCCCAGGCAGAGACCATGTTTCATTACAGAATAATGAAAAATTCACCCCGTTGGAGTCATGGAACGACAGTCAGTTTACCGTAAGTGTGGTTTCAATTTGTAAACTGTCAGAAAAAGAGTGCCACATTTTCTCGGAATTGAGCCTAAAGCACCGACTTCCGGGGCAAACCCCAAACCTTCAAAAGAACCACCTGGTGTGCACACCTGGTCCGACCGGAACTTCCTGCTGTTGTTTGTGCAAACAGCTTACGTAATGTGCTTGATCCTAACCCCAGCTCTGGGCCAACTTTGCCTCTGTTATTCCATTGTGCAGAACACACCCCACGGAGACATGGTTTTCCCTTCCCTCCCTCATATTCTAAAAACCCATCAGGATCAGATCCCCGGAAAGGCCACGGACAAAAGACACAACAGAGATACGACAACGACGAAGGCGGTGAAGATGGGAGGACACTGATGCCGGGGTTTGGCCCCCGAAGGAAGGACACAGCTGTATCACCGGTGAAGTTCTAAGAAAAGAAGAGTGACTTACGAGCACGTGTAGGTCATGGGTGCTGTAGGGGAGAGAAGCTTGTATTAGGAAAGGTAATAAAATGAGTCACATGAAAAGCTCAGCAGTTTAAGCAATTTTAGGGCCTTCCCTCAATTGTCTCACCCTTTTAAAAAAAATCGCAAAAAATATGTACTTTCGATCATTTGCATGCAAAAAAAATAAAACGAACACAAAATGGTTAACAAAACAATGTTTTCTTTTCAAAATTTATGTTTTTTCCGGGGCCATTAATTGAACCTAAAGTACCATGCGTCTCCAGCAAAACACACTGGGTAATAATTTCAATGGAGAAGCATGGTACCGTCATCAGGGATGACATTGGATCTGGGGATGAGATTGGGTCACACAAAAAGCCAGAAATTTGAATGACCCAATATTACCTCCAGACCCAATGTCATCCCTGATGACAGTACTTTAAGTTTAATTAATAAATCGAAATCCGATAACATTTTTTCAAAAAATATCTCAGAATCCTATAAATGAATATTCATCATTTTTATTATATGTTACGTAAAACAACACAAAAAAGTCATAAAAAAAATATCTTCAGTTGTAAGCCCTTTGGTCCCATGTTGAAGGTCAGCGAAAATAAAGTTTTCATTCAATATGTAGGTGTATTCTTCTGCTACAAAAAATGAAACTTATGATCATGCATTTTCAATTTTTTTTTTTTTCATAGAAATGTTGAAACCTGGGTGCTGAAAAGACAGAATGCGTAACGTGATTTCCGAATGATCCTCACAGTTGTAAACATAAACAAAGCATGAAATGATATTCTAGCTCAAGCTGACTTAAATTTTATTGCTGAAGTGATATGTTTTGAAACATTTTAAACCTATTGAAATTATACTTTTTGCTGTAAAATCAAGTGGTTCACAATTTTTCAAGCGTACCCGAAAAATTGGGTGGCCAAAAAAAGTGTATTTTGGCTTCCGCGGGACGACTTCCACCTTCTTAGGATTTGTTAACTTCAGTTTGGGTCGTCAAAACTAGGATGCCACCGAATTTTCAGAAATCGATTTATATTGATCGATTACAATACTTGTTACTTTTGGCGAACAGTAAATTGGTTCCACTTTGACAGTTCAAAATTGAGGCCGCTTTGCGATTTTTATCTTTAAAATGCATTGGAAGGAAAAACTTTTCAAATTTAGGAAAATTTTAGATTTGGAAGTTTGACTTGTTTTATGTGACTGCCAATAATTTTGAAAATGGGGCTAAATTTTACTGCATGTGTTTTCAAGAACATTTCCTACATATTGTGTTAAAATAAGTTTGCAGTTATTTTTGTAATGTCCCCGACTATGAATCTACGCATTCTTCTTTAATGAAAAACAAACAATGGTACCGTCATCTGGGGTGAATCGGGACGCAGGAGCAATTAGTTTTTTTTACCGAATTCGGTATTTTTCCGATTTTTGAACTGCTTAACAGTTCGGTAAACTGAAAACTACCGAATTTAGTGAAGTATTATCGAAAATCGGCAATAAAGTTCATTATTGTTCATCTTACTACCGAATTCCGATAAATTTTTGTTCATTTTGACAGACGGTTTACCGATCTAAACTTTACCGATTTTTCAACTACCGTATTAAGTAAAAAAAATCGAAGTGTGTACTGTGTAATATTTGGATATTTTTTTTCGAATAGCAAAGACACATATTAATAAAAAAAAGAGCATCGATTTTTAAATTTGAAGCTTTTAAGAACTCTAAAACCTGCTGTCCCTATTCAAACTGTTGTCCTGATTCGCCCCAAATGACGGTATCGTTTTATAGCAGAATATGTGAAAATGAAGCAAAAAAAATTTTAAAAAAAATGCTGTTAAGAATATGACCAAAAAATTCGGCAAAAGGAAAAATGATAGCAGGTGGTAAAAAAAGTCAAATACTAAAAGAAACAAACATACCCACTTCGAATTTTACCGAATTTTCAACTGCTGAACAGTTCGGTAAATTGAAAATTACCGAATTCGGTAAAAACTTACCGGAAATCGGAAATGAAGTTCATTATTGTTCATCGTACAACTGAAATTCGGTAAAATTTTGTTCATTTTGACAGATGGTTTACCGATCTAAACTTTACCGATTTTTTAACTATTTTTTTAATTCGGTAAATAAATCTAAGTGTGTTAATTAAACAAGATAAATGCAAATAAAAATACTAAAAAAGAAAAAAAAGTATCTTAAAATGAACACGGAAAAAAAAAATTGCTCGAAAATTGGCCCAATAAAAATTAAGTTGGAAATGCTCATAATTTGGGAACGTAGGGGAAATATGCCCATTTTAATCACTCTAAGCCGTTCGACCAATTCTAATCACTTTTGCCGTTTTCCGCTACTAAATCAACATTTTCAGATGTTTCAACAATGGAGAGTTGCTTGCTCACTTTTATTTGAGTTATTTATTAGTTTGGAACAGTCAAAAACACTTTATAAAAGCTGTAACTCATGATCAAAGTGCTGATAGGCCGATAATAGAAATAGGCTGAAAAAGGGTATGGTTCCCCTATATTTGAAATAAAAATAGGCAATTAAGTAGATTTTTTTGAATTTCATCATGTTTGTTGAAAAAACAAAGCATTTAAAAAAAATCGTAATACTTCTTGTATCTATTGTCTAACTTAGATAAAAAAATCAATTTTTTCGAACGAAATTGTTTGTTTAGGGCAAAATAAGCAGAAAAAACGCGTTGCCATACCCAAGTAGCATTTGGCAACATGATAAATTTGACTAAGTCCAGTCCAGTCCAGAAACATATATAAGACATTTTAGCAACAATGCGTCGCAATGTTGCAAACGCTTTGAATTGAAAACAACTTTTCAACAATCCATTTCGTTTTGTAATCGAAACATATTGAAAACTTATTGGTCACATTGTTGCAACATGTGACTTAGCCTGATTTTTGTGCTAAGTTTTATATTGAAATCAAAAATCTTATATACAGTTTGGCCCAACCATATCTCCTTTCATCAATTCATCCGTGGCTCAGTGGTAGAGGCATGGTGTGAGGATCTGAAGGTACCAGTCTAGAATCCCGACAGGGGGACACATTTGTTTTTTTTTATGTTTAAAACGATATTTTTTGTTTCGGGCAAAATAAATGACAACATAATGGCAACACAACAAACTACTTTACCGACATATTTTGACAAACAAGTTGTTTCTGCAACTTCGTCGAAACAAAGTTGAAAACAAGCGGCTAAATGTTGCCAACACGAAATTTTCATGCGCTTTTTAGGGCACCGCGAGTGTTCTAACTATGTTGCGATAGCACATTTTGGGTGTTACGAAATAGTTGCATTTAAGGATGCGCAACAAAAAATGTTACTTGGGTTGGTAAACAAATTTCTCTTTAGGCCCAAAAACTATTTCACTTTTTGACATGTAAAAGCAGAATACTTCGGGCGTTACTAAATTGAACTGTCTACACTACAAGCATAATGTGTAAAGCATGGAATAAGCTACAAACCAAGAATTACTTGCAATTTGTCCTCAAATGTTGGATTTCATGGCGATTAAAATTTAGAATTTTAAATGTTATCTTACTAATAATGTTTTTCCATAAAATTATTATAAATTCAGTAAAATTATCACAAATTTTCATTAATTTATAATATCGAACATTTGTATTAAAGTTGCTTCCCAACCCTTTAACATTCTTCTGTTCATGTCGTTCGACAAACTATGTGTGTAAACGACGGAAAGAAAGAATTGAAGACGTCAGCCGGTGAATTTATTCAAAGGCCTGTGACATACACACAACTTTGAAATAGGGGGGAGGGGGGAGCAGAAGGAAATCTCGAAAGAGGAAAATCGTGTCTCTGCTGCTCCCAGCATCCAGGAATAACTGAGGCTGAGGAGAATTGTTTGCGAAGGGAAATTCTGTTCACAACACAAATACAGACAGAGTTGTTGGCATACTAACAAACACACACACACACACACACGTGAATGTGCAAATATAAAAGAGTGTGAGCTAAAAAAAAACGAGGAAGAATGAATGTTTGCTGTTTATGGTGAAATTGACATCATCAAAAAGGGCTGAGATTTCCTGGATGTCGGGGCAGGAAGGACCACGAGAGAGTTGTTTCCTCAAGACTTTGTAAAATTGTCTCAGCGGGATCGAAGGGGAAGTTGCTTGCTCTGCACTTTGTTGTAGCTACAGCAGGAAAACTTTTGAGTGAGCAATAATTCTGAATCGGTTTGTTTTCGTTTGATTTATGTTTTAATACATTGTATTGATAATTTTTTAATAAAGATCTTTAAATTCAAATTTCAAACAGCTTTCCTCGAGCTTTCGTGCCAAGTTAAGACACGGAAGGAAAATCTAATTTTCCACCTTGAAAGCGAATTTTTCCGCCTTCATGTAATCCGCAGGATTTTCCGCCCCAACTCTGGCTATTATCATTATTATATTTTTCACCTGTTCTCGCTTGTTGAACCAGCTTTGAGCCTTGCGAAACTAAGCAGGAAAAAGCTGCTTTTCAAGCTTTTACCTACCTCGCGCAAACAGCGATCAGCAGCGTACACAACGACTGAAAATCCTGAAACTTTTTATTAGCTTGAAAGCAGAACGCAAACTGGCCACCCATTCTTGATCGAATCAATTATGCGCTGGCTGCTGCTTGATTGGGTAGAACGTGATTTCATTATCGCCAGTTCTAGGTTATGATTTGTTATCAAACGTGGATTTTCTATGCAATTGTTGAGTTAGCTTGAAAAAATGTTGAAACTGTGCTGATGTTGATAATTAATTCACTCTGAGAAAGAGGTCAAATGTTAGTTTCCAAATTTTCCCCTGAAATCATTCAACAGGTCGCACTGTAAAAAGCATCAACTAATTTAAACCACAATCTCCCTCGTGAAACGTCCCCGAAATTGTGCGCCCTCCTAGATCACATTTCCACCGGATACCGCGAAAAGTACCAGGTCCCTGGAGAACCATTATTGGACGGCGCCACCCGGTAATGGAACTGACACTACCAAGCCCTGTGTCCTCAGAAAGCACTACAATGTTGCCATACCAGGGTAATTGGTGCTGTTTTGGACCTTTGTCGTGTTTTTTTTCATGATATTTTTGCAATAGAGCTTTATGACGTTTCGCGTACGCACACTAGCGCACCATTTGGTTTTGCTGGCTGACAAAATTTAACCTCAATTTATCTTCGTGTACGTACACGCAATACATACGCACGTAGAATGCTCTATTCCGTTGTGGAAGTAATTAATTTTTCTGTCATTCTCAAATGACGTAACGGCATTATTTAATCGTTAAAAATATCATAATAGTAGTTTATGCAACAAGTTGCAAAAAGAGGATTTTTTCAGCACGAGTCGTACATTTATCCAACGAGGTTCACCGAGTTGGATAAATACGACGAGTGCTGAAAAAATCAAGTTTTGCAACGAGTTCCATACAACATTTTTTGCAATTTCGAAAAACACCCATTGAGTGAAATTTTAAGTCGAATTTATATGTATTTTGTCAATAAATCGTTTAAATCAAAAAAATGTTGAAAAGTGTTACTTTTCGAAACAAGTGCTGAAAAGTTCAACTTTTCAGCACCCATTTCAGTGCTGAAAAGTAGAACTTTTCAGCATTTATTTTGAAAAGTGTTGCTATTCGATTCTGTTATTTTTGGTACAGAAAAGTAGGCTATTTCGTCGTTCAAGAATGACAGGAAAAGTAAGTAGTTTCACGACGGAATTGCAAAAAGTACTTTTTAACATACACTTGAGTGCTGAAAAGTCCAAATTTTCCGCACTTGTAGCAGAAAGTAATACTTTTTGATACTGTTTTGAAGGTTGGCACTTATCTCGTTACACTGAAAAAAAAAACGAAAAACAAAACGGTTTGCCAACTTTTGTCCTGATTACCTTACATCTCTGACTCTTTTGCGAAGGAAACCAGCATAAGATAAAGAAAATTGACGACGCGCCGTGATGGAAAAGACATCCGCCGTGACCATAAACAACTTGTTGTCTTTGTTCCAAGTTCCCTGGAGAGGAACTGAAAAATAAAAGTAAGAAATCGTGTAAAAAAAACCTTTGGTGGACTTTTTTCTGCTGTGCACACTTAAGTTATTTTGGATTGACTCAAATAAGAAATTTTAAAATTTAATATTTTCAATATATTATTTGCCCCCTTTCATCACAATTGAGCTTTAATTAGATTGGCATAAAACCAGAAAGAGGAAATATTTTTTTTGGTTACCTGATTGTCCTCCCGGGACCTGATCAGTACTAGGGACCTATATAGGGAAATGAAATGTTCCGCGAGAAATTTCAAACACCCAAAGTCATTCAAATTTAAGGTTGAAAAAACTGTAGTATTTTTTGGTGCGGGCACGTTTTATGCACCGAACCGAAAAACGAAACGAAACTATTGGCACTACGCCCCCCGGGGCATGGCCTTCCTCTAACGTGGGATTTCTGCTCCAGCGCCTCTGACGAGACAGGAGAAACCGAACCGACATTATTTTAAATTGATTCTGACCTTGTTCTTGCATGGTCTTGTTGCTCGATTGGAACCCCGATTTGACAGTTCGATTGGAACCCTGAGAGTAACATTTCGCCTCTCGATATAGGCTCTCTAATCAGTACCATTTACAACATAATTTTAAGGATTTTCAAAGACTTCAGAAAGTGAGTGAATGGATTGATTAGTGAGTGAGTGGGAGTGGGTAAATAGGTGAGTGAATGAATGAGCCAGTGAGTGAGTGAGTGAGTAAGTGAATGAGAGAGTGATGTTGTTGTGTTGTTGTTGATTTTATTGTGAGAACTTTAACCACAAGTAAAATAGTAAATGAATGAGAGAGTGAGTTTTTTTACTAAATGAGTGAGTGAGTTTGTTACTGAATGAGTGAGTAAAAAATTGAGTGAGAGATTGAGTGTGTGAGAAAGTTGGTGAATGAGTGCAACGTAAGTACCGTAAACTGGGGTGACTTTGATAGCCCGGGGTGACATTGATAGAAATTTGATTTGGCCACTAATTTTGATACATCCAATGTAACAGTCACATTTTTGCATATATGTTCGATAATAAGCTATCCCTTAATGCTTACATACTCAAAATTCTCAAACATGTTTAGATATTGATTTGACAGGCATTTGAAAAACCTATCAAAGTCACCCCGAGCTATCAAAGTCACCCCAGTTTACGGTACTTTAAGTCAGTCTGTCACTAAGTGATCAAATGAGTGTGTGATTCAGTGAGTGAGTATGTGGATAAGTTAATGAATCTGTTAAAGAGTAAAAAAGTGAGTGAATGAGTATTTGAACGAGTGAGTGAGCAAACTTTTCGTGTGAATGAGACAACTTTAATTCAATTTTTTGATCTATTTTTTTGCATTTCTTCTTTGGGTCATTCTCCGCCAACTCACGCAGCAGTTGCCCCGACCCCTCTTCGATTAGCGTGAAACTTTGTCCTAAGGGGTAACTTTTGTCCCTGATCACGAATCCGAAGTCCGTTTTTTGATATCTCGTGACGGAGGGGTGGTACGACCCCCTTCAGTTTTGAACATGCGAAAAATGAGATGTATTTCAACAATTTGCAGCCTGAAAAGATGATGAGATAGAAATTTGGTGTCAAAGGGACTTTTATGTAAAATTAGACGCCCAATTTATTGGTGTACTCAGAATTCCGAAAAAACGTATTTTTCATCGAAAAAACACCAAAAAAGTTTTAAAAATTCTCCCATTTCCCGTTACTTGACTGTAATTTTTTTTTGGAATATGTCATTTTAAGGGAAATTTAATGTACTTTTCGAATCGACATTAGCCCAAAAGGGTCATTTTGTTCATTTATAACAAATTTTTTCATTTTAAAATTTCGTGTTTTTTCTAACTTTGCATGGTTATTTTTTAGAGTGTAACAAAGTTGTAGAGCAGACAATTGAGCAATTCTCTGAGATTTCGGTAATTCGGTATGCCCAAAGAAGCCATTTTGCATCATTAGTTTGTCCATATAATTTTCCATACAAATTTGGCAGCTGTCCTTACAAAAATGATATGTGAGCAATTCCATGGAATCGGTTGTACCCGACCCTCTCCGATTTCAATGAAACTTTGTAGACATGTTATCCTACGCTTATATAAGCCATTTTTGTGTTTATGGAGCCAGTTTCACTCGATAATGACATTTGAGAAGGGCGTAAGTGTTTTAAATATTTTTGTATTTCGTAATTTAAATATTGCTGGATCTCGAAGCCGTTACATCGTATCAAAAAGTGGTCCAAGACAAACTTGTAGGAAATTTGACGGGCTTTCCGAAAAAAATACACTGAAAGAAAAAAACACTCCACTTTTATGAGATTTTTTGATTTTTAAATTTAAAAGTCAAATTTGAAGGTGAGCCCACGATTTTTTTTCGTTCAAAATTTTTGTAAAAATAGCCTAAGATGTTACAAAAAGGCTCACGAAAAATGAAGGATGGAGCAACCCACCTAAAAAATAAACAAAAATCATTTACTGAAACTGTTTTTTTGAAAAGTGATCTAAACGTCAAAATTTTCAAAAACCGAACACGAGGGTCGATTCTACAGACAATTTTACATTAAAGTCTCCATATTGACCATTGTCCTATGTCCAATCCTTGTGAAGTTACAGCGATTTCTATATGACAGACTTGATTTTTCAGTCTTAAAAATATTTTTACCGGAAAGCTCGTCCGATTTCCCATAAGTTTGTTTTTGACCACATTTTAATTGGATGTATGGGCTTACAGTTATAAGCTAATTTACTATACAGGTTACTATACTACACTGAAAAAGTATTATGTTTTCAGTTATGAGCAATGTAATGTATGTAAACTATGTCCGGGTCCATTATCCAACCCATCGTTGGTTAGGTTATCAAAATACCTTTCCAACGAAACCAAAACATTGAAAATCTGGCAACCCTGTCTCGAGATATGGCCACTTAAGTGATATTGATGTACTTTTTTGAAGCCGGATCTAAAAAATAGATGATATTTGTGTACATCCATTGTTGGTAATGAGTGAGGAAGACTCCAACCACATAGGTGGATTAAGTTAGTTTTGCTTATAAACATCACGAGTTATTGCGATTTTACGAAAAAAAAGCTTTGAATAAGTTACTTTTTGCGTTTCTCTTTGTTTCGTCGTCCGTGTCTGTCGCGGGTAACCATAAACGGCCATGATCGACGACAACCAACTTTTTCAAAAAAAAATTTCGTAAAATCGCGATAACTCGTGATGTTTATAAGCAAACCCCTTATGTTTGTATATTAAATTTTATGTTATTGTCTGCTCTACAACTTTTTAAAACATTATTACACTCTTAAAAATAACCCTGCAAAGTTAGAAAAAAATACGAAATTTTAAAATAGAAAATTTTGTTCTAAATGATAAATGACCCTTCTGGGTCAATGTAGATTCGAAAAGTACATAAAATTTCCCAGAAAATTATTAAGTATTTTTTTCGATGAAAAATACGTTTTTTTGGAATTCTGAGTACGCTATTAAATCGGGTGTCTAATTTTTCATAAAAGTCCCTTTAACACCAAATTTCTATCTCAACACTGTTTCAGGCTGCAAATTATTGAAAAACACCTCTTTTTTCGCATGTTCAAAAATGGAAGGGGTCGTACCGCCCCTACGTCACGAGATATCAAAAAATGGACCTCGGATTCGTGATTAGGGACAAAAGTGATCTCTTAGGACAAAGTTTCACGCAAATCGAAGAGGGGTCGGGGCAACTTTTACCGATTTCTTGTGAGTTGGTAGAGAATTACCCTACTTCATTTTAGAGACCCTTTTTCAAAAATTAAATATTAACAAAAAATATAAAAATATTTGCAGCAGTTTTATTTTATAAGTATTTTAAAAATTATTTTAACACGTTTTTTACCTATAGGTAAAACGCTCTTTCAAAGTTTGATGCTCATCCTACGAGTTCTACCATTTTTCTTTGCACACAATTAAAACCCTAATCAAGAAATTAAACGTAGACAAAGCCCAAAACTTTTCTCCAACTTCAATTAGCTGGAAGTTCGCGGATGAAAGGAACAAGTTTCCTAATCAATTGAGTTAATGCTTGCTAATTCAATTTGGAATCGATAAAACTTTTATCTGCTTTTTGTTAGAAGGAAAATCAACTGAAATGTGTTGAACTTTAAAATAATTTCATTTAAGCATATCACTTACAACGTCGCCCACCACTTGGAACCAATTTAATAAGTTAGCTCAAAGTCACTTAATCCTGATAACTTGTGCCTTAATTACGCGCTCAAAAGGTCACGCCGTCATATAGTCGTCTTCATTGTCATCGTCAGCAATAGTCCTCCAACAGTCGCACCAGTTTCTTCTTCCGGATCTCGCCAAATCAACTCGGTAAATAAACGTGCCAGTGAAAATGAAATTGACATTGTCGTCTGGTCTAGGGAGGAGGCAAAGCGGCTCTTCCTTATCTCATTACCGGAAGATGACACACATACAGGCACACACACATACACAGTACGAGTGTCGTCTTCACATCGGAACATCAACAGTCACAGGAAATCGCGACGAATGTTTGAAAAAGGGCGAATCAACTGTAGTTTTATGAAATTTTGAGTTCTTCTAAAAACAACTGATTTTAGACTATTTTTACATTGAAATTAACGGGAAAGCACGTACACACCCACTTATTCACTCACAGCCACACACACACACATTGGAAGATGACACTGATTTGATGACGGAAAGTGTAATTCAATTCCTGGCGAAACGGCACGCTCGGTAAATCCTTTTTTTCTTGCCAGTTTCGTGTCTTGACATTTTTTTCTTCTTTCCTTCAAACGGCTGCCAAGCTGACAATAAGTTGCGCCGAACGTGGGAGAGCTTTTATGTCCGATTAAGGCGGTGGGATTGGGAGTGGGATTCTGGCTATTTTTTCTATAGGATGAACCTGAACCTTTTCGGATAATTGGAACCGATTTGGGATGATTTAAAAGGTGGACAAGCAAAGAAAAAATTCATGACTGAAAAAGAATTGGTAGTAAATACACAAAAAAAATAAGCTCATTCTTTAGTCCTTATGTCCTTATGTCCTAATGTCCTAATGTCCTAATGTCCTAATGTCCTAATGTCCTAATGTCCTTTTGTCCTTATGTCCTTATGTCCTTATGTCCTTATGTCCTTATGTCCTTATGTCCTTATGTCCTTATGTCCTTATGTCCTTATGTCCTTATGTCCTTATGTCCTTATGTCCTTATGTCCTTATGTCCTTATGTCCTTATGTCCTTATGTCCTTATGTCCTTATGTCCTTATGTCCTTATGTCCTTATGTCCTTATGTCCTTATGTCCTTATGTCCTTATGTACTTAGTCCTATTTATTCCTTAATAAAAAGTAATTTTTATTATTTACAGTAATGCCTCGGTTTTGCACGCCTCGGTTTTGCACTGCCCCGGTTTTGCACCGTTCGGCTGCCTCGGTTGAGCACGGCCCAGTGCTTAACTGAAGCACAGAGCTTATGGGTTTTTGGCTATATGGGAGACATTGGCTTTCATCGTATTAAAAATCATGCAAACATCAAAAAATTATAATGTTTTGGAATCGGGATGATGTCAGTTATCCACTAAAATTATTATTTCATTTTTTTTTACAATAATACGTATTTTTCCTGTATTTCGAAAATGCATTTTTTTTCTCTAAAGAATCCAAAAATATATTGTTATTGCAATATGGGTATCAAAAGATCAGGTTTTTTCATACATTTCGGATGTAATAACAACATTTTTAGAAAATACTCCAAATTTTCACAAAACTACGTTTTTTCAAAGAAAAAATACTCAAAATTTCAATTTTTACAATATGGGTATCAAACGATCGGGATTTTTTCATACATTTCAAATGTAATAGCAACATTTTTAGAAAATACTCAAAATTTTCTCAAAACTACGTATTTTCGAAAAAAATACTCAAAATTTCTGTTTTTACAATGTGGGTATCAAACGATCGGGATTTTTTCACACACTTCGAATGTAATAAAAACATTTTTTGAAAATACTCAAAATTATCACAAAATTACGTATTTTCGAAAAAAAATACTCAGAATTTCCGTTTTTTCAATGTATCAAACAATCGTGATTTTTTCATACATTTCGAATGTAATAACAATATTTTTTAACCCTCTACTGCCCAAATTTTTTTTTCGAAAATATTTATTTTTCCCGTGTTTAGGAGGTCATTTTGAGCAACTTTTGTTCTACGAAAAACTTTACTTCTCTTGTTTTATGTTTTTCTTGTTTCATTTTTAGTATTTTAATTTGCATTTATCTTGTTTAGTTCATGTTTGTTTTTGGTAGTATTTGGCCTATTCTACCACCTACCATAATTACATTTTGCATATTTAATTTTTTCATGTTTTTACAGTCACTTTTTCAATTTTTTGCATGTTTTTCACATTTTCTGCTATAGAATCGCACCATCATCATTTAAATTGCAAAAAAATGCGTAGAGGCATAGTCTGGGACACTACAAAAATTACTGCATACTTCTTTTTACTGAAAATGTTGGAAATGTTAGTGAAAAACACAGCCTAAGTTGACCCCTAAAAAAATGACATTTTTAAAAACATTGGCAAAGTCACATAAAACAAGTTAAACTTCCAACCCTGAAATTTTCTAAAATTTTAAGAATTCTTCTTTCCAATGCTTTTTAAAGATCAAAAATTGGTTGAAAATGGATTTTTGGCGATTTTTCAGATCGAAGCCCGTCTAGAGGCGGGGTTAGGTTGTAGAGGGTTAAAGACGGAAATTTTGAGTATTTTTTTCGAAAATACGTAGTTTTTTGAAAATTTTGAGTATTTCCAAAAAATGTTGTTATTACATTCAGAATGTATGAAAAAATCCCGATCGTTTGATACCAACATTGTAAAAACCGAAATTTTGAGTATTTTTTTTTAGAAAATACGTAGTTTTGTGAAAATTTGGAGTATTTTCAAAAAAATTTGTTATTACATCTGAAATGTATGAAGAAATCCCGATCGTTTGATAACAACATTGTAAAAACGGTAATTTTGAGTATTTTTTCGGAAACACGTAGTTTTGTGAAAATTTTGAGTATTTTCAAAAAATATTGTTATTACATTCGAAATGTGTGAAAAAATCAGATTGAGTGTCAGAAAAAATGTAATATGATATCAGGAACATGTAAAATTTCCATCAGTTTTTAATGAATTTTAGTTTTTTACACGATAAATTAGGTGAAATTACACAACATTTTGCAACCTTCAAATTTCAACATTATTTATTGTGTTATTGGGACATCCATAAACCACGTTGATAGTTTTTTTTTTTTTTTGGAGAAAATAATTGTTAATTATATTGAAAACCCTCTAAATTCAATCCATATTCTTTTTCTATCTCACAGGAGGCCAAGGAGATCCTGTGCGACCCGGAGAAGCGCGCCAACTACGACAAGTGGCGCGGCAGCGGCATCCAGGTCAGCTACCGGAACTGGGTCGGCATGAAGGAGCACGTCCAGCAGAGCATGCACTGGGCCACCCCCAAGACCAAGGACCGCATGCTGCCGGAAGCCGGAGCTGCTGCCGGTGCCGGGTCAGCGGCGGCGGCCAGTGGTCTCAGCGCCACCGCGCCCAATCCGGCCCACAGGCGCGCCTCGGAGGGTGGGGCCGCCCTGTACTACGGCGGCCGGAAGGGCGAGTGGGGCTCGGAAAACCCGAGCGAGGTGGTCAACAAGTTCCGCAACTATGAGATCTAAGCAGGCGGTGAGGTTATGTTTTTGTTTTGATTCTTTTCGTTTGAGAGTTTTTGATTTCTTGAGGTGAAGCGCCCTCGAGGGCGACTGCCCTCGGAACCGGTTTGACACTTGGCAGGCCGAAAACATCCTTGTGCTCCTTTTTACCGCGGTTTCGGGTTCGCCGGTTCCGGAGGTGGTCAAACTAAGATGGCGACTTGATTTTAGATTTTATTTACTTTTTAGTTATATTTTAACGTGTAACAGTATTGTGCTTCGTTTTGTTGTGCTTACTTTTTACAGTGTAATTTGTTATTGTTTTATCAACTACTTTACCCGAATACTAGATACGGGTCACACTGAGTCAAAATGAAACAAGAAAATTATAAGAAAATCAAATTTATTATCAAAACAAATTTTTCCAATGTGTAGCCAATAATATATGATTGTTGTTTGATGAATCCATCGTGTCACGTTGTTTATTAAGCATTGTAAGGAAATTAATTAGCAATGTTAACATTACTTACAGAAAAAAACAAAAACAAAACATGAAATAAATCTGTGTTGATTGACAAATGAATGTGAACCCAAACTAGTTGTATTGATAGCTATATATATTTAAATGAGAAACATACACAGCAAAACAAACAAGTATTTCATGTAGTCAATTTTCGTTGTAGCAGAGTGCTAAACATCAGAGAGAAGAATAGATTCACACAAAAAAGAGTAATAATTTCCATATAAAAAGTGAGAAAAAAAAACGAACGAAAAGAAGATCGCGATATTCTTCCTTCTAAGAGCGATGACGATGATGACAAAAAAAAATCAGTGTAGTGTTTGTGAACTTTTGTATTGCGATGAAAGTCGAACATAAAAAAACAAACAAAAACACAAAAATATTATTATTATATACTGTACTAGTGTTGATGAGAAAATGTTTTCCTCACCCAAGAACTGCTGTTTTTTGATATCGTAGTCTATTTTTCCAAAAAAAAATACACACAAAACACAACCCACACTCACACAAAAACACCGCCTAGAATTTAAGGATTATCAAGTGACAACAGAAAAAAAGCAAGGAAGAAGAATGTTGATAAAAACTAAAGAGCTTGGAAAAGGACGAGTTTTCAGCGCACGAAACGGCTCTCTCGATCCTCGTGTGTTCCAATTTTCCCACCACCACCACCTACACCTTCTTTGGCCTTTCGGGAGACTGTTGCAATAAAATTGTTCGAAACGATTCTATTTATATACAACAAACAAAAAAAAACAAGGAGAAACCGCCACAGACAACCAGACTGCAACGACCCTCCTGTTTGCACTATTTTTGACTCATTTTTCTCGCTCTATTTTAAATCTAGAAAAATCTACACAGAAAAAATGAGAAGAATACCTTTTACACAGAAAAGTGCACACCACCTTGTATTTTATTGCAAAATAAATGAAGCAAAAAGAATAAAAAGGAAGCCTCCTGAAGAGAAAAACTTTCTCCCTTTTTATACATAAATCACACAATAGAACCCAAAGTAAGGCAGATTTTCACATGGAAAACAGTTGAGGAAAATTTTCCTACCCTCTGCCCTCTCTCTCTTTCCCTCGTCGATGGGATTTTATCAATCTCGGTGGGACACTTGAGTGAAAAAAAAAATGCGAAGAAAGCTCACTTATTTTTCGTTGCGAAATTTTGCGTTAGAAAGGTTCGAAATCAACTTTTCTGCAAGATAAAGCTTCCTCAAGACGTGCGAAACAACTTTGTTGAAGACCGCAACTCGATACGGCGCTGCCCGGAAGAGTTTAAGTCGTTTTGACATCTGGTGGTCGAAACGTGAAACAAAATGCATTTTTTTGATATATTTTTTTCAAAACTTGAACTAGTCTAAAAGCCTTACCATCTTTTCAGAGGTTCGCTCTGGGCGGAAATGAGGGAAATAACTATAAAGTTTTTCACCTGGGCTGCACAGATTGGCAAAGAGGTGTGGTTTCCGTTCCACAGCTTTACTTTTTTGTGCTCGTTGTTCGTCTTTTGGGAGTGAAAAAGTTATATTCTGTCAGAGGCAGACTATTGCATCGGCAAAGGCAGGAAATTGGGGATTCCAAATTAATAGCAAGTTTATTGTGGTTGAAAGAGTTCCAAAGTTCATTGGAAATTTGCCATGAGCAACTTGGAATTGTTTGATTTGAACCATGCCAATGTTGTATGCATTAACGTTTTAGAAAAAATGCTATTTAATCCATATTATTCATAAAAAAGGCTAATCACGGTGGTGTGAATAAATTTCAGAACAATTTAAACTGATTTTTTGGCATGCAGCGCAAATTCCCGCTGAATTTTCACCCAAAACATCAATAAAGATAACTGCTACCGTGTGTACTGATATCGAAATTACGCCTTTTTCGTCACTGATAACAACCAAGGTGGCAAACAACCTTCAAATGCAATCAAAAGAAATTTGCCAAAAAAAAAAACACTCGAAACGTGTCACTATCTGTCACTCAAAATGTCTGCGGTGACACTCGCGTGAGAGAGAGAGACGGAGAGAGCGAGATAACACCTCAATCCATCAAACATCCTACAGAATTCCAACTCCTCCTAAAATTAAACCCAACATTGACTTGAGAAAATAAAACAAAGGATTTGGATTTGGAACGGGCAACAAGCAAGTAGAGACAAAACAACAACTATGGATGGTTAAGAGAACGTAAATAGAACATGATGATGCAGCAAACAAAGCAAACAAACAAAATAAATGAAACTAAACAAAACTACTAACAAGTTATTGATGTGTACCTCTCTCTGCCAACCAAAAAAAACAAAAGAAATGCAAAACTCACACAAAAAAATCAAGAAATGTCTATGGGTATGGATTGAAGCTCAAAGGAAAAATACAAAAAAAGAATCACTCATTGAAAATCAAACTACAACTTCAAGAGCATCGTTTTATCAAAAACAAATAAAACACACACACATATATAGGATTAAATGTGATAACTGATATGAAAAAAGCATATATATAATTATATAAACAAGTGAAACTTTCTCACTCATGATACAAACAAAAACACTAACAATCAAACAATTCACACAAGAGAAAACCACTAATACACACATACAAACAAATATACAATCTCTTTCGACTGGACGGTATGTAACAAGACAAGAAACACACAAACAAACACATTTAGAACAAGACATCACTCAGAATAAAACAAACAAAAACACAATTGTGTTGCGTTGTTATTTTTTATTGAGAAAAGAAATCCTTTTTTTCAATTTCAATGTTCCTTCTAAAAAGCATAAATTAAAAAAAAAAAGAAACTTACTATCACAGGCAAGTAAACAAGCAAGGTTGAACAATTTTGTGAACAATACTTGATCTCGGGATCGATTTTAGCCATATTTTGTGCCACTTTGTGTTAGTGAGTATCTGTCAATTTATTGTGCATTGCCAAGGTTTTTTTTTTTTTTTTTAATTTATATTTATTTTGATTTTCTCTTCCATGTACTTTCATTCAGTTAAAATATTACTGAGTGTCCAATCACAATCGATGACTTTTCACCTCAATTTTAAATACTAGCAACTTTCATTTATTCATGAAATATTGTAGCTTTCGCTATTCAGTGATTTCAAATGTAGGAGGTCCTACATGTACAATAGGGAAAAGGGATACCTTAAAACTAACTTATAAACTATATAAAGAGCGGATCAATGCAGCTGAAGACTGCAATGATTTTTGTCGAAATGCATCAATTATCTTATTGGACATAACATCCAAAGTGTCAACTTCGGCTAATTGATGAAGTTCACTGGTGCTGAACCAGGGAGGAAGTTTCAGAATCATTTTCAGAATTTTGTTCTGAATCCTCTGAAGTTTTTTCTTCCTGGTTAGGCAACAGCTTGTCCAGATCGGCACAGCATAAAGCATGGCAGGTCTGAAAATTTGTTTATAAATTAACAGTTTATTCTTGAGACAAAGTCTAGAATTCCTGTTTATAAGTGGATACAAACATTTAATATATTTGTTACATTTAACCTGGATACTTTCAATGTGATCCTTGTAAGTAAGGTTTTTGTCAAAAGCAAGTCCAAGATATTTCACTTGATCCTCCCACTTTAAATTTACCTCATTCATCTTTATAATGTGATGACTTTTTGGTTTAAGAAAATCAGCCCTTGGTTTGTGAGGGAAAATAATAAGTTGAGTTTTTGCAGCATTTGGAGTAATTTTCCATTCTTTCAAATAAGAATTGAAAATATCCAAGCTTTTTTGTAATCTTCTTGTGATGACACGAAGGCTTCTACCTTTGGCGGAGATGCTTGTATCATCAGCAAAAAGTGATTTCTGACATCCTGGGGGCAAATCAGGCAAGTCAGAAGTAAAAATATTGTATAAAATTGGACCCAAAATGCTTCCTTGAGGGACGCCAGCACGTACAGGTAGTTGATCAGATTTGCTGTTCTGATAACATACCTGCAGAGTACGATCCGTCAAATAATTTTGAATAATTTTCACGATGTAAATCGGAAAATTAAACCTTTTCAATTTCGCAATCAAACCTTTATGCCAAACACTGTCAAATGCTTTTTCTATGTCTAGAAGAGCAGCGCCAGTAGAATAGCCCTCAGATTTGTTGCTTCGAATTAAATTTGAAACTCTCAACAACTGATGAGTAGTTGAATGCCCAAGGCGAAATCCAAACTGCTCATCAGCGAATATTGAATTTTCATTAATGTGCGTCATCATTCTATTAAGAATTATTCTTTCGAATAATTTACTAATAGATGAAAGCAAACTAATGGGCCGATAGCTTGAGGCTTCAGCAGGATTTTTATCCGGTTTTAAAATCGGAACTACTTTGGCATTTTTCCAACTACTGGGAAAGTATGCCAAATCAAAACATTTGTTGCAAATTTTGACCAAGCTACTTAAAGTTGCTTCAGGTAGTTTTTTAATTAAAATGTAAAAAATGCCATCCTCACCAGGGGCTTTCATATTTTTAATTTTTTTGATAATAGATTTTATTTCATTCAGATCCGTATTAAAAACATCATCTGATGAAAACTGTTGTTCAACAATATTCTGAAATTCTATTGAAATTTGATTTTCAATAGGACTCAGAACATTTAAGTTGAAATTATGAGCACTCTCAAACTGCTGAGCAAGTTTTTGAGCTTTCTCCCCATTAGTTAATAGAATATTATCACCATCTTTTAAAGAAGGGATTGGTTTTTGAGGTTTCTTAAGAACCTTTGAAAGTTTCCAAAAAGGTTTGGAATAAGGTTTAATTTGTTCGACATCTCTTGCGAACTTTTCATTTCGCAGGAGAGTGAATCTGTGGTCAATAACCTTTTGCAAATCTTTTTGAATTCGCTTCAGTGCAGGATCACGAGAACGTTGATACTGTCTTCGACGAACATTTTTCAGACGAATCAGAAGCTGAAGATCGTCATCAATAATGGGAGAATCAAATTTGACTTGGACTTTAGGAATAGCAATATTCCTAGCATCCAAAATTGCATTAGTTAAAGATTCCAAGGCTGAATCAATATCAGCTTTGGTTTCTAAAACAAAATCATGATTTAAATTGTTCTCAATATGATGCTGATACCTGTCCCAATTAGCTTTGTGGTAATTAAACACAGAACTATTGGGTCTGGTAACTGCTTCATGAGAAAGTGAAAATGTTACTGGAAGGTGATCAGAATCAAAATCAGCATGAGTCACTAAAGGACCACAATACTGACTTTGATTTGTCAAAACCAAATCAATTGTTGATGGATTTCTAACAGAAGAAAAGCAAGTTGGCCCATTCGGATATAAAACCGAATAAAGACCTGAAGTGCAATCTCTGAATAGAATTTTTTTTATTATTCCAAGATTGGTGTTTGGCATTAAAATCACCGATGATCAAAAATCGAGATCTATGCCGAGTAAGTTTATTCAAATCCCCTTTGAAATAATTTTTATTTTCCCCAGTGCATTGGAATGCTAAATATGCAGCTGCAATCATAATTTTCCCAAAAGAAGTTTCAAGTTCAATGCCCAAACTTTCAATAACTTTTAACTTAAAGTCACGTAAAGTGCTATAAGTCATACTACGGTGGATAACTATTGCAACTCCACCGCCATTTCGATTCATTCTGTTATTGGTTATAACTTTATAATCTGGATCACTTTTCAAATAAGTGCCAGTTTTTAAAAATGTTTCGGTTATAACAGCAACATGCACGTTATGAACTCGTAAAAAGTTGAAAAATTCATTTTCTTTCGCTTTTAAAGAGCGAGCATTAAAATTCATAATATTGATGGAATTACTTAGATCCATGATAAAACTTCAGGGTAAGAACGACATCATTCGCAAATTTTAATCCAATCTGGATTGCTTCCATCATGGATGTAGCATTACTCATTGTTTGAATCAAACCAAACAGTGAGTTTTGCAAAAAAGTCATTTTTTCAAACGTAACATCGCCGAGATCAGAAGATCCCAAAGCGTTGCCAGCAGAAACATTTTCAAATGAAATTTGAGGTACCTGCCCAATTTGAAAATTGGTAGAGGATTTAAAATTCGTGGATGAACCCGAACCCGAAACGACGTTGGCATAAGAAATGCCATTGCTGTTACCTAACTTTTCCACGGTAGGGGTATTTCTAGCATTGTTCGAGTGAGACAGCACGAACGTTTGATTTAAAGATGCAGGTACAACCTGACTTTGAGAAAATTTCGGTTTGGATTTCGGCTGATGCTTAGCACGAGAATCCAAAACCTTTTTTCTGATGGGGCAATCCCAGAAATTTGATTTGTGATTTCCACCACAATTTGCACATTTAAATTTGGTGACTTCTTTCACGGGACAATTGTCCTTGTCGTGAGAAGAATCCCCGCAAACCATGCATTTTGGAACCATGGCGCAATGATCAGTACCGTGACACCGAATGCCTGGCAACGCCGGCACTGGGTCAGATTCTGGCCATTACCGCCATGTTTCTTAAAATGCTCCCACTTTACCCGTACATGGAACAAAAACTGAACTTTGTCCAAAGGTTTCAAATTGTTGATTTCATTTCTGTTGAAACGAATCAGATAAAATTGTGAAGTCAAACCAAAGCGAGAAATATTCCCGTTTGATTTTTTCTTCATTGGTATTACTTGGGATGGGGCAAAGCCAAACAACACCTTAAGTTCATTTTTGATCTCATCCACCGACAAGTCGTTGGAGAGACCTTTCAGGACCGCCTTGAATGGACGAGCATTCTTGGTCTCATACGTGTAGAAATTGTGTTTGTGGTTTTTCAAATAACCAACAAAAGTTTGGTGATCTTGTAAAGATTCCGTCAACAAGCGACATTCCCCTCTTCGGCCAAGCTGAAACGAAACCTTCAAATTGCAAGTTTCCTTGCAATTCTTCAGTTGCGTTCGAAAGCTGGCCAAATCGGAGACGGAAGTCACTACAATTGGCGGAGCCTTTACTCGTTTCTCGACGGCAGAAGGCTCAGTACGAGGAGAAGGATCCTGGTCAACAGTTTCGGATAAAACACCGAAACTGTTTGCCAATGGAATTGGAGGATTGACCTCACTTTCAGAATCAGAATCAGACCTCAAAAGAGGCTGTTTTCTTTTTCTGTTTCCGTTAGCCGGTTTAGCGTTCAAACGCTTCACCGACGTAACGATCAAATCTTCAGAAGATTTGCGTTTACCTTTGTTTTGACGCATTTTGCAATCAAAGTTCTCTTAAAAAGATGGCTTCGTTTGTAAAATACAACAAAATTTCAGGTGGGGTTAGTCTTGAAAAGACTGTTTAGAATTTGGGAAAATAACTCAGGTAGTCTTTAAAAAGACTGTGAATTTTTTTTGAAATAACTCTGAGCTTAGGTAGTAAAAAATACCGCAGCTCTAGTGTCCGTTCACCTCGAAGGTTCGCAAGACACTGCCCTTTTTCCATGAGCATTGCCAAGGTATGATTAGATACGGTTAGGCGAGTTTTCGAGCTGTAAAAAAATAGTTAGCACGAGAACAATTTTTTTCAGAAAAGTAAAAAAATGCCCAATTCCGGGCAAATTTTACCTGATTTTTATGTAGGGTTGTTAAGCATGCCAAACGGTATCGAAAAACGCTTTTAAATTAAAAAATATTTTTTTCATAAATTAAAATTTAACTTACTATTATTTGACAGCTCGCAAACCCGCCTTACCTTATCTCATTTTATATGCCTTGGTTCGTTGCACGCCATGACATAACTAAACCTGGGATGGGATAAACAAAGAGAAAAAAACCTATTGTCAAACTAAACCACTTTCAACATGGCCGCTTCTGTCAACCTAAACCAGCCCTTTCTTATGAGGAGAAAATGAGAAGTATTGTAATTTGAGTTGAAAAAAATAAAACAATTTCAAATCAATTTCACAAATAATTGTAAATTGCATTAATAGATTGATTAAAATATTTTCAATTGAAAGGCATTTATTTGTATCGTACACCGAATGTTGACTTATCAGCCTTTTATTTTTAAAAAACAATACATTTCATGAACTGACGATTCTTTTGCCCATTTAAAACTATTGTTATTTTTTTGCGCGTTACATAAAAATGTCATCTAGATTGAACAATATTAAACCCGTGCTTCCCGTGAAATTAAAATGTGGCGTGACCGAACAACATCGTAGAACTGGATTTAAAAAGCAAACAAAAAAAAAATGGCCGCAGTTTAGCCTATTTGATTTTTTCGCACCTTTTCATTTCAACACGTTTCCACAAATTGAAAAACAAACTTTTGCTCTTTGAAGTGAACGAATTGCTACAAATTTGAATTTTTGCCAGCCATTTCTTTCGATTCTGACACCTTAGGTCGTGCGACCTATGGAATGTTAACTTTCGCACTAACAACATTAGTTGAGTAAAAATTGCCGCTGAATTCGCTTTGTAAATGCCGGCCCCGATGCTCTTCAAGTGTGCTCCTCTTTGGGGAACTGGGAAAGATTTATTTACTTTCTTTGCGTAACGGGACAACGACAGGAGCAGATCTAAGAAAAAATCTCCCCTCCCATTTAATGACTTGCAGGCTTTTTAGGATTTTTTTTAGATTGAAGTAAGAAAACGCATTTAAATCATATTGCATTTTTCAAATCCAAATGAAAATTTAAAATCATTCATATAAAAAACACATTAAAAGTTGAAGAAGTGAACATTTTTTGACTCGTCGTGATCGTATCTTATCATTTACCTCGAGTCATCTTTGATTTGCCAACCATTTCTAGTGATTTGTATCCGGCAGCTCCTTATGAACGGATCCACCGTAAAATGATGGAACATAAACTTAGGATTCTCCACCCACGTCTAACCGCAAATTTTAACAGCCAAATTCAAAAAAATCTGCGAGGAAAAACTAAACAACATTTCAACCAAGGAAAAAGTCATCCGCGTGCTTGAGCACTGAGTTGAAAAACATCATCAAGAAAATTTGAATTGTCAAGCTATCTGAATCACAGATTACAAACGTAAACACTCAAAAAGAAAACTCTATCCAGCCGTCCCGTCCCAGAACTAAACTATGCGGCACACTCAGGAAACGTCAAACCAAATCGAATTTGGTATGGCCTAAGAGAAGCTCACAAGGGGTTTCCAGCATCAAGGATTACTAACCAGTCTCAATGGGATTACCAGGATTACCGGAAATATGTCACGGATTACTTTTAGTTTCCCAGAATTACTTGCAATTACCAGAAATGACTTCGAGTTACACAAATTTAATAAGAATTACCTTAAACTTAAAAATACTTACTGCCTAGCTGATTGATACATTTTGAATTGATATTCAATTTTATTTTTCTAAAACGAGCATGGCTGACCGGTAAATGATACCCGTTACAGCCTTAAAATGCTTGATTTTTAACTTATTCCATCATATTTTCAATGATTGATATTCAATTTTCTTCTTGATTTGTTTTTTTACCTTTTCTATTTTGTTTCAATATAAGGAATGAATTATTTTTTTTATGCTTTCATTTTCATTTGTGTTGCCAGATTTCACCAGTAATTACAAGAATTATTGGGAAAATCTCGAGCTCCTGCGGAATTGCTGAGTAATTCCAATTACACGAATCACTATTGAATTACTGAGTAATTCCGAGTTACTTGCTCATTCTGGCACATAGCTGGAAATTCTTTACGTGAATATAAATAAACAAAAAGTTTTTAAAAAGGATTTTCCAGATTATTTATTTAAAAAGATTTTTTTTTCTTTGATTTATCATTTTGTGTAGATTCAGCGCCGTACCTAGGGGTTGGCGCGGTTGGCGACCGCCAAGGGCGCCAGCCCCTGGGGGGCGCCGAAATCGATGATTGTACAAAATTTTCATGTCAACTATAACATCCTCATTAGAAAAAAAAAAACAGAAAGGGCGCCGAGTTATGAAATAGAATTAAAAATAACTAGATAATTTGGTTTAAAATATAAAAACAATATTTAGGGGCGCCAAAATCAATTGTATGAATATTTCTACCGAAGTGTTTTTTGAAAATTCATACTTAATGCTAAATTTATTTTTTCATCAAAGAAGGGGCGCTCAAGTGGCAGAAAGTTAAAGGAGTTCTAGTAGAGCTTCTCAAAATAAATACACGTTAAAGTTTGGACCGTTGTATAATGAAGTTTAAGTCATACCTTCCAGACTAAAAAAATGTCCAACTATACGTTATTTGCACGTTAATTTAAAATATATACAGTAGTTGTTCGGTAACTGGGCGTTGTTTAACTGGGCGCTCGATAACTGGGCCGTAGCTCAGTTAAAAAGCAGACAAACGTCAAAAAACCAAAACAAACCGAAATCACCGAGGGGTTAATGAATGCAAAAATCATGTTCAACAAATAAAATAAGCTTTTTTCAAACTTTTCTGTAACTTCAAGTCACAATTAAAGAAATATGAAAAGTAATCATTGTAAATAAATTTGAGTAACTTTTATTTTTATATATCATCAAAAAAATATTATGCATCGGTAGTCCCCTCGTTATTTTTCGTTCAGCCCAGTTAGCGAACAGCATTCGATGACTGGGCTACGTTCTCAGCCCAATTACCGAACAACTACTGTACCTTTCTTTTGAATTTTTTTCGTTCTCGAGTAAAAAAAAATCCCTTTGAAATATTTTCAGCTCGATTTCCCATTTTTTAATCAACTTCGTGCATAGAAATTTACATACTCTTTTTCAAAATGCTAGAGTTTTGAATGTGGAAAACTGCTGTAAATTTTAACCGATAAGACCAACATTATTTGTTCAGAGTGAGTTGTGGCGCTTTAACCACGGCAAATGTAAAAACAAAAAAAAATATTTTATCAAGGTTTAAAAACATTTGTATAGTTTTGCGCAAAAAATATTTTTCTGGAATGTAAAATTTAATTTAACGAATTAAAAATTAATCAATGAATACTGATGAAAATAAAAATCAATGCAAAACATAATTTAAAACAATAAAATTATGAAATACAGGCAAATTACTCGTCAATGCTTAGAAATTTTGGAAACTTATGATTGCAAAACAACTGGACAGGTGTATAATGCATTTTAAAACACATTTTTTTCAATTCAAGTATTGGAACCGTGGCCTTTAATTTTTTTTTAACTTTTTTATTTTTTGGTCAGAGTCGAGGGACATGAACTTCAAAAAATATTTGCAAAGGCCTGAATTGATTTTGACGAAATTTTATACTTCGATGAACTAAGCTTGCTGGGATTGCTATCTAGATAGAACAAGATAGCACACGGGCATCGAATTATTTTTTTTTTTTCAATTTTGAAGAAGGATTTTTTTTTCTTTTTTCGTTGTAATTATCAAAATAGAATCCAAAGCTAAATCAGTTAATTATTTTACGAATCCGGGAAAGTTCTTTGCTCATACAATCAAATACTAGATCAGATCAAATTATGCAGACATAGAAGTATAAAATTTGCTAACAAGTTATAGTAAAATTTATCATTATTGAGCATTTAATTCTGTGCATTTATCTGAAAAATATTCAAAAAAAAACAAAAACCGGCTATCATTATCGATTTTATGAAATCTGAGAAAATATTCAGCCAATTTAAATCCTATAATAAAATTTCAATTCGACCTACATTCATATAATCTGAAAAATAAAAAATAAAATAACTGTGTTTATGAATTTGACCATATTAAGGTCTCCAATTGCAATTATAATATCAAAACTCATATTGAAGCAATCATTGAAAATTAATATCAATTTATCAAAATGCTTGTAAATTTGGGAGGGGCGCCAAATTGATGCTTCGCCAAGGGCGCCGTGGACCCAAGGTACGGCTCTGTGTAGATTGATTATCCAAAAAATAATCATGGGATAACCATTAATTGCAAGAATTATTGGGAATTACGATAATTACTCCGGAATAACTGAATAACTTCCAAAAAAAACTCCAAGTAATTCCAGATTAGGGACCAAATAGTTTTTTTTTATATAAACAACTAAAAATTCACTGAAATCAACCGATTTCGTGCAAAATTTGCGTAACTCTGTATGCTTAATTTGACCTTAAAAAAAAGCGTCAAGCGTTGTCCTCTTGGAACGAGCTGTCATTTTTTTCAAATTTATTTAAAGATCAATTCTTTGGTCGAACAGTGCTGATAAAAATAAGCCTGCTGCAAATATTTTCCAAAGTTTATGTCCCTTGGGATGGAATATCAAGCTTGATTGTTGAGGCAATTGCAAACCTATTTTTAAACCTAAGCTTCCATCCACCCCAGGATTTGAACTGACGTCTTTTGGATTGTTAGTCCAACTGCCAACCAGCGACTCCACTAGGACAGGACCCAGGGAGACCTAACCTCTATTTTAGACCGGGGCCAACATTTACTTCCTCGTCCGACAAAAAGCGTGATCAGACCAATCCCGTCTCGAAAAATGCCATTAATCGTTAATTCGAATGTTCGCTAATCCGAACGTATTCGAATTAAAAAGCACTCAAACGTCAAAACCAGATGTCAAACTGATGTTGACATTTCAACCCCATTGATACACGGAGAAAAAAGAGTTCCCAAAATCGTGAACAAGCGTTCATGAAAATGGGAACCTGGAACAAAGTGTTCAAATCCCATGGTACGATTTTGAAAAACGTACCATGAAATTTGAACACTTTGTTCGTGGTTCCCATTTTCATGAACGCTTGTTCACGATTTTGGGAACTCTTTTTTCTCCGTGTAGACGATTTCCGAGCACGTGGTTTCGAGCGTTTGACAGCTCTCAGACGTTGAAATTAGCGAATTTGGATTCGATCATTTGAATTCAGTTTTACTCGAATTAGCAAATCCACTCCGTACTCCCTGGAATGATAATAATTAAGCATATTTGGATATTTCTTTCAACAAGGCAGACAAACCAACGCAGCTGTAATTTGAATATTTCAATTTTATTTACAAAAAGTCCTATAATTTGTTTTGGGAAACATCGACTGTTAATAGATAAAACTGGTAGATTTAGTTGACATTCACTGGATTTGTGACACGTGGCACAACATGTTTTGAATGAAAACTAAAAGAGAAACACACCAATAAATGCATTGTTTCAGCTTCTACTTATCTAAACTTAAGCGGCGAATAAGGATAATTTAAAGTAAGAGAGCAGTTAGATTCGAAATTGACAAAGTGGTATGAGAATGTTTGATTTTGGTGTTTTAGGTTTCCTTCTTCTTCTCCTTAAAAAATATATCTATAAAATTCCTTTTTCTCTACGGTACACTCTTATTGGTAAAGGCTCCTGGTTCTCGGATTACCGGAACCAGAGCAACGAAATCTCAGTTCAAAGGAGTACAAGTAACATGGCATTGGCGCGCGCCACTTCCTACTCCTCCTCACGGAAGTGCAACGCTTTAAATTCACGTGAAATCTCCCCCGTCATCAGATTCGGTGTCGTCGTCCTCCTCCAGCTCGTCCTCGTACACGATCCGCTGTCAGAACTCTTCCGGATGGTCTGGCGTGAGGTCGCAGGGTCGAAGGAACTCCTGGCCGCGCTCGTGGATCCACTTGTTTGACACTATTAAATAAGAGGATAAAAGTCATAAAGAGTTCGTGTGATTTTATTTCAGTGTGGTGCACACTTACCCCACTTGGTACCGGTTAGGACGGGACAGGCCGCGTGGCGGGTCGCGTAATCACCGTGGCCGGACGCGTGCAGGTTGTACCAGAAGGCAGCCGTACCCTTCTTGGGCCTCAAGGCCACCCGGATGCTGGGAAATACGGTGGCGCCACCCTGGCTTACATCTGACATCTGGGAACGGGAAAGTCGATAAAAATCATTTTAAGCATTCTTCTTGTCATTTATTAACATTTGTAGTGCGCCATTGCTTTAAAATGCATTGAAACATCACAATCGTTAAAGCGGCCAGGCCTACTGCGTAAAGTTTACGGCAGAGACGATTCATTGAATTGAATTGAATGTGGGTGATATTCGCTTCTAAAATACTCACATAAAACAACACCGTCGCAATCCTGTTCCCCGTCCCAAGACTCTTGAACGCGTTCTTCTCCTCCCGCCTTGCGAAATCAAAGTGCGGCTCGTAGTGCCCACCAATGCCGTAGTTGACCACCTGCAGCTCCTCGGCCGTGGTCATGGTCAACCCCGTCATATCTTCAACCCGCTGGCCCACCGTCCGCACGACACTGTGCTCCTCGTCCTTCAACCAGGCCGACTTGCTGATCCGATAGTTGGCCACCTCCAGCTCGCCGGTTTTGTAGTTCTGAACCGTTGCCCGCCGGAAGCGGGGCTTGGCCAGCCGCTTGATGACTTCGATCTCCGCGTCGGACATCACCTCGTGGTAGATTACGATGTACGGCTCCAGGTGGGCCTCCTCCAGCTTGAGGGGGGCAATCTTAAGGAACGGGGAACTGTTGGTGACGTACCGACAGCGGAGCTTGGCCAGATCCGCCTCCGCCCGGTGGGCTTCTCCGCGGCACAGCTGCTCGTACAGCACTCGTTCCGTGGAGTCGTACACGAGGGAGCTGGTTTCTTTTTTGATTTGCTGAAAATTGATAACTTATTAGAATCATATTGTTCTTTAACCTAGAAAGAAACCCGCTTACAATCGTGGTATCTACCGGAACGTCCTCGCTGCCATCGTCCCCACGCATAGCCTTCTGGCGCGCTTCCTTTTCCAGCTCTTTCTCGTAGTAGGCCTTGTTGCCGACGGCTCGCTCGTGGTTAGGAACCAGTTCGAGCAGCTCGTTGGTCATGAGTAGGGCCGTTTGGACGTTTCCTGTTATATTGAAAAAGTTGAAATATTATCAAAAAAATCTATAATAAGAACAATTTAAACAATCAGGGTAAATTTATATTCGAAAAATGTTTAATTTTACTGTTTAAATTTGTCACTTTAGTAGGACTTTGCAAATTTTTCAGTCTGAATTTCAATGTTTTACATTTTCCGAATGACACTTTGGAAAACCTCTTAGTTCATAGTAATGACTAGACGGTATACTTCAAGATCAAATGAAATATATTCTTAAAACCTCTCCCATTTCACGATACTTAACAAACTTAACTATAAAAAAATGAGAGACACGTCATTTTATTGGAAAATCATAAACTATTCGAATAATTCAATCATATACTTTTCAAATAATTCAATTTCGGTTTTATTAGTGAATAATCATGTTGCAAATTGGTTCAATCGATAGAACTATTGTTATCGAAACACAATTATTCTATCAGCGACGAAACTTTTCAAATTTCCTAATTTTGTATAAACTTTGAATTTATTAGAGTTTTTAAGTCCAACATTGTAAAATTTTCACAATAAGCGTTTTTTTTTTTTAAACTCAATTTTGTATACATGATTTCAAAAGTACAGTGTATTTAAAAAATAATTATTTTGTGAAACTGGTAGTTCTTAATAGTTGAAAACGAATAGTGAAAATTTATACAAAATTCGAGGTTGTTTGATATAAAAAAAAAACAATTAAAATTTGAGTAATTTAAAAAAATGTATTTTGTAATAATTTTAGTATTTTACACTAAAAACTCAAATCCCGAGCAGACGGAAATAACTTGGGAATAACCTTTTTTTAATATTTGAAAATACTAGGCAAATAACATTTTATGTTATTTATGACAAGATTTGTTATTCGTCGTTATGAATTTTTTTGTTATTGGATTGTTATTGTAATAACTGACTAATAACACTTTTAGTTATTCTTCGAACAAATCTTTGTTATTATTTTTTGTTATGTTAACAACTAATCCGATCATCCCAATAACAGTTGGAGTTATTCTTCTATAGCAAAAAATTTTATTCCAAAGTTGTTTTGGCTTTCAACCAATATCAGACCAATAACAAATTTTGTTATGATAACATAAACTGTTATTAAACCCTTATGCAAAAATTGATTTTTCAGGAAGATTCCATAACACTTTCTGTTATTTTAACAGAATTTGTTATTGAAATGGCATGAATTTTGTTATTACCGTCTGCCCGGGATGTAATGAAAATGTGTGCCAAATTTTCCATACCCGAACAGACGGTAATAAAAAAAAATCATGCCATTTCAACAACAAATACTGTCAAAATAACAAAAAGTGTTTTGGAATATTCTTGCAAAATCCATTTTCGTATAAGAGTTCAATAACAGTTTATGTTATCATAACAAAGACATTACATTTTATCATTTTTTGTTATGGAAGAATACCTCAAACTGTTATTGGGATGATCGGATTAGCTGTTAAAATAACAAAAAATAATAACAAAGATTTGTTCGAAAAATAACTTAAAATGTTATTAGTCTGTTATTACAATAACAATCAATAACAAAAAAAATCATAACGGCAAATAACAAATCTTGTTATAAATAACATAAAATGTTATTGGCCTAGTATTTTCAAATATAAAAAAAATCATTCCCAAGTTATTTCCGTCTGCTCGGGTCGTGTGATATCCATATTGCAAATTATAAAAAAAAATTGTTTAAAAAACAATATTTTAAGTTATTGAGTACCTTCATCTATTATCTAAATGAGCAATTCTCTACCAAAACCGGAAATGGATTTTATTTGTATTTTTTGATTTGGCTCAAACTTTGTGGGGGCCTTCCCTATGACCAAAGAAGCTATTTTGTGTCATTGGTTCACCCATACAAGTCTCCATACAATTTTGGCAGCTGTCCATACAAAAATGGTACGTAAATATTCAAACAGCTGTTACTTTTGAGTGAATTTTCTGATGAATTTGGTGTCTTCGGCAAAGTTGTAGGTATTCTGAGGACTACTGAGAAAAAAATAGGTACACGGAAAAAAATACAGATTTTTTAATCATCTTTTTTTCCACAAAAAATCAATTTCCCAAAATACGTATTTTTTTATTTTCGAGATTTTTTTATATGTTTTAGGGGACAAAAGGCGCAACTTTTGAGCCATATAGAAACATGGTCAAAAAATCTGCCGCCAAGATTATGAATTTTTGAAAAAAATAGTGATTTTTGGAAAAAAAATCGAAATTTCATGCAAAAACAAATTTTAAGTAATTTTTTAATGTCAAATTGAATTTCCAATCGAATGTACTTTACAGATTTTTTTAAAAAGGGCTCTGTTTTCAGCATAAAGCCACCGAAAGTTTAATTTTAGCTTAATATTTACAGTTTTTCGATTTTTAAAAATAGTGACCATGAATGCAAAATAATATTTAAAAAATGTTAAAGTATTTTTTTCGAAAAGATCGAAAAATTTCACGAATGTTTCATGTTTTAACATTGAGAATCGGACCAAAAAAAAATATTTTCAGAAATTGTCACTCATGGTTACTTTTTTTTTAAATCGAAAAACTGCAAATATTTCGCTGAAATTCAACTTCGGTGTCATATCTTTAAAACGAGGCTTTTTATCAAGAAATCTGCAAAGTTCCTTTCGATTGCAAATTTGATTTTACATAAAAAATAGGTATTTTTTTTTTTTGTATGAGATTTCGGTTTTTTTTTCAAAAATCACTATTTTTTTCAAAAAATCATGTTTCTTTATGGCTCAGAAGTTGCGGATTTTTGTCCCCTAAAACATATCAAAAAATCTCGAAAATCAAAAAAAATACGTATTTTGGGAAATTGATTTTTGTGAAAAAAAGGTTATTAAAAAATCGGCCATTTTTTCCGTGTACCTATTTATTCCTCGATAGTCAATACCTACAAAATTTTTGTAGGGACAGCTGCCAAAATGATATGGAGACTTGTATGGGTGTACCAATTCATAAAATAAAAATGGTCGAAATCGGCCGAGTTCGAAGAGAATTGCTCAGAGAATTGTTCAGGTAATTTGAGTATTTTTCAAGTTGCTTGAAATTTGTTTTTTTGGAATTTTGGTCCCCTTGTAAAAGTGCATTTTTTTAGCGTAAACAATTGTTGTTTAATGCTCTAAACAATTGAGTAAAGAGCATTGGCGATTTTTAAAACCATTTTTCAACTTTTGCTTATGAATTATTTTTTATATGAATTTCGAATACATTTGCAAAAAAAAACTAAAAAAGCTAAACTTTTCCTGTAGAACTTTTTTTTATAGAAATCTATGAAAACTCATAAGACGGTTCATTCAGCCATTCATATTAGACCCCGAACCAATCTTCGAACTAAACCCAACAACTTAAACACACCCTCTTAGCATTGCACTTTCCATGTTAATTCTCATCGTGCACACATTTCCCAAATGCCAACCAGGCTGGAAGTCACAACAGCGTGGCACATCTCGCATGTTTTTTTGCCGCCAAACCCTTCGTTAATTTTGTCATGCTTTTCTTGCACAACCAAAATCAACCAACCACCAAAAGCATCACAGGCCTATTGAGAGGTGCATCTATATCATAAGATGAATAAGCAAACAAGAAGAAAACAGTCACGTTCATTTCGGGGGATGTCTCGCGAAGGAGTTACTCTTAAGTGGACTGAAAGGTGACTTAAAATAATGAGTTTAATCAAAATTGAGAATTCTCAGACGTTTAAGGGTTTCTAGTGTTGCAAGCCACGAGACAATCCCCGCTTAGTTATGCACGAATAAGCAGCAAAATCTCGACTTTTCAGTAACACCTATCTCCCAAAACCCACCTTGCTTGAACGTAGAAAACGCCAAATACTCCAGCACGTCCGCCTTGGTCGTCGTTCGATTGACCTCCTGCGACAACCTGTCCATGGCCTCCCTCATCCACAGCACCGTATGGTAGTAGTCCCCGTTGAGGTACGTCTGCCGACCCAGCTCGAAGCAGTCCCCGGCGGACATTTCCGTGCTGTACTGAACCCCGTTGAGTTCGCCCCGTGCCACCGAGGCCGTGTCCAGGTTGTACGTGTCCTGGAGCCTCATCAGCGCCACCGCCGCCCCGTTCAGATCCTCGTCCGAGGGGAACTTGAGCACGTCCCGGTAGTTGGTGACGTTCTCCAGGAAGTCGGCGCCCACGTCGTACGACATCAGGTTCTCGACCTCGCGCCAATCCGTCGTCAGGCGCTTCGTCAGCAGGAACGCGTTCACCGGATTGGACAGGTACGCGCCGACGTCCTTGGCGGCCTCCGCGTGCTCGCGCTGGTACTCGAGGATTTTCCTGGGAAATTTAAGGAGTATTAGATTTAGAAACTCAATTTGAAATCAACTCATACCGTCGCAGTTGAGTCAACTTGGACTCCTGAACGCTGACGTAGTTCTCCAGGTTTGCTATTAGCACGGACTCGGTATCCATCAGTTCCTCCATTTCGGCCAGCGCCGTGAAGAGTTCACCATAGGTTGGGTGGTATGTGACTATGGTGAGTAGGCAGAGTAGCGCCGAAAGTGCCATTGTAGAACGAGATTTCGTTGATTTGAGATTCATCTTGATTGAGCGCTGAAAGCGGAAGAAACAGGAAAAATGGCTTATGAAACAAAAAACACTTTCAAAGTGAATGGAGGCAAACAATTCAACAAAACATCACGAAAAAGTAATTCGCACGCCTTCACCTTAATCAAACACAATGGAGGTTTTCCATGCTGTGTGACATTATTCTTTTTATGTGGCGATATTTCATCATTGATATGTTGTAATTGACACCTAAATGAGACGATGAAGATTTCTGTCTCTCTGTTTTGCAGTTGCAATTGTCTTCTGACTTTCAATCAAGCTAAACATACAATGTACGATCACATCTTGATTTTTTGTCATGAAGAAGGCCTCGTTTTAGTGCGAAGCAATTAACAGTCTACTCTCTCGTTGTCGATCATCGATTCCTCAGTAAACCATCATGTATTGATGGATATTTCAGAACCTTCAAATACCACGTTTTGATTTTTCGTTCTCTAATTCGATACCTCCCGCTCTCTATGGTCTCTATAAAATCGTCACAGAAGGAGTAGCACCTTTTGAATTGGATTTTTCCTGTGAAACGTTTCTTTCCCCGCTTAAATGTTATATGCCGCCAAGACTCTAAAACAGAATCGAAAAGATTCACTTTTCGATACAAGTGATGAAACGCCAATTGAATGCTTTAATAATAGGTTATGTCTTCCTTGACCTAATCAAAAGTGTTATCGTACCCAATTAATCAACAAATTACAATCAAGCTACAAAATGAGGATTCAGCACGAGTGCTGAAAAACAAGTTTTGCATCGATTTTCACACAACATTTTATGCAATTTCAAAAAAACATCCTTTGAATGGGATTTAAAGTGAATCGTCCATGTGTTTAGTCAATTCATCGTGTCCCGTGTCAAAAATCAAAATAATGTTGAAAAGTATTACTTTTCGATAGAAGTACTGAAAAGATAAACTTTATAGCACTTTTTAGTAGTTCGAATCGTTGCCATGTTCGATTTTATCAGCACAAATCGTACATATTTTCATCATGGCTTTTACAAGTTGGATTAATATGTACGAAGAATTCTGAAAGTTGCATGACAGTAGATTATGCAACAAGGTGCAAAAAGCAGATTTTTGCAGCACGAGTAGTACATTTATTAAACGATGTTCACCAAGTTGGATAAATACGATGTGTGAAAAACGTTGCTTTCATTGATACTTGATCATCCAAATTCAATAAAACATAATTTCCGTCGTTTTATTTAATAAAAACAAACATAACTCCTTTTGAAATCACCAACGTCTATATCACCCTGCTGGCATTGGAGGGAGCGCTTTGTTATGATTCGTTTTTCTTCGCCGAATGTACATGGCGCTTTGTTCATGATGCTTATTTTTCGTCACGAGGTTTATGTAGTCTTTTGTTTGACAGGTTGACAGGGCTATATAAACAGGGACTGCTGATGGCAGATATTTTGTTTATGTTACTTTATTTAAAATCATGATTAAACAGACTTTACTGAAGTAACTTTTGTTCATTTTTGGTGGAGAGGTAGCTTATTAGCAGTACTTTCAGAATATGCAATAACTCATAAAGTGCCAAAATGTACATGATGCCTTTTGAAATGTTACCGTCGAAGTAACAGAAACGGAAAGATTGCGTTTGACGTTTCTTCGCGCGGTGCTTGTTTGCAATATGTTTTGATGAAAAAATCAAAGAATTGTAATTTTCCTTTTTGAATGCGACTGATAATTACAAACGTTTTAATAATTTTGTATTGGATATAATAATATTTAAAATTCCCGCCGAATCTCAAAATGCAGAATTTTGAAATTAAAAGGACAGATTTAGTTTTTTGGTCGAAATGGAGTAAAAAAAAGTTGTCTTTATAAATGTCGGCCATCGTGTCACCAACTATTTATTGCTAGTACCAACCAGCTACCTCTGGATTATGAGTCCCCTGCGCTGTCCGATTGATCCACACTGGCGGGACCAAAATGAAGTAAATCAGAGTGAAATTAAACTTGACAATAATCATACAAATATATATGTTCTAACTGAAAATTCAATGATAATCTGCAATTTTGAAATCCAACCAAACAACAAATTCAAAAATAAAAATTTAAAAACATGAAAAAACAAACATTATAGAAATTTCAAATGACACATTTTTTTTAAATATTAAAGAAAATTTCAACAAAAGTCTGAATTTTGGAAATTAAAAATTAAAAATATGCAGAATTGAAAAATAATTTTAATATTAAAGTTTTTATAAATTCAATAGCTCAAATATGTTAAAATTCGAAACGAATGTACAAGTCAAAATTCCAAAAGTTTTCAAAATCGGAAATATAGAAATAAGTGAATACAAATTTACGAAAACCTCGAAATTATAACATTCAAAACTCTAATAAAAAAAATCTAGAATGAAAAATTTAGAATTTAGAAATTTAAAAAATTTTAAGAATTTAAGAATCAAAAATTCAAAAATCAAAAGATTTAAAAATTAACAAATTTACAAATTTACAATACTAAAAATTTACAAACTTGAATATTTAAAATTAAAAAAAACTTCAAAAATTCAAAATTTAACAATTTAAAAACTAAAACTTTAAAAATAAGGACTCTAAGCATTTAAGAATTTTAGAAAAAAAAATTAACATTTGTACCAGCCTTATTTTATAATTTCCTGATTTCCAAATTTCCAAACTTCCTAACATCCGAACTACCTAACTTCCTAACTTCCTAATTTCCTCATTTTCTTGCTTCCTAATTTCCTAACATATTAATTTCCTAATTTTCTAATTTATTAATAACCTAATTTCTTAATTTCCTAATTTCTTAAGTTTCTAATTTCCTATTTTTTTAATTTCTCATTTTTTTTACTAATTTGCTAATATCCAAATTTTCAAATTTCCTAATTCCCTAATTTTCTAATATCCTTATTTTAAAATTTCATAGTTTCATAATTTCGTTATTTTATAATTTCATAGTTTCATAATTTCCTAATTTCTTAATTGCCTAATATCCTTATTTCATAATTTCATAGTTTCATTTTTTCCTAATTTCCTAATTTCTTAATTGCCTAATTTCCTTATTTCATAATTTCATAGTTTCATTTTTTCCTAATTTCCTAATTTCCCATTTTCCTAATTTCTCAATTTTCTAGATTCTATGACAATTTCCGGAATTCCATTTCCCGGAATGGACGTTTTCCGGAATGGACATTATCCGGGATGGACGTTTTCCGGAATGGACGTTATCCGGAATGGACATTATCCGGAATGGACGTTATCCGGAATGAAATTTCCCGGAATGGACGTTTCCCGGAATGGACATTTCCCGGAAAACTAGTTTTTTTTATATTACCTGATATGAGAATAAATGGAATCTTGCCTACACAGTAAAAAATTTCTGTGTAAAATCGCATGCAAAAGCATGCACATCACCTTTGTGAGCAAAAGCATGTAATATTGTATGAGAAAACGTGTACACAAAAAGCATGTACAAAAGAAAAATAAATAAATATTGCACACCCCAAAAATAACATCAATCTGGTGAGAGTCATATCCAGATTACCAAGTCCACGCCCCAACCATCTCGGCTATCTCGCCGCTGTGAAATTAGCTGGATCAACACCGATGTAGCTGTACGTTCCCACATCGTATACAGTTAATTCAGTTTACGACGTACGGGAAACCTACTGGTACATCGGCGTTGAACACAACTTTCACAAGACGGTGAGATAGCCGAGACGGTTGGGGCGCGGACTTGGTAATCTGGATATGACTCTCACCAGATTGATGTTATTTTTGGGGTATGCAATATTTATTTATTTTTCTTTTGTACATGCTTTTTGTGTACACGTTTTCTCATACAATATTACATGCTTTTGCTCACAAAGGTGATGTGCATGCTTTTGCATGCGATTTTACCATCGGATTTTTTACTGTGTACTCCGAGGCCTACTCGCTTACTTGTGGTTAAGAATTATTTAGTTTGTACCCCGTTGGTTTGACCTAGTCACATTGAAGGAACTCGATATTTTGACAACAATATGATTGATAAATACATGAATGATAAAAAGAAAGTGAAATGTTCGGACATGACCAATAGATGCTAGCGTTGACTATTGAAACAATACTTTATCAACCACCACGAGATGTAACAATGTAGATCGATAGATATTAGACAAACACTAGATGTTTTTAACATTCTTTCAATGTGTTGTTATGTAAGAATTTTCCCTTCTTTTGTTAGTCAGTTGACTTTTGTGAATAAATTCTACCAATTTTAAGTTGGTATTGAATACCAAACCTCAGGAAAATAAAAATCTTTTCAGAAATTCAATGTATAATGTGTACTTTTTTGAGGAGTCCGGGAACCGTGGTGTAAGGGCAATCGAAGTTGCCTCTCACCCAGTCGGCCTGGGTTCGATTCTAGACGGTCCCCGTGGTGGCATTTTTCGTGTCGAGATTTGTCTGATCATGCCTTCCGTCGGACGGGAAGTAAATATTTGCCCCGGTCTATCCTAGAGGTTAGATCGATAGCTCAGTCCAGGTGTAAGATTCGTCTCTCTGGATCCTGTCTCGGTTTAGTCGCTGGTAGACAGTTGAACTCACAATCCAAAAGTCGTCAGTTCGAATCCCGGGGTGAATGGAAGCTCAGGTGTAAAACGAGGTTTGCAATTGCCTCAACAATCTAGCCTTCGGACACCTAGTTTCGAGTAGAAATCTCGCAATCGAGAACGCCAAGGCAATGCTGTAGAGCGAACAATTTATTTTATTTTTATTTACTATAAAGCAGAATGTTTATTTTCAAAGAAGGGAAAACCTCTAGAAAATGAAAAGTTTTTCAGAAAATCAATGTATAATGTGTATTTTCTTGAGGTTTTCCCTTCTTTAAAAATACACGATCTTTTATCAATATGATGGAATTTCGCGTAAGAAATTTCCCTTTATGTGTTAATCAGTTAACTATTGAGACTAAATTCTACCAAATTTTACTATAAAGCAGGATGATTATTTTCAAAGAGAGAAAACCTCAAGAAAATAAATAGCTTGAGTGTATTTTTAAAGAATGAAAAACCTCGAGGAAGTACACATTATGCATTGATATTCTGAAAAGCTGTTTATTTTCTAGAGGTTTTCCCTTCTTTGAAAATAAAAATTCTGCTTTATAATAAAATTTTATGGAATTTAGTCACAAAAGTCAACTGATTAACACAAGAAGGGAAATCTCTTACACGAAATTCCATCACATCGATTAAAGATCGTGTATTTTTAAAGAAGGGAAAACCTCAAGAAAATACACATTATACATTGATTTTCTGAAAGCTTTTCTTCTACAGAATTTCCCTTCTTAAAAAAAAAAAAACATTCTTCTTTATAGTTAACGAAAAACTAGTTGAAATTTAGTAGAATTAACAAAAGAAAGGAAAATTCTTACATAAAATCCCATTATTTCGATGCAAGATCGTGTATTTTTAAAGAAGGGAAAATCTCAAGAAAAAAAAAGTTATCAGAAGATCAAAGTATAATGTGTATTTTGAAATACACGATCTTAAATCGATGTGATGGAATTTCGTGTAACAGATTTTCCTTCTTGTGTTAATCAGTTGACTTTTGAGACTAAATTCTACCAAATTTTATTATAAAGCCGAATGATTATTTTCAAAAAAAAATTACTATAAAGCAGAATGATTATTTTCAAAGAAGGGAAAACCTCTAGAAAATAAAAAAAAAAACTTTTCAGAAAATCAATGTATAATGTGTACTTCTTTGAGATTTTTCATTCTTTAAAAATACACTCAAGCTATTTATTTTCTTGACAGGACACATTACACATTGATTTTCTGAAAAGCTTTTTATTTTTTTGAGGTTTTCCCTTCTTTGAAAATAAGCATTCTGCTTTATAGTAAAATTTGGTAGAATTCAGTCACGTAAGTCAAATGATTAACAAAAGAAGGGAAAATTCTTACATAACAACACATTGAAAGAATGTTGAAAACATCTAGTATTTGTCTAATATCTATCGATCTACATTGTTACATCTCGTGGGGGTTGATAAAGTATTGTTTCAATAGTCAACGCTTGCTTCTATTGGTCATGTCCGAACATTTCACTTTCTTTTTATCATTCATGTATTTATCATTCATATTGTTGTCAAAATATCGAGTTCCTTCAATGTGACTAGGTGAAACCAACGGGGTAGAAACTAAATAATTCTTAACCATAAGTGAGCGAGTAGGCAAGATTCCATTCATTCTCATATCAGGTAATAAAAAAAAACTAATTTTCCGGGAAATGTCCATTCCGGGAAACGTCCATTCCGGGAAATTTCATTCCGGATAACGTCCATTCCGGATAATGTCCATTCCGGATAACGTCCATTCCGGATAATGTCCATTCCGGATAATGTCCATTCCGGAAAACGTCCATTCCGGGAAATGGAATTCCGGAATTTGTCATAGAATCAATTTTCTAATTTCTTAGTTTCCTTATTTCCTTATTTCATAATTTCATAATTACATAATTTCATAGTTACATAGTTTCATATTTCAAAATTTCATAATTTCATAATAGCATAATTTTATTATTTTAGTTTTACAATTTAAGAATTCATAATATTCTGTTTTTTTAAAGAAATTTTAAATTATTGATTTCTTAATTTTGTTTATCAATAATAATTGTTGTTAAAAGATTTTGAATAAACATTTTTAATCTGTTATATTTTTAATCTTTTTATTTTCCCCCCCAAAGAACCTCATGCGCGCACACCGTCAAACGCGTTCATACCGAACTGTCAACTTTTCTTGGGGGGGTCACGAAAAGAACACGCAACATTTCTTGACCGCGTTCCTTCTGATCTGCATACTTAGCAATTATTGGAAGTGAAAAGTAGGCTGATTCGTCTTTCAACAATGACAGGGCAAACTTCACGACGGAATTACAAAAAAAAACATTTTTTTTTGCAATTGAACAATTCTTTGTCAAGCGTTTTTTTTTTATCTGGCTGAAACTTTTTTGATGCCTTTGGTATGCCCAAAGATCATTAGTTTGTCCATATAATTTTCCATACATATTTGGCAGCTATCCATACAAAAATTATATATGAAAATTCAAAAATCTGTATCTTTTGAAGGGATTTTGTTATCGATTTGGTGTCTTCGGCAAAGTTGTAGGTATGAATAAGGACTACAATGAAAAAAAAAATCAAAAAAAAATTCAAAAATATTTTTTAAGGCTGGGCGAACATGGGCACTGATTTAAAAAAAAAATAATAACTGCGACAAATTATAAAAAATAGTTACCTGAAAATTGCTATAACATGAAAACGGTGCAATTTATGAAAATTTCACTAAAGCACCTTTTGATTGCAAATTCGATTCTACATCGAAAAATGAAGTTGACAAATCTTTGCGATGAATATTTCGATTTAAAAAAAAAACAGTATTGATGCAAAACTTCATAACTCGGTCAAAGATTTTATGCACATTCTGGATACCGTAAACCGGGGTGACTTTGATAGGATTTCAATTTGTTTTTAGAATATTTTCCAACAGGTAATGTTTTTCTCAAGATTATTATTTTTAAAACATGTACTGGGGTAGGCCACACAAAGTCCATGCACTATTTCGGAAAAAAAGTTTTTTCAATAATGTTTAGAAAAATAGTTACGTTAAAAATTCTTAGTTTTAATTCCGGGGTGACTTTGATAGTCATAGTTTTTCTTGTTAAAATCATATTTAAGATGTTCAAACTTTATTTGTACGCTAAATGTACCATCACTAAAGTAGCTGACATAGTTTTAAGAAAAAAAAACAAAGTTTATATTTAGTTAACTAAGTGTATAAGCTTTTTAGAAAAATACATATAAATTTTAGGTAAAATTGTTAAAAAATCGGAATTTTGCCTGAAATTTGTTAAAACTAGTTTTGTTTATAATATCATCGAATTATATTGCATTTTATACTGAATTCGAAGCACGAATCACAAGTTTTCACATTTGACATAAAATTTGTTCAACTGAAATTGCCTATAAATTTGGAGATTTTTTTTTAAATTGTGTTTTAAAACACATATTATTTATTATTTACAAACTATTTTAACCTTCTCCTAGTGGAAAATTGTCCAAAGAATCCGAAAATGCATTCCGTTTTCCGATTAAAAATCATGTTCATTGAGAAAATCATGACACTTTGAGAAGTTTAAAATAATGACTTTCATCAACATTTTCTAAACTATAGTTAACTAACTTTTTAAACTTGTCAAAATTTCATGAAAAGTTCTTCATGAGGTACTTTAAACACTTCTCTACCACGGTCAGTATGTTTCTTAACCATTCCTTAAGTATTTTAATTGTACTCTTCATTTTGCGGAAAAATCGCAAACCTATCAAAGTCACCCCGGCTATCAAAGTCACCCCGTTTTACGGTATTTCTGAAAAGTTGGCATTTGATGTCCCCTAAAACATGTAAAAAAATAGTTTTTTTTTTACCTTGTATCATTTCTTTCAGTGTAGTCCTTATCCATACCTACAACTTTGCCGAAGAAACCAAATCGATCAAATTTTTTGGAAATTTTCATTTATCATTTTTGTATGGACATCAGCTGCCAAATTTATATGGAAAATTATATGGACAAACTAATGATGCAAAATGGCTTCTTTGGGCATACCGAAGGCACCAAATAAGTTTCAGGCGGATTAAAAAATAAAAAAAAATAAAGAAAAAATACGGATTTCCTAGAGAATTGCTCAATTATTGAATGCACAATTTAAATTATCAGTGAACACGCTTTAATAATTTAATTTAATAATTGCATAAATAGCTAATAAGCATCTAAATCGGCATTTTTAGAATTTCAATCCGTTTTAAACTACAAAAGGCTCCTGTTACTTTCAAACGTGCTCATATTTGGGTTCAGTTCGCACACTGGAACAAGCTCCTGGACCTATATGAAAAAGCGAAATGTTACTCTCATGATTTCAATCGAACTGTCTAATCAGGACAGCAGTGTTGTAAAAATATCAAACTTTCAGTTCTCCGCGACTACAATCATCATGCCCGGAACTTAATCTCCACACTTTCAATGTCATTTGCTCCGTAGCGAAATTATCAGCACCAAGAATTGCCGACTCTGTCCTAACCAGGTCCCAGCACCGAAAAGGACCGAATAAAAATAATTTTATGAAAAAAGCAACAAGAATTGCCAGTCTCTATCACGTGTTTACAGAATCCATTGTGACATTCTCATTTTCTCTCTCATTATAATGAGGTATACCTCATTCAAAACCATCCCGACTCAATAGACGTAGCCACAAAAGCCGCCAAAAAACCAAAATTTGCCAACGCAGTTTAACGTATCGCGTCTTTTCTTTGCGGGTTTCTGAGAAAACGAAAGAATCTTTGACGAGTGAACTAGGAAAAGAGAAGAGAGTGATGGAAAAAAAATGCTCTTGCCGACAAGCACTCGATAAACGAAGAGAACTCACAACTTGTGAGTCACAAGCTTTAGCGATGGTCGCTATACTTTCTGATATTTCGATGCAGGAATCATCGAATGATAGTTTTTTTATCACAATGTTTTTAAGGGACTCAAATTTTTAACTTGCAAAACCTTGTTGCTCGTATGAAACTTTCATTTGACAGTTCGATTGGAGCCCTGAGAATTAAATCGTTAAACAAATGAAATAAAAAGTTAAAGTATCAATTTTATTATATATTGACTGGTTAAATTGAATTCCAAAAAAGCATCCCACCAGATAATCGATCTTGCAGATGTACTTTTTCCATTTCTTGGGAAAAGGGGATAGGAATCATTTCGAAATGACAAGCCGGCTGAACTATCACTTTTTCCAGCGTTAATGCCTTTTTTCTATAAATGGTTCAGCATGATCACTGAATGTGTGCATCAAAGAAGATGAAAAGAAGAAAAAGAAAGGAAAAAGTCATTGCCGGTTATCGCACTTCGCCAGCCGCTCCAGCGACAACTCGTAATTATGAAATCGAGAGTTGAATTAGAAGAAGAACAGAAGAAAGCAGCAAAAAAAATGTGTTAAACTTATTATGGAGTTGGTGAGACTAGCTAACCCCACAGTGAATGAAGCAAATGTGCTGTAAACGGAATAGAGCAAAAACAGATGATCACCAGCCCGGCAGTGGAAGCAAATAATGTTTGTGGGGGCGATCTTCATCAGTCACGTAGGCAACATTTTTAATTCTCTTTGAGATTTGTGGGATTGTGCTAGTATGAAATAAATAAAAATTTCTTCAATAGTTGAACTATGTTAAAATGAACTTGACTTTATTTTAAACTGAAAAAAAACTAATTACAATAGGTTCAAACTTGCCACATTCTACGGTAGTGTTAAATTGTGAGGAGAGAGAGAAATCAAGGTATAATCAGCACAAAGGGTGCCGTGAAATGTCAATCAGTATAAAGAAAAATAAAATTTGGCCGTGACACGCAGGAAAAATTGATCAAAAAATGTAACTGAAAATTTTAAATTTTACATTAATTATTTATTTTATAAAACTCGAATCAGATTTGTCAAAATATCATCAAATTTCCTTTGAAATAAAAATATTTCATCGTGTTTTAACCTTCAATGCCGAACCTTTTTTTGTGTACCTCTCGTGGTGAAGGGGATAATTTCATTCGCCGGTTTCATGAGAAGCTTCACCAACTATGATCATCACGTTTTGATCGATTCATGAGAAGATGAGGTAGGAGCTGCAACACCGCTCACCATGTTAATCATTTCAATCAAAGTCAACTTTGTTTTTTGCACTGATCGATATCGATTTACTTCGTTATTTCTACTGATGGATGGAGTGTAAAATTAATCAACTGAGAGTAGTGAATCAAAGGTCGAAATACCAAATGTTTATGGTTCCTTAATTTGACAGTACAAACCAACTTCAAAAAAAAAAGTGAGACTGAAATCCTAAAATACTAAAATACTAAAGTACTAAAATACTAAAATACTAAAATACTAAAATACTAAAATACTAAAATACTGAAATACTACAATACTAAAATACTTAAATACATACATACTTAAATACATAAATACTCAAATACTTAATTACCTAAATACTTAAATACTTAAATACTAAAACACTTAATAACATAAATACTTAAATACTTAAATACTAAAACACTTAAATACTTAAATACTTAAATACTTAAATACTTAAATACTTAAATACTTAAATACTTAAATACTTAAATACTTAAATACTTAAATACTTAAATACTTAAATACTTAAATACTTAAATACTTAAATACTTAAATACTTAAATACTTAAATACTTAAATACTTAAATACTTAAATACTTAAATACTTGAATACTTAAATACATACATACTTAAATACATAAAAACTCAAATACTTAATTACCTAAATACTTAATTACCTAAATACTTAAATACTTAAATACTAAAACATTTAATAACATAAATACTTAAATACTTAAATACTTAAATACTTAAATACTTAAATACTTAAATACTTAAATACTTAAATACTTAAATACTTAAATACTTAAATACTTAAATACTTAAATACTTAAATACTTAAATACTTAAATACTTAAATACTTAAATACTTAAATACTTAAATACTTAAATACTTAAATACTTAAATACTTAAATACTTAAATACTTAAATACTTAAATACTCAAATACTTAAATACTTAAATACTTAAATACTTAAATACTCAAATACTTAAATACTTAAATACTTAAATACTCAAATACTTAAATACTTAAATACTTAAATACTTAAATACTTAAATACTTAAATACTTAAATACTTAAATACTTAAATACTTAAATACTTAAATACTTAAATACTTAAATACTTAAATACTTAAATACTTAAATACTTAAATACTTAAATACTTAAATACTTAAATACTTAAATACTTAAATACTTAAATACTTAAATACTTAAATACTTAAATACTTAAATACTTAAATACTTAAATACTTAAATACTTAAATACTTAAATACTTAAATACTTAAATACTTAAATACTTAAATACTTAAATACTTAAATACTCAAATACTTAAATACTTAAATACTTAAATACTTAAATACTTAAATACTTAAATACTTAAATACTTAAATACTTAAATACTTAAATACTTAAATACTTAAATACTTAAATACTTAAATACTTAAATACTTAAATACTTAAATACTTAAATACTTAAATACTTAAATACTTAAATACTTAAATACTTAAATACTCAAATACTTAAATACTTAAATACTTAAATACTTAAATACTTAAATACTTAAATACTTAAATACTTAAATACATAAATACTTGAATAATATTACTTAAATACTACTTTTTAAATCCAAAGACAAGGATTGGTTGTACTGTTTAACGACTATTCCTTACATCTTTTGAAGTTTCTAACTCAAGAAACGCTTTATCTTTAATTTAAATTTCCAATAACAAAACGCACGCATTTCCATTCTTCATACAGAGTCTTTGGTTTACGGAAAGTGCGAAAGCCTTCTATTGCTGATGAGCTGTAATTGCACCAATTTGCAAACCACTTCCCAACAAACAAACAAAAACCAACAACCCTCCATATAAATCAGCATATCAAGCATGTTGCATCAGCGCGCCGGCCTATAGAAGCAAGCAGTTTTGCCGGCAATTGAAACCGAGAAGCCAAGAGGGGGTATGTTCTTCAAACAGTGAAATGGGTGCAGCCTGAAACATCTTGGCAATCCCCATTCCGAAACAAGTATCGTTTAGTAATGTGGCTCTTTCCACGATGTGTTTGCAATTTGCATGCAAACCTTCAAAAGTTTAGGAAGCATGCACTGACCGAATCCAGATGAGTGAAACGGAACCTGTTTCAATGAGAATTTATTTTATTTGCAATCTATTTTTAGTACTCTGACAGGTACTTACCTTTTTGCTTTTGAACACCGGTACAACAACTGATTATTTAAGATTCAGCAAATTTTCATTGATTCATGTGTCCAACAATTATGAATTAACCACACACGTCTGCACCCTGACTGACCCTTCTAGAAATTTTAAAACAAACACAGCTTCACAGAGCTCGGCGAGACTTTAATCTCTCACTTCCTGACGACGACGACGACTTCCATCTTCGTTCTGGACCGCAACTTGGACGACTTCCAAAAACTGAACACAACTCTCCAGCAAATTTCCCTCACTTGAAACCGACCCGGAAAAAAAAACGATGAAAATCCAAACCAATCCACCCTTCTTTTGTTTATTTATCTTTTTCCTTTGACAAAAATACTGCGAGATGTCCAGAATGAACTTTGCTTCCTGTCCCTGTCACGCGCCACCATCAAAGCCCGGCTAGTGCGAGTGCGACAACAAGTCAGACAAAAATCGATAACGCATGCCGACCGCGGTGTGAATGAGATTGTGTGATGGCACTCTTTCTTGTCGATGGGTTTTGTGAATGGAAAGAACCCGAACTCGACCCGACGATGGCTCGCGAACGACTGGCGATGAATCGGCGAAGCGATGAATGGAGCGTTTAGAAGCGATCTGACAGAGAGCGCGGTAGAAGGTTGAATGTCAGATTTTGGGGGTGTGTGGCGATGGTGTTTGTGAGCACACTCAAAATAATCCACACGTTGATGCTACCTGAAAAATCACGTAATCCTGATTTTCCTCTCGCTAGGCTCGTTTTACGTGACACACGTAAAAATAATGTGAAAGTGTACTGGCAAAAACATGTTTTCACGTTGATGTTACGTGAAAAGCCTTATGGTATTTTTCCACTAGGGTTTTCCATGTAGTTTTTATGTGTTTTGAAATGTAACTTCAACGGCACTCGAGTGCGCCATTCAGCGAAATTTCTACGTGATTATTTTAGTATGAAAATTGATGGCGTTCGAAGAAGAACTGCTGCCGGACTTGTGGTCGCAAAATTTTATCGAAAATGAAACAGATGGTAAGTTAAATTTAGTTTAAACAGTTTTTTAAAAGAATTAATGTTTTTTTGTTTCAGATGTCTAGAAGAAGCATCTTCTTTCTCGATGGCCATTGGCATTCTGGCCGGTGATATCACCAGCGGTGACCTGAAGAACCCCTCGAAGGCGATCCCAGGCGCAATCTCGGTCATCATCCTGACGTCGATTTCGTCCGTCGGAACGGCAATTGTGGCCGATATTACTGTGGTGAATGACGCCATCGGAAATGTTTCGGACTTGGCCAACGGGTCGTGGATCTATGCCGATTGTGCCCCGGAGAAGTACGAGTACGGATTACACAACTCGTTCCAGGTCATGGAGTTGGTATCTGGTCCAATCATCTACGCCGAGTACGCCGAAAAGGGTTTCTCCGCGGTCAGCAGAATCGGCAAATTTTGACCACATATCATACACATCATACAGTGCAGTCATCAGTTTATTTCCGGCAAGAGGCACGGCATTACAAAGTTGTGTACAGTGAAATCGTTTCAAAAAAGTTGAAAAAGTATAAATAAAAAAATTATCTTCTAATTAAAATTAATTCTTCTTATTTCCATCCGAAAAAAAGAAACTAAAATCAGAAACTACTACTATAAAATTCATATAACGCTTACTACAACATACATGTAGAAATCATCGATTGATTCATTTAGCTTTTACGTGTGAAACACGTAGAATCAACGTGAAGGGATCTGGCCAAACAAATTCCGTTTCTACTAGGGTCACCTCGTAGAAGTTACGTGAAAACCCTAGTGGAAAAATACCACATAGCTTTTCACGTAACTTCAACGTGAATATTTTTTTGAGTGCATGAATAAACATTTGAATGTGCATTTAATGGTGGCAGAGTTGCCATTTTTGTTGAGAAATTTGAGGGATGAGTGTCTAATCACCAACATAAAACTTCCTTACATCCTTACTTTCTTACTTCCTTACTTACTTACAGTTTTCTAACCGAAACAATTCGAAAATCATAATAAACATTGTTAAAACAGCAGTCTTAATTATCCCCATTTGTCCCAATTTACCCCAGATAGCGGTATTTACCTACAACAAAGTGTCTTACAAAATGATTAGAAAACCCAAAATTTTACAGAAATCGACTCTTCTATTACGGACTTCAACTTTGAGTTAAAGTTAGTTAAACGCACAATTTTTCGAGGTGCTTAGTGTATAAAGTGACCAAGTGTGATGTGTGATTTTAAGGTAAGTTGTAGCTGGGCAGCAGAGAAGCTGCTTAAAATGGTGTTCTGTCAATTCTGTCAAAATGGTACCATTTGCCGTCACGTTACTGTCTGTCATTTTGCAGTAACGTGAGCAAGGTGCAATCAAGTGAAGTAAAGAGATGCTCAATTTTTTTATTTTATTTTTTTAGAAGGTCCAAAATACAAAATTTAGTAATTCTTTAGAATTTTGCAAACTTTTTGCGATTTTTAATTTGTATGAAACTTTATCCATATATTCCCTATAAGACTTTCTAGGCCTAATGAAAAAAAATAATTTAACACAAAAAATGACGAACTCCTCGTCACAGTATCCTAATGCAAACAATGATCGAGCTCGAGATGTAACAGTCCTATTCATTTTCGATTTTGTTTTTGCTTAGAATGTCCAAAATACAAAATTCAGTAATTCTTTAGAATTTGCAAACTTTTTTGCGATTTTTAATTTGTATGAAACTTTATCCATATATTCCCTATAAGACTTTCTAGGCCTAATGAAAAAAAATAATTTAACACAAAAAATTACGAACTCCTCGTCACAGTATCCTAATGCAAACAATGATCGAGCTCGAGATGTCACAGTCCTATTCATTTTCGATTTTGTTTTTGCTTTTAAAAAACTTTTCTTGAAAGAAAAGCATCTTCGAAAATAATTTTATTAAAAACACAGAAAAAAATCGGTAAAGTTTCAATTTTTAACATCGACATTCCGACCAATAGTTTCCAATATATCATCAGTTGAAAAATACAAGTTTGTCAAGTTGTTGAGTTGTCGTCAGTAAAAAATTACAGGCTAACTAGGTGACACTTAGATAAATTCATTTTCATCGATTCGAATTCGTTGTAAAACTATTTCTCAGAAACTAATTATCGGATTTTCAAAGTTCCAGAGAAAAAATAAAAGGACATTTTCTCAGCTTTTCAAAAAATATTCTTTTCTAATGTACTTTTCCTTCAAGAAATATTTTTAAAACTCGAAAAACCTTTAAAAAACAAAAATGAATGCCTAAAAGCACCGTCATCAGAGATGACATTGGGTCTGGGGATAAGATTACTCAGTAAAAAAATCATAGTGATATTACATCTGGAAAGAGGTACATCCAGAGGTGCATCGGCACGGCACGGGTGCTGCTCTTGTTCTTCTAAGATTTAAAAACACCGTGTTTTTAATCAAAGTACGCGCACGGGCACTGTGTCAGAACTTTGACTGAACGTGGAAATGTCATTATTTTTTCTGGTTTAATTTTTTTGCAACGAAAAAAGTAGGAAAATAAAGCTAAATTGAACCGTGAAGTGATAAGCATCATCGATTATCCGTGTGTGAAACCAAAATGAACAATGTGGAATAGCTGTCTAGTGGTCCAGATTGTTGAAAGCTTAGGAATTCGGATGTTTGAGGACCGTTTTATGCAAACCCGTTTTTTTACATACTCTTTCACTTTATCCATTGCTGTGGGATTTCAAGATACGGAAACAACTAACAGTGCGCTTTGCTAGAAAATGTATCCATTTTACAGTTTTTTAAGGTGAGTTCTTGATAAATATTTTATGTTTTGGTGAGTATCTGAGAATGGGCTTCGGCGCTACACCAATTCGTGAAAAGCACTAGCCTAGTTCAAAATATAAATGAAGAAGAGTTGAACATTGTTCAAAAAACATTTACAATTGTTCAAAGAGCCGATAAAAGTTCGGCACGCGTTCTCGTAAGGTGGTTAAAACACCAAGTTCTGTGCCTCCTAGATGTGCTTATAAGAACATGAAGTGCAAGTACAGAGCGTTCAAATGCATGTCTGGGTACATCTTTTATGTCAGAAAAAATGTGTAACTTTTTCAATCTAAATTGAGGTAAAATTACATCATAAAAGAGGTAATATTCATCCATTCAAAATCATACCTTTCAAATTACTACAATTTTTAACTATGTAGGTCATAAATTTTTTTTTTAAATTTTTATACGACACAATATTACCCGAGGCCCAATGTCACCCCTAATGACGATAGCTATAACCTTGAAACGGAACAATTTATCATAAAAAATGGGAAGTATTTTTCGATTGCGAATTCGATTTGCTTTAAAAATGATTTGCTTTAAAAATGATTTTAAAGAGAATAGTGGTACCATTCACGGACACAGAGAACACAGCTCGAGATTGGCGAGAGAATTATTCTATCGAGGTTCATTTGCAAAAAAAAAATCATCCGTCAAAACAAAAAACCAAAAGTGTCGACTACGGAAATCGAACCAGAGACCTTCGACACACTAACTCAATGATTTAACTGCCTCGGCCACCCCAGCTTGGTGAGCAAGGAGTGGTCAGATGTCAATGTATGGCACATGTTGGAGATTTATTGTATCAATTAACGAATGAACTCATTTGTTTTGATGGTGTGCGTTGGTAGCCCTATTCTCTCGATTTTGGCGCTGAGCCCTCAATAAATTTTGAGGGAACGATTCTCTCGACTCGGAATTTTGGGTGTAACATCCATACAGCGTTACACAGTAAAAAATAGTGTAAATTTGAAAGGGGTTATTTTGAAAGGTTGAATATTACCTCTTTAATGCTCAAATGAAACATTATCAGAGGTAAAATTTGACATTTTTTCTGACATAAAAGATGTACCCCTTCCCAGATGTAATATTACCATGATTTTTTTACTGTGTATTATATACCTAAATTATTCCATGTTGAATTCATCCAATGCTAAAAAGTAATAATATTTGTCCACTAAAAAAAATGACACCTCCGTGTACGCACGAGAGCAAGCAGCAGTCAAGTGCTCAGTGCTCCATCGTTTTTTTCGAATTTTTTCGCCGTAATTGATTTTGATTACCCGCGAGTTTGCTTCTCCAGCATGCCAAAGGCCGGCCGTGGCCGTGGCAGTTCGAGTGCGGCCTCGAAAACCCGCGAAGTTCGTCTACCGGCCGTGTGCAAAAAGGTAAACAAACCAACGCCGTGTCGATGAAGAAAACAACAACAACAACACCGACGGTAGCACTACCGACGACGACGACGACGATGATGGTCGTGCACGGAAAAAAGTGTCGACGTCAAAAAAGAACAACTCTCCAGCGGAACGTAGACCACCTCCAATTTTTGTTTTGGACACGTTGGCGGACGATGTTGACGAGTTGCTGGAAGGCCTCGGATATTGTCTGAAAATCGGTAAGTCGGCAGTGCAAGTGATTACACTGAGCAAAAAGGATTTCGACCTGGTGTTTGAAGAATTGAAGCGTAGCAACTTCAACTTCTACACATTCAACCCCGAGAAGCCCCCTGTTAAGGTCGTCTTACAGGGCTACCAAGACCGTCCAGTTTCCGACCTGAAGAAGCACCTTTCGGACGCCGGAATAAAACCGCGGGAGATAAAAGTGCTCTCGCGCAAGACAACGGTCACGGGTATGCACACCCTGTACCTGTTGTACTTCGACCGCGGCACCGTCAAGATCCAAGACCTGCGGCGGACTAAGACATTGGACGGTTTTTGGGTAAACTGGCGGTTTTACTCCAAGAACCCGACGGACGTAGCGCAATGCCACCGTTGCCAGAAATTCGGCCACGGCTCGCGGAACTGCAACCTCCGGCCCCGCTGCGTGAAGTGCGGTGAATCACACCTCTCCGAGGCGTGCGCACTGCCACGAAAGGCGGACTTGGGGGACAAGGCAGAACAAACCAAGCCGCGCGTAAAGTGCGCGAACTGTGACGGCAACCATACCGGCAATTACCGCGGATGCGTCGCGCGCAAGGCCTACCTCGAGGAGCAGGAAAAGAGGAAGAAGAAAGCAGCAGCGTCCCACCCTCTTCAGCGAAGTACGAGCGCAGCCGTTCCTGCAGCTGGACAGCGTACGGTTCCAGCGGATAACTCAACGTTCCCTCCTGGTTGGGGGCGTTCGTTCGCCAGCGTGGTCGCTGCTGGTAGCGGCAGTACGGCCCAGCAAGAAGTCACCGGGGAAGATCTCTTCACCCTGCCGGAGTTCTTTGCTCTCGCGGGGGAGATGATGACGCGGTTTCGGAGCTGCCGGAACAAGGCGGAACAATTCCTGGCCCTTGGGGAACTAATGATCAAACATATCTACAAAGGATAAATAAACTGTGATCTAGATATAAGCTTTCTCTACCTCTATCCCCTTTCCTTTTCAATTTCTGTAAGTTTTTTTTTTTATATTTTTTCTTACTCTTGCTAGTGCCTTAGTTAAAGAAATAATTGTTCCAAAATGGATTATGATGCAACACACAGCTGAAAGGAACTCCAAAACTCTGTTATGCACTTCAAAATAACTCATTGTATCTTGATTATTCACCAATAAAACCAAATTGAATTGAATTTAAAAAAAATGAAAAAAAATGAATTGGAAATTGTAAAGTTTGTCGAAGCAACTTTTTAACGAAAATTTAAATTTAAATAAAATTGGTGATCACAACAGCTTTGCAGATGAGACCAAGTCGATCAAATCACTTACAAATATATTTTTCAAATATTTTAAATGCTCTTTAAAGTACTCAACCTAGTACTCGTCAACTGGTTTCAAGTACGGACGTCAAAATTGCAGGTTGTAGAAACTTATCACTTAATTTGAACAACTCTTGGAACGCATAAAATCATTATGAGGTAGGAAAATTATTCTACTACATTTTGTATAAACTATCTCTGAGATTTAAAAATATTTAATGTCATTCAGATTGTCATCTGGCGAACATCTGGCAACCAACACCAATGGAAAACGATTGCACAAATACTTTCAATCCCCCTTCATTCATTTCTCCATTCACCCGGAATGAACTCAATGTACACTGTACAGCTGCACCCACCAGTTCCACTATCCCCCACCAGATGTCAGCGTTCAATGCAGGCGGGCTTTTCCGCGTCCATCCACCGTCGCCTACTATCTCTCAAACTGCATCAATGTGCGTTCCGAGGTGAGCAGCCCTAGCGGATCAAAACAAAAACGTGCTGCCTGTTTACTTCTGAGAACATACACACAACGCCCAGCTAACGGGAGGCAGTAAATCAAACACATCTTACTTACGAAAGGGACGGAGGAGACAAGTTCACAACAAACAACAGCTGGTGAATGCTGGCTACGCAAAAGTGCGCAGTTGATAAGAGAGTGTAACAACAAGAGTCGTAGAATGTCAACGAGATTGTAGGTTTGTGGTTAGAAAGGTTAAGAAAGTGTGTCATCTAAACATCGAATAACGGGAAGTTTCTGCTGAATGTACTGGAAGGTTGAGGGTTCAGGAAGTAGCGGAACTGTGAGCTCGCAAATCTGTCAATGTCAATGTCGTAACCTGCTGTCCAAGAAGAAGACACTATACAGTTCTGTGCGTATCGGGTTCAACCTGTTGACCACTCTTCGAGGTGGTCTTCAAAAGAAGGCATTTACGAAGTTCAGTCACGGAGGCGTCGTAGAACCACAACAAGGAGAGTAGAGTGTCGGGCGCGTCTCTCGCTGCGCTATTCCGTCTGCGATTTGGCGATAAACATCGCGATCGGGCACAAACAAAGAAGACGCACATGGAGACTTGCGGGCTCTCGCGCTGGACGTTCGGACGGAAAAAGTCAGGAAGCCTCGGTCAGTACAGCTGAGCGGCTCAACCAGTCCGGACGTCGTGTCGTAGCGCGCGGTCAAGCTGCCAAAGAAGAAAGCAAAGGCTTGTGAGTCACTTTTTTGCCTTGTAGAATATACACGAGGAACGCGGTAGGGGACAAAGCAGAGCAGAAGTGAAGTCGCGAAGCAATTACGGTGCAATTATTCTCGCGGTAGTGAGAGGAAGGCTAGTCGTTACCCGAAGAGTTCTGACGAACGAAACGTGCTCAACGTGTGTGTTTATCTCAACAACTCAAGGCGTCAAGGAGTTGGAACGAAACTCGCAACAACAACCTGCTGTGCTGACAAGTGGAGCAAATCTGCACAACCTTCTAGAAGAACGGTACCTATCTCATGGCAATGAACCTTTTTCGCACAGAACTTGAATGCGCAAGCTACACGTGTTGGGACGACTTTTTTATGCATGTTATAAATAGCGTTGCGTACACTTTGACCTGCATCTAGCGTATCGTGGACCTGTTATCAACCGTTTGCTGTAGGGCAGGGCAGGACGAAAGTCTACCCACCTTTTTTTTTAGATCGCTATCTAATCGGTGAGATTAACTGAACAAAGCGGTTCTCTGGACGGTTGGAAATAGGCTAAAATGTTATTTCTTGTAGTTGGGGGTTTTAAGCAGTTTTGCAAATAAAAGCTTATAAAATGCACTTTCATTCGTCTTAACATTATTTTATGTATCTCCAAGCATGTATTTATGTATCTCCTGTTGTTTGTCTTTTAAAAGCAATAAGTTCTTAAATAGCAAAATCTTCAAACTTAAATTGATTAGTTGATTCAAATCTCTGAAACTGTGCCACTTACGCAGGGTGGCTACTCATGTTTGAAAATTGGGAAAGGCAAGAAAAAGTCGAAAATTTCTGAACTATTTTAAGAAAATATTTTCAAATTCTTGATTTTTGTTAAAATGATTTGTACCCATGTTAAACAAATTTTACTCTATTCGTCTTGAGCACTTTACTTCAAAACTTGACTAACCAATAAAATTCAAACGATTTTCATTTGAAATATTTTTTATAAAACTGAAAATAGCAAAGAATGACAAAATAAATTAAATGAGGTCGCTAGAAACACGTTAAAACCTTAAAAATCATTTAAATACTGAAAACTCAATAAGTCAACATTTATTTTCAAAATTCAATATAAAAATCCTCTAAATAAAAAAGGAACCTTGAAAAAAAAATATTTTTTAAATATTTTTTTGTGAAAGAATGATAATAATTTTCAAAAAATTTCATACGTTTTTAAGGCCATTGCTAATATTTTTTGAAGTTTATGTCCCTCGACTCTAACCAAATTCGAGGGGGGGCGGAGGACAAAAAATATAAAAATTTAAATTACAAGCCAATGTTTCAACATTTGGATGAAAAAAGTGTCTTAAAATGCATTTTACACGCATCCAGTTATTTTCCAATTATTACTTTTCAAAATATTGATGTACCGTAAACTGGGGTCAATCGGGACACGTGGGGCGAATTGGGACAGCAGTTTTAACCATGTTGGAGCACAATATTTTGATTTTTCTGGTTGGTTTCGGATAGAACAGACTCAGACCAATAAAATGTGTACATCCATTTCCAAATTTAAAAGCTTTAAGTGCTCTAAAAACGGCTGTCCCTATTCAGACTGTAGTCCCGATTCGCCCCAGATTACGGTATTGACCGAACAATTTTTTTCGCCAAAAAAAAACTTTTTGGGGTACATTGGTATTTCATAAAAATTCTAAATGTTTTTACAGGAGTTCTAACATGCTAAATATGATTATAAACGCAGGAAAATGCATTTCAACTTAGTTGACTATTATTTTCAATAAAATTTTGAAGATTTTTTTACTTTTCGCCATTTCTTTTTTTTCTAGGGAATACCTAAGAACTATAACTTTTTGTTTTGATTTTTTTTAAATTAGCTTTAAAATATGATGTTTTGCAAAGCTTTAAACCATTTTTGAAAGATTTGGGGTTTTTCATCAACATTATGAGTTCTTGGTGCTTGGATTTTTTGAAGTATTTTAAATATGTTGTTAGATTTCTTTATTCAACTAATAGTGGCAATTATCTTTTTTATTAAGAAAATCATTTAGATGGTTGATATAGATGTGTTTATAAACATTGTTTGGATATTAACAATTATCCTTTGGGCAAAAAATATCTATTATTTGAAGTTCTGGAAAATCAGGCATTTTAAAATAGGATTTGAGTTGCCACCCTGTTTACGATTTAATTTGATTTTTTCCTAATTTTACTCAAAATTAATGTTATCACAGAAACCGATGTCACTAGAAAACTTAGAATGGTAATGAAAATATTTTAGAAATTTAAAAAGATTGCCATTTTATTTTTACAGTTCAATGTATTATTTCACCAAACAGTGATTGCAAATTCAACATTTCAATAAATTATTTTTAAAGTGAATTTCACATTCATTTTTTTATGTTCTCAAATTAAATAAAATAATATTTATTTAAAAAAACGCGTTTAATTATCTATTATTTTTACATGAAATATTATTTTCAAAAAAACATTCTTTTTCAATAAACACTATTTATTGTGTAGCTTTTCCACATTACTATAAAAAGTTTCATAGAAATATACTCACTGTATCGTGATATTCGAACAACTTTAAATGAACAAAACATAGTTTTGTTTGATTTTTCTTTGTTTGGTTGTTTATCGAAACACCAAAATTTATTTTGATTAGTAAAAAAAAGTTTAATAAAATGTGTTTTTATTAAGTCTACAATACTTTTTAAGGTGCAAAAATCAAATTAGAAGAATGTAAAAACCGATTAACGTTATTCTTAAAAAAACAAGTTTGATAGTTTACACCAACCAACAAAATTTCTGCGCAGACGTAACACGAGGGGAAGCATGAAGTTTAGTGTCCCCATAATCACGTGCACTTTGAATTTTTCAAAAATATTTGGTCTGGGCCGAATGGTTTTTCTCCAAATGTTATATGGAGAATTAGTGCTGGTCAATACTCCCACATATTGCATGCAATTTTTTGGTTGTATGCCACAGCAACGAACCGCCCTGATTCTCCATACAAGCTTTGGAGAAAAACCATTCGGCCCTGTCCAAATACTTTTGAAAAATTCAAAGCGCACGTGCTTCTGGGGACCTCAAACTTCATGCTTCCCCTCGAGTTGAGCCTGCGCAATCATTTTTGTTAATTTTTGTAGGTCAGTGTTATCATTGTTTCATGTACTCATTTTTTTATATAATTTTTATAAGAGCTAAAATATTGAATTTATAGTATTAGAGAAGTATCAGATCAGAGTTTGATCTGTGTTAATTATAACTTTCTAAATATAGGAAAATCTACTGAATGCAATAAACAATACTTCATTATAATTATACAAATAAATAAATAACTTCATCTTCAAGCCGAAATTTAACCAAATCAATCTAAATTGTCTCAAAAATACAAATATTTTCGTTTCTGTAAAGTTTATAATTGAAACTAATAAATTTAAGATTCATGGGTATTTATTTTATACACTCAACCCCCGGTGATTGGTCACTTTTTCGTTTGACACTTTTTTAGTTTGTACCCCGTTGGTTGGTCAAAGTCAAACCAAAAAGTGACGAACTGTCACTTTTTACACGGCGCTCACGCACACTATCAAAACAAACGTTTTTTAGTGTGTGTGAACTCCGTGTTAAAGGGGTGGTCAAACTAAAAAGTGACCCCGTTCGTTTGACAACAGTTGGTGTTCAACCATCGGGGTTTGAGTGTACACAGATGTATTATTTTAAATTTTATATGTAGGTTCCCAGATTGCATGTTTTCCAGAGAACTGCTCCACTTACCAACCTCCATCAATCTTCCTAGAGAGCTTCTTATCGCTAGTTCACTTCAAATCCCGACATATTACCATGTCACGATCAAAATTAATCTTGTTTGTTTAGGCACGCCCCTTCCTTTCTCTCTCCCTCAATAATATCCCGATTCTAACTTAGTATTCATCTATTTGCTCACCACCCTTGAAGCCCACCGCCTCGCATCGCCGCCTAGAATCCTAATCGTGGATGATAGCTAAGGCGGCTGCCGGTCAAGTCCGGTTCGGCACCACCAGCATCAACGCCCAGAACAGATGACGAAACGAACGAACCGGACCTGGGTCGCCGTAACCTGGTTGGCGATCCTGCTGTTGGCAGATGGCGCCACCACGACGGTAGAGGCGGCCTACCGACTTGGGGTAGGCCGGGCAGACTGCACGGGACCCCCGGTGGAGATTGGCTTCGTAAGTAGACCGATGGCGATGAGTTCCACGAAAGTGCAGTGCAGCATTGCAACAACCTTGGCTCTTACTTTCTCTTTGCTTGATTGGGGGGTTCAATGAGACATTTACTTTGAGAAGAGATGAAGAACAGGTTTTGACCTTAAGGGATGAAAGTGAAAATTTACAGTTCAATCATTGATCGCGTTAGTCTTGTAGATTTCAAGTTTGAGTAATTATGTACATTTTCGCAAAACGGCTTTTCTTTTGTTGAAACTTTGACCATGCATTCTCTATGTTTAATGCACCCATTTTGCATAAATAGTAGGGTGGATACGGATTTTGAAAAGTTCTCAGATTAAGTTCTTGTGTGGTTTCCCTTGAAGGGCATACCCATTGGGACTCTCACGCCAAATTTCAGCTCATTTGGCTGAAAACTGGCTTGTCTCAAGCTGGTTTCAACCCCCATCGAGCTCAACGGCAATACATCCGGGGTTTTCGGAACCAACGGTTTTCCCCAGAAAAGCATCAAATTTTCTTTAGCAAGCTATGAATGCTTGATGAACACCGCGACGCCACATGTCAAACAGCTACCACGTGGACTAGCATCGTCTATAAAAAAAATACTTTTTATTGCTTTTTGAACTATAGAATTATCATTTATGGTGATCCTGATACTATTTAGCTGTATTCTAAACCTCCAAATAAGAAAAAAACTGTTATGGTGTAAATTTTACAATCACGTGGCAGCTGTTTGACATGTGGCGTCGCGGTGTTCATCAAGCATTCATAGCATGCTAAGGAAAATTTGATGCTTTTCTGGGGAAAACCGTTGGTTCCGAAAACCCCGGATGTATTGCCGTTGAGCTCGATGGGGGTTGAACGAATCGACCTGGTCTCTTAGGGAAAATTGTTCTCCAGACGATTCCGCTCATTTCTGGCCATCCTAGAAGTTTCTACATGTTTTCCCCAGGCCTGTAGGAGCGAATGAACGAAAATTCCATGTTCCATTTCATTTTCAAAATCCGTACCCACCCTAATAAATAGTTTTACCATACAAGTCTAATATAAAAATTAGAAAATCTGTATCTTGAGTAGAGATTTTCTGATCAATTTGGAGTCTTCGGCAAAATTGTAAGTAACGATTGGGACTTTTTTGAAAAAAGGTAACAGGAAAAAATCCTGGTTTTTTAATTTCCTTTTTTTTTAACGTAAAGTTTAGCTTTCTTCACCGAGGTAAGGCTATAATGGCAAATAAACTCACTCAATTGTCTCAGCACTGGATGAACCGATTTAAGACAAATTGCGACTCGGTTTAGGGTCCCAAGTTTAACTTTTTTTGAAGTTTTGTTAAGTTGTCCAAAAGTAATGTATAAAATGTGTTTTCGTAAATGTCCGGATGTCACAAAAGTGATCTTATTCAACAACAAACCCCACCATATTATATATAATTAGAATGATAGTCAAAAAACCTTTCCAATGAGTCATAAATTTTGAAGATCTGGTCACCCTATCTAAAGTTATGGCCACTTAAGTGATATTTATGTACCTGTTGTATCTGTTGCGACTATCAAATCGTTGTTTAATATTTATCTCAACTAGATTAATTTTAATTTGAAAAGTGTGAGGAAGGCATTAACCACGTAGGTGGATTCAGTGTCAGCTATCCATTGCAATTACAATTACATGAAAAATTTCATAAAAATACATATTTTTCTTGTATTTTGATTTGCATTTTTTTTTTCTCGAAAGAATACTCAAAATTATTGATTTTGCTTTATGGGTATCAAATGATCGGGATTTTTTCATACATTTCGAAGGTTATAACACACATTTTTGAAAAAACTTAAAATTTTCACATAACTACGTATTTTGGAAAAAAAAAACTACAAATTTTAGTTTTTTACAATTTATCAAATGATCAGGATTATTATATACATTCGAAAGTTATAACACAAATGTTTTAAAATACTGAGAAAATTCACAAAACTACGTATTTTTGAAAAAATACTCAAAATTTCAGTTTTTACTACATGGGTATCATATAATCGGATTTTTGCTTGTAAAAAAAATATTTTTTTGTTTTTTTTAAATACGTAGTTTTGCGAAAATTTCTAGTGTTTTCAAAAATAGCGTTGTTACTTTTGAAGTGTATGAATAAATCCCGATTATGTGAAACCCATTGCACAGTGGGCGAAATGGAACCCAAAATCAGACTTAATTGAACGCGGCTGATTCCCTGGTATGGAAAATAGTTTCTCATGTAAAAAAATCCAGGAAATCGATTGGTGATGGTTTCATCCACCGCACGAAACGGCAAAATGTACATTTTGCCCTAATCCCCCATTTTTTACATTTTTTCTCGAAAATCGGTCTGTATTTAGAACGGTGGCTTTATGTGGCCATCCAAAATGCACTTAACTTAGGTATGTGAAAATGTCCCAGAAATTCAGGAAAAATAACTACTTGCACCGTAAAAATCATCTAGGGTCCATTTAACCCCAATTCCGCTATAAAATCATCTTTGGCCCTTTTCAAATGTCAGGTCAGATTTTTAAAATCTGAAAAATATTTTTATCGTAGGGATCAGAAAATTTAACATAAGAATGACGATTTGCACTTGATAGTTTGACACATTTATGTTGATATAGAAATCAAACTAAATAAAAAGATTGAAAAATCAGTTTTAGGTCAATTTTCCCAAATACAGAATAAACTGCCTTTTACGAAAATACATTACTATGTATGTTGTGAAAACACTATTTTTTAGTTTTTTCGAAAAAAAACGTAATTTAAAAAAAAAACATTTCACATAAAAAAAAATATTACTATCAAAATTTATGAAAAAATCCCGATCATTAGACACCCATATTGTAAAAAACTATTTTTTTAGTATTTGTTCCAGAAAATACGTGGTTTTGTGTAAATTTTAATATGTCTTACAAATATGATTACTATCGAAATGTATGCAAAATCCAATCTTTTGATACCCATATTGTAAAAAAAAACTATATCAGTTTCAGTTTAGTATTTTTCAGAAAATACGTAATTTTGGCAAAATTTTGAGTATTTTTAAAAATGTGTGTTATAATTTCCGAAATGAAACAATAATTTTTAGTATTTTTTCGATAAACATTGCACTTTCAAAATACACAAAAAATACGTATTATTGTGAAAATTTGCAAGTAATTATAACTGCAATGGATGGCTGACATCATCCTGATTCCAAACCACTGAGGGCGAGGCGTGCAAATCGGGGCATTACCGTATTTTTTTAAATTTACGTTTTTGTTTTCATTTTTTTTAGACTCTTAAACACTAGTAACACTAGAGTTAATTTGGTGCAAAATTTAGTAGCGTGGATAATTTTTTTAATTAATGTAATTTTTGGGAAAAAAATTGGAAAAATATATAAATAAGTTAAACAAAATGTCAAATTGCATTTTTAGAAGAAAAAGACAAAAATTACGATTTTCACTGCTTTCAAAATAGTGGCAAGATCGAAAAATGTTTTATTTTATTTAAAATACATCATGAAAGGAAAGTAATGTTGTGAAAAAATAAGGCAATGGAAAATTCTACAATTTTCTCATTTAGACTTAGATGATTGAGTTGATTGACAGCCTCTTGAAATCAATTTTAGTAAAAAATGAGTTTATCTTAGTGTCACCGAAATAGCCCTCATTCATCAACTCACGATAACTCGAAAACTTACCTTACTAACCTATTCCCAGTTAGAAAATTGATTCGAGTTTCGCTCGAACTCAAGCCGAGTTGGCTGAAATAAAAGACAAGAACTGAAAAATCACCAAATCTCTTCACACAAAGATTAAAAGCTAAACAACCTTTCTACTCCCCACAGATGGGCTACGCCGAGTTCTCCCAGCGTGGCCACGGCATCCACCTGCGCCAGTTCTCGCGGGCCTTCATCGCGGAGGACGAGCTGGGCGAACGGGTCGTGTTTGTGAGCGCCGATGCCGGCATGATGGGCCACGCCGTCAAGCGGGACGTGATCGACCTGCTGCAGCAAAAGTACGGCGACGTGTACCGGATGGAGAACGTGGTCCTGAGTGGAACCCACAGCCATAGCGTCCCGTCGGGGTTTCTGATGTCGTTTCTGTACGACATTGCCTCGCTGGGCTTCGTGCCGCAGAACTTCAACGCACTGGTTGAGGGGATCACGTTGAGCATTGTTCGGGCGCACGAGAGTATGCGGGAGGGACGGTTGTTCGTGTCGGAGACTGAGGTGCAGGAAGCGAGCATCAACAGGAGTCCGAGCGCGTACGAGAACAACCCGAAGAAGGAGCGGGCCCAGTACCGGGACTACACGGACAAGAAGTTGGTACAGCTGCGCTTTGTGGACGCAGCGGATGGTAGGATTATGGGAGCGATCAACTGGTTCGCTGTTCATCCGACGTCGATGAACAAAACGAACTGCTACCTGTCGAGTGACAACGTGGGCTACGCCTCGTTGCTGCTGGAGCAGGAGATGAATCCGGGAAGTCTTCCAGGGAGGGGGGAGTTTGTGGGGGCGGTCGCCTCTTCCAACTTGGGTGACGTATCGCCCAACGTGATGGGACCCAAGTGCGAGAAGACGGGACTGCCGTGCGATCTGCTGACTTCGTCGTGTCCCAGCGGAGCGGGGCTGTGCATAGCTTCCGGGCCTGGACGGGACATGTTCGACAGTGCCAAGCTGATTGGTGGGAGGATCTTCGCGGCGGCTAAGGTTAGTTGAAGTTGCACTTGAAATGATTGCTTTCTAAACGTTTGTTTATTTTATAGAAATTGCTGAACTCGCCGGAAGGTCGCGAGTTACGGGGTCACGTATCGTACGCTCACCAATTCGTGGACATGACGCAGGCCGTCGTGCCGTACCACAACCTTACGACCGACGAGTGGCACGAAGTTCGCGGCTGCTACCCAGCCATGGGGTACAGCTTCGCGGCAGGAACAACGGACGGACCAGGGGCGTTTGACTTCCGTCAAGCTATGCTGACCGATACGACCTTCTGGAATACGGCGCGGGACTTTATAGCGGTACCAACGGAGGATGATAAGGCGTGCCATGCGCCCAAACCGATCCTGCTGGCCACCGGTCGTACGACGTTCTCGTACGAGGCGCAGCCGAAGATAGTTCCAGTGCAGGTTTTGGTCCTCGGAGACCTGGCGATCGCGGCTGTTCCAGCCGAGTTCACGACCATGTCCGGCCGACGGCTCAGGAAAGCCATCGAAGACGCTTCGATGGAAGCCGGTGGGAAGAAGGTACAGGTGGTGATCGCTGGACTGTCCAACATGTACACCAGCTACGTGGCCACCCCGGAAGAGTACGCCATCCAGCGGTACGAGGGAGCGTCAACGCTGTACGGACCTCACACGCTGACGATCTACCTGCACCACTTCAGCGCGCTGATGAAGGCGATCATTGACGGAGTCAAGGTCGAGGAAGGCCCCTCACCCCCCTTTGAAGACTACAAGCAAATCACGCTCTCAACGGGGGTCGTGTTCGATGGGCACCCCTTCCGGATGTACTTTGGCGATGTCCAGGATCAACCGCAGGAGACCTACCACAAGGGAGATCTCGTCCGAGCTTCCTTCGTCGCTGGCAACCCACGGAACAACCTCATGCACGAGAAGACGTACTTCACGGTGGAGAAGCTAGTCGCACCAGACAGCTGGAAGGTCGTGGCCACGGACGCCAACTGGGAAACGCGGTTCCGCTGGATCCGGAAGTCGACGCTGTTCGCGTACAGCGACATCGAGTTCGACTGGCAAACCGACGAGCAGACTGAACAGGGCACGTACAGGATACAGCATTTCGGTTATTGGCGGTATATTTTAGGCGGGACGTACCCGTACAATGGTACTACAAGGAATTTTAGCATTTTGTAAGCATTTATTTTTAAGAAAATATCAAGAGTATTGTTTGTATTATTAAGAAAATATCAAAATACAGAACCAGCGCTAGTCAATCTTTCAAACCACGGTTCGTTTCATTCCTCCAAGATGGCAGCACTGGCGGTGGCGGGACTTTCGCGGCGGGCTCTCTCAAACTGCATCAAATCGCTTCGCTCTCTCCGAGAAATGGCTCTGTTTTTCTGTGTTCCGCTTTGCGTTTCTCATTCTCGACCTCTCTCACAAAACTCATAATTTCCTCAAGCCGGGTGTGATTTGTGTAGCAGGCCTTGGTCACAAAGGAAGAGAACACGATGGGACAAGAACGGATCGTCGTCGTCTAGCTCTCTACGCATATGGGCGCTGCTGATGTTGTTGTTGTTTGATTGTTTGTTATTTTCCTTTCCTGGTTCGGGTAGTTCGTGCAGTTGTCTGTGATCGATTCGATGCAGCAGCAGCAGTCGTTGTCGACGGTTCGAGTGGAAAGCATCGTTCTCGGAGTTGTGGTGCAAAAAGTGCCGGGATTACTGTTGATAAAAAAGTGCTAATTTTTGTTTGAATAATTGTTTGTGGGAATTTATGGGATGATTTGATCAAACAGTGGTTGATTTGAGAAGTGCGTGTTAATTTCGTGTTAATTGGAGAACCAGTTATATTTGAATAAATTTCAAGGAAGCAAGTTAAGCTTGTGGACAAGACAAGTGTTCTCCAGAAAGAAAAATAACAGGAAGAGAAGTGGATGCAAAAGTTCCAGAACAAAAAGGGCTTGGAGGCTGCTGGAGAGAAAACATTGTGGTGAGTCACTACATTGTTATTATGCTTGGACTTTTTTTCCAGATAAATGCAGACCTTTTTACTCTTACTAAGTGCTTTGTTGAAAGTTTTAAGAATGAATAGCTTTATCATTTTTATAATGGTCTATCCTTCAGCATTAAAAACAAGCATTTTTTTAGAAAACATGATATCGTTGCCAAATAAAATTACTATAACTATTTTAAAAATACTTTTTTTCATGTCAAAATCACTCAAGAACCATCCCCAAACAATGTTTTAACTTTTTTTTAGTTATGATTATGCCATTGCAATTTTTTTTCGAATTTTCCAGTCCGTCAGTCCGATGAGGGCAAGCTGGAAAGTCTTGTGATTAAATTACGCCCCAAGCACTTTTCTTGTTATTATTAATAATTGCAGTACATCCGAAAGCACCAAAAAATGTAATACCAAAATTAAAGTGGCCAGCCCTACTGTGTTATGTTTACCGCAGAGAAGATTCTCGGAACGGGTCACATTTCACAGAATCTACAGAGGAGAGAGGATGCGTGAACATACCATATTAAACGCTTCGAATCAGTTGGGTGTGGAGTGTTAGTGTAAATTTTGCAGATAATTTTATTTTTAGGGGGAAAGTGGAACTAGGGAAATAGGGGAGGGGGACATTAGTTCAAAGAGTGGATTTTTTAATAAAACGTTCATCGCAAATCGATTCTTCTTTTTATTATTTGGATGAAGCATTGCTTAGTCAAAATGTTTTTTTAAAATTTCTTATAATTTTTTAAAATGTTTTTATTATGGTTATTCTTTTTTACGATTTCCAATACACTAAATTAGTCATATTTAAAAAAAATCCCTGCAGATCTAGTGACGTAATGTTCGAAAATGCAAATTGGCAAATTGGCATATTGTTGAGGCAGTTTTAACTACAATATTTGTTGGTCAAATATGTTGTGTTTTTCCGATCTGTCCTTTCAAATTTCAATTTTTGTGGATGCCTAAAACTATTCAAATGTGACTGAATTTATGGAACTGGACAATACAATACAAACTTGAATCATTTAACAAGCATTTGTTAGAAATTCTAATGAAAATTTCATTATTGTGTTACAGATAATTTTCGGCCCCATTATTTTCAGATAAGGCTTGTACATTTTTTATAAATAAGTTTTTGTTGTTAATAACTATAAAAATCCTGGAATTAGTGACTTTTCCAATCATGATTTGTAAAAAAAAACCTAAAATGACTTATCAGGCTGTTTCAAATAATGTTCAAAGTTTTAGTGTTTCAAATAATTTCTGTTGATTGCACTTAAATTTCCAATGAAAATTTAAAGATTTTTGAAAAAAAAAATTATATTACTTATGAATTTGTGGAAAAATTTAAAATTTTATAATATCGCACATGCAGCCAACTTTTCAATCAAAATATAACTAACAATTTTTACTGCATCACCGGTTTACCACTACATACAAGTTTATTGTAAATTAACATTAACAATCGAAACAAGTCAGTTGAAAAATGAAGAATCATCAGTTGACACTGAATGAAACTTAATATAAACATTAAACTGTGCAGGAAATTTTCTCAGATTTGCGAAATATTTTTCAGCCAGGTTACTTTTCTTCTGGAAATATTTTGAATATAAAAAAATAACAATTTCGAAAATTCTAACCCTTAATTGATAATTGTGCTCTTTATCTTAGAATAAGAATTTTGTTGATTGCAAATTATATCTTTTGTAAAAAATCCTTATAATCTACAGAAATAACCTTCTCGAAATACATATCTGGAGTTTTTTTGAAAAGGTCCAATAAACCAAATTTTCAGTTTTTGCTTCTTGGGTGTTTTTTAATACCTCTGACTCAAGGCGGTTTCAAAAACACCCAAAAAGCAAAACCTGGAAATTTGGTTTATTGGACCTTTTCAAAAAAAACTCCAGATATTTTCAAATCTTCAAACACCCAAAATTCAGAGTCTAGAAAACCGTTCTCTCGAAATTTATTGAGGACTATGTGCCAAAAATGATAGAATAATGTTACCAACTAACACCATCAAAACAAATGTGTTGAACGGTAATTGAAACAATAAATCTCCAACAATTGTCATACATCGTTTTTTTTTCCGTGGTGGCCGAGATAGTTAAGTCATTGGGTTAGTCTGTCAAAGGTCTCTGGATTGATTCCCATAGTCGACACATTTTGTTTTGATGGATGAACTTTTTTTTGCAAATGAACCTCGAGAGAATAATTCTCTCGCCCATCTCGAGCTGTGTTCTCTGTGAGCGTAAATGATGCCACTATCGAGAATTTAAAAGTGAGAATGTGTGCGTGCAATAGAGGAGAAAAGCAACTCACGACAAAATTTTGAGGCTAGGAATTTTGACAGGTATGATTTTCATAAAGTATTCGCCTCCTTTTCTCTCCCACAGAAAACTGGGGACAATGTAGCTGTCAAACTAGGCCAAAATGTTAAAGTCACTCACAAAATGAACTTTGAGTGATTTGAGTTCATTCCTGACGTCACGATTTTCTCCTCTATAGAGACATTGTCCCCAGTTTTCTGTGGGAAAGAAAAGGAGGCGAATACTTTATGAAAATCATACCTGTCAAAATTCCTAGCCTCAAAATTTTGTCGCGCGTTGCTTTTCTCCTCTATATGGAGTTAAACTTTTTGAAAAGCCTTGACAGAAAGTTTAACTCCATGTTGCGATTTGACAGCTCGATTCTCTCGGCTCGAGGCCATTATTCTCTCAGACGAGCGCTGCTCAGTTTTGGGTTTATGAATCACTGACAGCTATAATAATTCAATCAACACATTTTGCAAACATTTTAGCTAAATATCGTCGCTTGCGTGCTATCTTATGACACGTCTGCTATACAAAGAAAGGGCATGTCACAAGATAGCACACAGGCGACGATATGTAAAGTGTTTTAATTAATATTCCATTTTCACAACAGAAGAATTAAGTTATAAAAAATCCGAAGATGATATTTTTGCTGAAATATGCACAATAAAAGTGCAGAAAAGGCAAAAACCTCATGAGATCCAGGTGCTAAAATCTAAATTCAAGTTCAAGTCGTTGAAATTCCTAATCAAATCTCCCAATAAACCATTTCCAAAAGCGGATATAATTCCTTTAAAAAATTCAACCAAGTAATTACCACGTCTCCAAAAAGCATTCTCATTTCGCGCACGTTACACCTGCCTCTGTAGAACCCAATTCTTTGGTTCTGTTCTAATACAGCGAACGCACGTCAATATTTGACGCAAAACCGACCATTTTTTATGCAAATCTCTCTAACCGGCGTGCTACGCGCGCACGGATATTCTTCTTCTTCAGAACCAGGCGAAATTAGACGCGCTTGGAATGGGTAATTGCAACGAACAGTCAGTGGCGGTTGGTTCTTTTGTTCACTTTTTTTTATGATTGTTATGAACACTGAGTTTATTTGGAGAAGATTTCGAAAACTATTTCAAAAGATACTCCTCAAGAGCCACCAACCCTTCCCCATATCGGTCATCACTTCGCGAAGCGATAAGCTAAACCCAACTACTTGCTAGTAGTGCTGATTATTTGTTCATAATCCATCGTCACAAGTGTCCCCAAGAATGCTTATAAAACACGAACCATCCATAAGCTCGCGGTTTAGTTCTAATCCAGCGTTGCTACTCGTCGGACTTAGAGGTGGCAATCGCTCTTGGTGCTTAACGGTGCTTAAGAAAGTTTCGGCTGTGTTAACAAAATTGGTCACTTAGCCGGTGTATACCTTAAGCTTAAGGTGTGACGCAACAGTGCCTTAACCGCGAAGAAGCTTCTCGTTGGAACAATTTTCTAAGCGCGCCCGCGGACACTAATTAGAGTTGCCGGTTCAGTTTAAGGGTAAGTTTTTTTTCGTTCCTAACCTCAAAGTCATCGAATAGTGCAGCTCGTTTTCCTTGGGCGTTTAATGGAACTGCTGAAGAAGCTCAATCGAGGTCAGACCTCGCATTGATCTGCGATGGTGGAGGTCCTCGAGTCTACAGCAAGACGTATGTAGCTCTCAAGTGAAGATGTTGCTGAACTCTTCAAGCTGTGATAAGTGGCAGTACGCTGGAGGGTGACTAGCCTGCCTTTACCGAGGGGGGTTGTTTACGCAAAGGTTCAACTTCAGGTCGTCGAGCACGCGGGTTGGTCAATTTGATGCTCAGCATTCGCGGACTTCAGGGATGTATACAAAGATGTTGTTTTGTTTGAGTTAGTCGCTGAACGCGTGCTTCCGCATTAGCGAGATGATGAAGCTGTAGATCCGTGATGAGGAATGAGAAGATTATACATTCGTGTTTACGCATTATAGATTTTATCTAGAAAATTTGTATGTGTCATTCAAAACATATCGTTTCTTAAGAAAAAGATTTTGGATGTTCATCTTGTAAAACATTGTTGATGTACACAGAAAAAAATATGAATTTTGGAAGGTTGGTTGAATACAGTCCAGTCTCGATTATCCAAAGCCTCAATTATCCGAAGTTTCGATAATCCGAAGTTCGATTATCCGAAGGTTTGTTGTTGATTGACTTTGGGTAGTCGAATCATGAACAAAAAATTTTTTTCTTGCTTTTAACATCAAATTTGAATTCTGCTATCCCATTTCACTCAAATTTGAATAGTTGATTGCCTATTAAATTCAAAAATGCATTTTCCAATATTTCATCACCGCCATTTTTGCCACCATCTTGGATTTAAAATTTTTAATGTTTTAATGTTGTCTTGTCAAATTTTTTTTGCATTAAAATGAAAAAAAGTGATCAGAAATGGTTTTTAATCGTGTTTTTACCGTTGTACATAAAAATTGACATAGGGCTTTAGTACCCAATTCCTAATGTAATATTACACTCTTTTTTTTACTCAAAATCTGTCACCATTCCCTGATGTAATAATACTACAATTTAGAATGAAAAAATCACTGAAATAGCGGTAAATTTACAATTTTTTTTAGGTAAAACTACAAAGTTTTCCTGACAATAAAGATGTACACAGTAAAACTTGTGTTAATTTGAAAGGTGTAAAATTTGAAGATGCAATATAACCTCTTTTGTGATGTAATATTTCCTCAATTTAAACTGAAAAAATGCCAAAACACTGGATAGTGATAAATGAGGTCAACATTTAAAATATTTGTGACATATTCGATGTACTCATTCCAAGATGTAATATTACCATGATTTTTTTACTGTGTACACCCAAAGGAAAAATATATCTCAAAATCTGCAACATTGGATTTGCTGCAGAAAATGTCATATTTTATAACATTTTTTGCAGCAAGCCCGTAGATCATTTTTGCCCGCGTGTAAAAATTTCAGCGATCTGCAGTTCTCACCAACACATATAATGCTGGCCTTTCCCCGAGCAACACTCCAAAGAGAAGCATATGTTGGTGCTCTTTCACTCACTTTTCATCAAGCGTCCATGGCGCGGTGGTAGCGTGTCGGATCAATAACCAAGAAGTTGGTGGTTCAATCCTCGTTCTGCTAAGTGTTTTTTTTTTTGTGAAATACAACCAAAAAGCCGTCGGTAATGTCGATAATTGTCGGTAACGGGCAAAAATGTCATACTCCTATATCGCAAAAAATGCATGAGGACAGATTTCATGCAGATTCTGATATACTTTCATGCCGCCATGCATCACAAACATGCGACTGCCAGTTGGGTGTAGGACGTTATAAATTATGCTAAAATCGACGTCGTCGTGCTATCTTGTCGCACCCGCCATTTCGACGTTCCGAGAAAAACGCGTTTTAATGTTTGACCTTGAATAAACAAAAACGAAAGCACGCTATGTAAACAATAACAAACAAGTTTTGTTTGGCTGACCATTCTGTGCATTTTCCCGAAGTTTGGTTGAAGTTGGTTGCTGGAGTTCCGAGTTATAATTACACATTTTTACGGTAGTCTAACTTGTACGTGCGTCAAACGCGTTCTGACTTGAAATCCCTTTGGCCAGTTGTCGCACTTACATCAATTTCCAGGGAGTGACAAGATAGCACGACAAGATTGAAACTACTTTCATATGTACACAGCAAATAAAGTAGTAATCCAGCTGCGTGTAAAAGGCCTGGGTGTAAAATAAATTTTGCATTATTTTATGAAATTCTGTGTAATATTACACTCTGAAATATGTAGCCCATCAGTATGGCAAACCTACTTGACCGAAATGTGAAGCTGACATATACGTTTATCCTTTCCATTTTTCATCGGTCTGATGGCCGAGTGGGCTAAGGCGCCAGTCCTTACTGTTGGTGCTGGGTTTGAATCCCGTCGGTTGCAACTTTTTTTTTGTGTTTGCAAATATTGTACATGCAGTGTGTAATATTAAGTGTTTATTTTGACGAAGGTGATGTGCATGCTTTTGCATGCGACTTTGCCATCGGATTTTTTGCTGTGTAAAGTGACAAAAAACGGAGTTTTTTCGGATTTCGTTGAATATCTTAGGACTGAAATCGAATTTTGTGGATCCGTGAAGGTCAAAATGTGAGGCATTGTGAGCTGAACAAAAACGCGTTCTTAACTCAATTTGGCCCAAAATGCACGTACGACAAGTTAGCACGACGGCGACGAAATACTGTTTCATTAGAGTTTTTTTTTGTATTTTCTTTTCAATAAGTCATAGACGCTTTCATCGAAACTGCAATATACATCGACCGAGTTTACATGTGATTCATCATGTCCGAGTCTGGTAAATTCACACTTTTTTCTGTGTAAAACATGAAAGAATTTGCTTAAAAACTAAATATGTTACTATAATACATCTTGTATAAGAGGACTACGGAGGATACATTTTTAGTTTCGAAAAAATCCAGAACCACGAAGCCTTGAATACTTTGAAATTCTTTTTGAAAGTAGTGATAACAGAGTTCCCAGATTTTCTAAGTTCGAAAAATGACTTAATTATTAATAACCACCAAAATACATTTTCTTGCCATCAATTTGTCTCGATTAATAGGATTTTATGCAAATTAAGGTAAACTGCAGTCAATTCCATTCAATTCAATTTTTTATTTTTTTTTTCTTATCTGTTTTATAAATAAAAATAAAACCTTTAGAAAAAAATATCTGAATTGTCAAAAGTTACTATTGGGTGCTTCATCTAGAATTGGCAATGCTTTCTATTTTCCGATGTTCAAGAGTTCAAATTGAACTTTTTTATTCTGTGAAAAACTTATCATCTTATCACTTACTTATCATTTTATGATTTGTTTATCTCCTTCGATTTAAGTTATTTTCATTTACTTTTATCTCGTTATTTTTTGTGATAATATTAAAACTATTTAAAAACCTTTAGTTAAATACGGTTTCCATGTCAAATCTACAAAAAACGAAAATTTTCAAATATTTCAGAAAACTATTAATAACATTGAAAAAAATCAGCAGCTTTAGATTTCAAACGAAACTTTTTATTTGTTCTTTTTTGCGGAAATGCTGTTTTTATGTGGCAAAAAAATCAGCCTTGACAGTTTCGTACGAATTGGTGGTAAAAAATTCGGCTAGTCAATTTGGCGATAAAAACGTCAAGCCCATAATTTTCTTTCAAAAATATGTTTAGAAGATACAAATTGGTTGAAACATGTATTTTTTAACGATTTGCTATTGTTTTATTTGTTAATCAATTTCATTTTAAATCTTTAACATTTGGAATGTTTTTAACAATTTGTTTTACCAATTTCAACATCTTAGTATAACTGCACTAGTGCCACCCCTGGAAATGCTACTTATAATTCACTGCATCGCAAAAACCTCTCTTCATTAACACATCTGATACCTAGTGCAGTTCGCATTGCATCGTCTGTCTGTTTCTTCTTCTTTTTCGAGCGAAAGCTTTGAAAATGTCCTCCAATTCCAAGAAACAACCAAAAACAACAGCATCAACAGTCCATCATCTTCATTTATCCTCGCTGGTTTTTCACCCGCCGACCGTGGCCAACATCGGAAAGCCCACCTTGGCAAGAGGTCAATTTAAATCATCCACCAACGAGGCTGGGGCGTGCGCGTCCGCAATTATTACCCCTCAACCCGCTCCCCGCTCGCAACAGGTGCAATTTCGACATCAAGATCAATACCACACCGTCAATTACCACCGCCGAGTGTCTCCCTGACTCGGGGTACTTGGTCGACCTGCGCCACAGATAAACCACAGACTTGCAGAGATGAATTTTAAAACGGTTGTGAAACATGATTACAGCTTCAACTGAGGTACCCTTTTTTAACGTCAGTTTCATTACAATCTTGGCAGCTCAAGGAGCTATTACACAACGGCAAACATACAAACAAACTCGCACTTTTTGACAGTTTGCCTTGTTTGCCACAAACAAGTTTGCGAGTTTGGCAAACTGTCAAACACGAAAAAGTGCGAGTTGTTGGTTTGCGGTAGTGTAATGGCTCCTTCACCAAAATGACCCAACTTCACCGACTACAATTTCTACACCGACTCCGGGTCTTCAAAAAGTGCCGACTTTACAGCCCCGATTTGCGATAAACAAACCACGGAAATAACAACCCTTGGAACTATTTAAAATGGCCGTTTTTGTCTGCTGCAAAATCGTAATTTTTATATTTTCATATCTTTTTCTCTATGAAGCTACTGCCGAAGATTTTTCCAGTCAAAACAGAGCTGGTAGGAAAAAATATGATGGCAAATTGAAGGTTCTGTGATCTTTGGCCTGGTTTAGAACAATGGCATTGTGAGTAGAATCTCATGGAGGTTTAGAAATTGGAGCAAACTTGAAGAAAGACATTTAATGTGTCACTTTGACTTGTCATTTAATCATGAGAATTTCTCACAAGAACATACTTTTTATTCTTTGCAAATCAAATTAAGTTAGGTTAAGGTTTATCAATCTTTCATGCAGGCCAAGGATTGATTCCTAAGAGCATGCAATGGCACTGACCTTGTTGCGTGCTCTTCGGTTGACGTCCACGTAAGGAACATCCTGGAAGGAGCGTAACTAACTACATCCGTAGTTCTGTTAGATCATCCGAATTATCTTGATCAGAACAGTATAGCTCTGGTTCCTTGCGAGTGTCCTATTTTCTTACCTCCACGTTGGCTTGGTTTTCATGATGACCCAGCTGGTGGCCTGTGGAAACGGATCGTAAACCTTTGACCACCGCGGGTCAGAGTCGAGACGGCTAAAAGAAAGGGGCGCGACAATGTGGGAAAGGGAAGTAATTTGTGATTGTAGACGGTATTGTTTTGATTCGCAGTATGTTGAGTCAACTGCTGTGGATGTACCTGAACGTCGCAGAACGGGGTTTCTCTCCTTTCCATTTCCAGCTACCATCTATCTCCTGTTTTTATTTTGCTCTACTGATTCGTACTTCTTCACTAATTCTTCTGTTTACCATTTTGGTTTTGATTTATTAACTCTTGATTCTCGTATCTCTCAATGCTTGCACTCTTTTTTTTCCAAATAATGCTGCTTTAACAAACTGTGTTTTCTTTAAAATAAACCTTCCCCTAATGTACTAGTTATACCAAGTCTATTTATCATTTGCCTATTCTTTGTTGATTTACTTCTTTATTTATTTATTTGATTAATTTTTTATCTAGTCCATCATAACAATAATCTAAGCTTGTTTGTTATCTCTATTTATTAACTATTGCCTATTTCTAGATCTACTACATCAAGCTTATACTTTTTACTTTTTTACATACAATTATGATTCTCTTACTATTGATTCTTTATAAAGTATATTCTCCTTTACTGTCTATTGTTTTCAACCTTCACCCTTTTCTTCTAACAAGTGAGGTTCAAGCCCTTACTCAATTTATAGAATGATTGAAGGATTAACACAAATATTACTATTGTACTTTTGGTAAACTTTTGAATAACATGCTTAGGTTCAAAACATTGTAACAAAACACCGCGACAGAAGAAATAACAATAGATAAACACGACTCAACACTAGGAAAGACTTCAGGAGAAAACAATACACAGTAAATAACAACTAGTTATTGAATTCAAACTAAAAATATAACAGTTTTTGCTTTAATGAAAGTTGATAGGCACACTTTAAATGGTTAGGCGCTTATACTTACATCAAACCCTACATAATGTACCACCCCCGGCCGAGTTAAAATGCGTAACCGGAAAAGAAGGTGTGCATGCCTGGCACGAACACTCAAAGCGTGTTCTAGCGTGCTGCTCGTACTGACTCAGAGCAAGGGTGAGATGTAGGTGTAAGGGCAGTGCGTGTTCGTCGGGAACCTGGTGCATAAGATCGGCCAAGGCCCGTTCTTACACTGAAAATTGCGAATTGCGAATTGCGAGTTTATCAATCTTTCATCTGTGCAGTTCAAACGGTAAAAACTAGCTCGATGCTCGAACATTTAACTCTGTTGACCATTCGGTTGAGCTCGATCGTGTCCAGCTAATTAATCAGCTTCATTAACCTCTATGGAGCATTCTGGACCTCCCCCCAATTCTGGTTGACGTCAACAAGAGAAGTTTCTCGACTATTGCGCCAACTAGCACTCTATTGCCGCCAACCGAAGGTGATCCACATAGTTAATGTTCACAGCTTGCCTTAACCTCCAAGTTTTAAAAAATCTAGTTCTAACCATTGTAGTGTTCGAAGCAGATTAACTGTTTTGGTGTGATTTCCGTTTAAATTCTGTTATTTTTGACACGCATTCATTTATTTTTTACAGTTTCCACCACATTATTTATGCAAAGCATACACAGCTAAAAAAGTAGCTGCGTGTAAAAGGCCTGGGTGTAAAATAAATATTGCATTATTTTATGCAATTTTATGTAATTTTACACCCTGAAATATGTAGCCCATCAGTATAGGGACGTGGCGTTACATCGTGCTGCCACCTGGTTTTTTTAAGCGCAAGAGTGTAAAAGTGCTGAGTCATCGTCTAAAAATAGACGGCGTCCTATCTCGCCCAGCAAAATGAAGTCGATAAAGTAGTCGGTTTCGATGAGCAAAAGTGGAAAACGTGGTCTAAAAATAGCGACGCCATCTCCCTATGGGAAACCTACTTGACCGAAATGTCAAGCTCATATATGCGTTTATCCTTACAGCTTTTCATCGGTCTGATGGCCGAGTGGGCTAAGGCGCCAGTCCTTACTGTTGGTGCTGGGTTTGAATCCCGTTGGTTGCAACTTTTTTTTTGTGTTTGCAAAAATTGTACATGCAGTGTGTAATATTAAGTGTTTATTTTGACGAAGGTGATGTGCATGCTTTTGCATGCGATTTTACCATCGGATTTTTTGCTGTGTAAAGCCGACGGTATCACCAACTATTAGTCAAAATATTTGATCTACGTATCATAAATATTCAAATCACTGAAAAAACATATTTTTTTCAGCGCTCTTGGTATTTATCCAATTCGGTGAACTTCAGTCAAAAAGTGCTCAACTGTCAAAAATCTATACACTAATTTTAACAGTTTGACAAGTTGTTATGGTACCCTTTTTTGCACTCCAGTCAAGGCCAACTTGGTGCTTCTAATCGAATCGATTGACAACTAGCCAGCCTCCGGCTGAAAATCTCTCTCAGCTGGAAACGAAACAACTGGATTCGCAACTTATAAATTAACAAAACTGACCCGACGTGGCGGCTATCAATGGGAGAAGAAAGCATTGCCGCTAAAGTTTGCCCAACACTGGTTGACCTTGAAACGGCAATAACCCAAAAGTGTCAAACATCCGAAAAATTATTTGCATAAACGAAAAAATAAATCTTCCTTGCTGTCCTTGTAACGGTTTTGAGCAAAAAAAAATGCACAAAATATTAATATTCTTTCACAAAAAAATCTCAAGAATTAGCTTTTTTTTTGGAAGTTACTGTGAAAACATTGAGCGAAATCGGTTAAGTTTTTAGCGTCGCTATAGATCGTTAAAGCCGGTGAAAAAAAAAATCATACAAAATCGTCTTCTTTGAATCGCTAATAACTCGTCAGGGTTAACTCGGATCGTTTTGCGATCTTCGACAAATTTGATTGTCATAAAATTTTACTTAAAAATCTCACACTTGACAATAATCCGACACATTTAACGCACACACGGGATATTTGTTGTGTTGTGTTGCGCTTTTCCCCATACATTTTTGCAATTTTTTTTCTCTTGTCACTGCACAGCACATTTATTTTATTATCCCCAACCCTCCACACCCTCTTCAAAAATTCTCCAAAAAAATCAGAAGGCAAACAAAATTATGAAAGTCATGCATCGGTTTATCACCGCATTTCGTTTTTTGAATATTATGAAAATTTTCATAATATTACGTACTTTGGAAAAAATACTAATATTTACACAAAATTACGTTTTTCGAATAAAAATACTCAACATTTTAGAATTTTAAACAATATAAGTATCAAATGATCGAGATCTTTTCATACCTTTCGAAAGTAAAAATACATTTTATAAAAATGCTAAAAACATTCACAACATAACGTGTTTTCAAACAAAAAACTCATTATTTTAAAAATTGCAATATGGTTAGGGTTAGTGAATTTTCACGATTTTGCGGACAGCGTGTAATTCGTAAAATTTGAAGATTTCAGTGAAATTGGTGAAATTTTTCATTTTTTTTTCAAATCATTGCTTAGAAATAACAACATAATAAATATTTCATCAATGAAGATTTTTAAGTAAATTTTATTAGTTTTAATTTGAAAAACCATTTGAAGAATTGTTAGAAAAACATACATTACATAAAATAGTTACATCTTTTACTGAGAAGTGTTAACATAAATCAGCCAAAGGAAAAAATATATTCAAGGAAACATCAAGTTATTGCAAGGATGATATCATAAATCATTTGATTGCAGTTACCAAAAAGTTTTTTTTTATAATTTTTGGTTTTTATACCAAAACTTATTAAAATTAAATAAACAAGTATTTCGAAATATGTTTTTGAAAGATTTATTTTTAGAAATTAAAATCAAACATTCATGTTAAAGTAACACTCAATAGAAACAGTCATCTTTCCTTAGTCAATGTACCATTGATCGGAGAGGCACGCAATAAGAATAAAATGAAAAAAAAATGAATTCCATTAGAGTAGAGAACAATATTGAGAAAAAAGATTGGTTATTAGAATATCAATAATAGTTTACCAGTTTTCTGACTAAATTTTGTAATATTTTCATTCGCTGTAATAACAATTTTAAATTTTGAAAAGCATAATTTTAAATGAAATTAGAAAATTCAAGCTTGGTTCATTCAAGACTAAATGATTAGTATTTTTGATCTATAAAATCACCTTTTAAGAACATTTCAGATTTTTGGTAAGTTCTGTTCAATTTTAACTATATTTGATTATTTGGGTGGATGGTTCCCAAGGAAGATAAAAAAAAAAATTCTGTTCTGAGTATCAGTAAAATTTTGAAGATTTCGTTACAGATTATATTATTTTGCATCTTGATTTTTATCTTACACAGAAAAAAAAATCACAGTAATATTACATCAGGGAAGAGGTACATCTTTTATGTCAGAAAAAAATGTGTAATTTTACCTCTGAAAATGTGTTATTTTACCACTTTTCTGTTGTAATGTCGCTTTTTCAGTCTAAATTGAGGTAAAATTACATCATAAAAAAGGTAATATTCAACCTTCCAATATTACACCTTCCAAATTTACCCATTTTTTTACTGTGTAATTTTTGAAAAGTTAGAATACGTTTGCCCTACATTTCAAAATAGCTCATTCATAAACCACGTGGAAACTTTCTTTGCGAATTAAGAAAAAAAAATGTGTCACGTTCAAATTTTGTGAAGGATTTTTATTGGCATATTTAAAAAAATATATATAATCTATAGCAAAAAAGCAGTTTCTGTTATGTTTACATAAGATTTTCAGGGTTATTTTAACATTTTTCACTTTCCGTGAAATTTGGTGTTTTGAAATTAGGGCCCCGTGAAATTTGCAATTTTCGAGCGTGAAAAATCACTAAGCCTATGGGTATCATATGATTGCAAATTTTTCATACTCAAAATTTTCACACGACTGCGTTTTTTTTTCAAAAAAGTACAACAAATTTTAAGGGGCCGTAATCTTGTTTAAAAAAATAGTGTTTTCCAGATTTTTTTTTATTACTTTCAAAAGTTGTGATAAAGTCCCGATCACTTATGTACTTATGAATTACATGTGAAAAAACTTAAAATTTAGTACTTTTTGAAAATACTTATTTTGGAAAAGTTGAGTATTTTCTAAAAAAAAACTACAGTATTATTAAAGTAATGTAAGAAAAGTTCCCGTTCATTTGATACCCAGTTAGAAAAAAACAAAATAATTAGCATTATTAAAAAAAGAACTTTTGTTTTTGCCTTCCTCACCTCACTGAGGCAAGGCTATAAAATCACTCAAAAATTGAACTTTTTAAATAAGCCTTCTAGATATACCTTTACGTATACATATCGGCTCAGAATCAAATTCTGAGCAAATGTCTGTGCGTGTGGATGGACGTAGAATTTTTTTTCTCACTCACTTTTCTCGGAACTGGCCCGACCGATTTTGTCCGGATCTATGTTTTTAGATTCGCCTTCAGGTCCTTTAAGTCTTTTTTTAATTTCATCCGGTTTGGTGTAGTACTTCAAAAGTTATGTTAGAAAAACTGTTTTGGTTGGGGGGTCATTATTTACATAATTTGAAAGCTCCGGCGGATAGCTGTCGGAACTTTCCGCTCAGTGCACGCCGTTCACGCACACAAACACTGCAGTGCTTTCAAATGAATAATAAAAATGTATCATAGATGGCAGCACTCAGATGTATAGTGTCTTTACTAAGTAAGCGTTAGCTAAAGCTTTCAGGAGGAAGGCAGCAACCACCTTCTGGTGGATTAAGTAACGTTTTTTAAGCAATTTTCAAAATCTTGGTTAATTGTAAAATTTATGAGAACTTGAAAAGTTTTATTATAGTATTTTGCTAATTACTGTAATCGATTAATGAATTCCCAAAAGATTGAAGTTCTGACAACCCTGTCAAAAGAAATGAGTAATGACGCTAAATTATTTTTTTTACATTTTTAAGGGCGATTGATGCTGTTTTGGCTAAATGTTATCGCTAATGTGCGATTTTGTAAAAAGACAGGACGTGTAACAAGATAGCACACAAGAGACGATGTCCTAATTGTTTTAATTTAAAGATTTAGAAAATTTCGCTCTTCTCACACAAAAGGTTGTCTGGAGACATAAATTTTAAAAGAGGTTAGATTGAATATGTTGCAGACATGACCACATTAACAGAGAACTTCGTTTATTCGTGTCTGGGCAGTACAGTGTCTATTGGAAAGTTGTTCCAAATTTAACCCTCTACTGCCAAAATTTTTTTTTCGAAGATTTTTATTTTTCCCGTGTTCAGGAGGTCATTTTGAGCAACTTTTGTTCTACGAAAAACTTTACTTCTCTTGTTTTATGTTTTTCTTGTTTTATTTTTAGTATTTTAATTTGCATTTATCTTGTTTAGTTTATGTTTGTTTTTGGTAGTATTTGGCCTATTCTTCCACCTCCTATCATTACATTTTGCCTATCTAATTTTTTCATGTTTTTACAGTCACTTTTCCAATTTTTTGCTTGTTTTTCACATTTTCTGCTATAGAATGGCACCATTATCATTTAAATTGTAAAAAAATGCGTAGAAGCATAGCCTAGGACACTAGAAAAATTACTGCATACTTCTTTTTACTTAAAACATAGGACATGTTAGTAAAAAACACAGCCAAAGTTGACCCCTAAAAAAATGACATTTTTAAAAACATTGGCAAAGTCACATAAAACAAGTAAAACTTCCAACCCATAAATTTTCTGAAATTTTAAGAGTTCTTCTTTACAATGCATTTTAAAGATCAAAAATTGGTTGAAAAATGGATTTTTGGCGATTTTTCAAATCGAAGCCCGTCTAAAGGCGGGGTTGGGTTGTAGAGGGTTAATGATGATCCTATATCCGAGAAGTTATAAGGATCCCATCATTACACACATCACAAGGGCTCAGAGGTAGGGTAACAGTGGTCAAAATGTTTCGACCAAATCATCCAAACTGCCTCCACCTCACAGTAGATAGTCGTTACCAAAATCGACTCCAACTATCTTTGGCACCACTTACCCACTTCACGTGTTCCAAAATGTTCAATCTTCTCCCATACGTTTTTCGGCAATCGAAGAGTTCGTCGTTACTCTCCCCGCTCAGCTCAGCTGAGCCATGTCGCCGAGCGTCAACCTACAGCGTAGCTGTACGACTCAGTATCGATTCCAAACTCGCGCCGAAAGCCTCGTCCAGAACTCCTCGTGCGCGCAACTGTGACTGTATTTTGCATCCGCTATCCGAATAATTGATTTAAAAGATTGATTGATTGTGTCTAGAGTATTGTTCTGAAATCATGGCGCCCAGCCAGGACACGGGATGATGACCTGGATACCGGAGAAGACTCGTTTCGCTGAACAACGTCGCGTGCGCAAGGTATTGCCGATTGCAGTCGAGAAGTAAAAGTGCGCGCAAAACGAGTGCGAAACGGCGCTATTGCATAACAAGCCCGTGGAGATACGATCGTGAAAGGAGGTAGTGCGATCTAGAGGGCGTGTGATAGCTTGGTGCAGGGTTTCCTAGGAAACCAGACCGTTGCACAATCCTGGGAACGCTGACAACGCCAAATTACAGTGCAAGTGTCAAAATCGGCCGAGTGTGGGGGAGGGTGTCGCAAGCTGAACACACTCACGCAAAACAACATGGTAATTCTACCCAGCAATGTGACGCGGTGAACTGCAGTGCAGCATTAGAGTAGGTCATACAAGTAGCCGATTGATTCGTCGTCACGGTGTACGATACAGGCTGGCTGACGAGTCGTCGCAGCAAGCGTTGACCGCGAGCAGTGTCCAGCAGTTTGTTGTTGTTCGGCTTGGTGGTTTGGTGATAAGTGACCACTTTGCATCATCTAGTTGGCCATGCACGAACCGTGGAGTCCGAAAGAGTTCAGCACACGCGTTCGCCAGTGGTAATGAAAAGCTGAAACATCGCGCTGCACTGAGAAAAATCGATTGTTAAATTGCATGCAAAAGTAGGTACAATTACTTTCACGAGATTATTTCTTGACATTTCTCAAGCATCCAAGCAGATCAATCTCAACCATAACCTCAAATTAAGTTATTTTTCACCGTGCCGTCCCGAAGAAGCGTTGATTTTAAAGCAGCTCGAAATCATTGAACTGATGACGGCGAAGAAGCGTGCATTCAGCATGGACGGGACGGGACTGCACGTTGACTTTTAATGATTTTCGAGACTGTTTTGTACGCGCGACAACGTGCGCGCGCGCGTTTGCGCTTTCCGTCAAGGTCGGGACCGGAATTTGGAACTGTGTTGGTTTTGGGTTTGTTTTCGTTTTTTTTTTTTCGATAGGAATGACAGTTTGAAAAGTGACTTGTTATTAGAGAGAATAATTTGAGTTCTTGCTTGAAATATTGAAGATTTGGCAACACTGTCTCAAGTTATGGATTCTTAAGTGTACACTCAACCCCCGGTGCTTGGTCACTTTTTCGTTTGACACTTTTTTTGTTTGTACCCCGTTGGTTGATCAAAGTCAAACTAAAAAGTGACGAACTGACACTGTCTTTGTGACCCGGAAACCTGCAAAAACACGCAAATACTTCTTTTTGTATCAAAAACAGGAAAAAAAGAAACAAGAAAACAAACTCGCGCTACAGGTATCAAAAAAGGGCGTTTGAGCGCAAGAAAAAAGTCATGCCTGTGCTTGAGCAGCATTCTACTTTGTTTGTGAAAATTACATTACACATTCTCTCTTTTTTCTTCCCCTAAGTCTAACGTATCTTTTGTTTTACGAAAAACCGGACTTTCTTGTTTTATGGTTGTCTTTATAGATTTTTATTATTTTGTTATGTTTTTATCGTGTCAAATCAAAACCAGATATCGAAAGTTTACTATTCTAATGTTTGAAAATGTACTTTAGGAAAATCAAAAAAATATTTATTTAAAGAAAAATATAATTAAAAATAAAAAACACTTGACCTTTTCTCCTATAAAATGTACCACCGTTTGAAGGTTACACAAAAAATGTGCGAGAAATCATGAATGTTGATTTAAGAATTCGTGAATAATTGTATTCATGATTTCATGATAACTTTCGTGATTTCATGAATTTTATGTACGTTTTCTAAAATTAATCATAAAAAATATTTCAGAATTCATTCATAATTTCATGAATTTTATGCATGAAATCATGAATTTTTATTCACGACGTATCCCGGGCAGACGGTAATAACAAAATGTATGCCATTTCAATAACAAATACTGTTAAAATAACAGAAAGTGTTATGGAATCTTCTTGAAAAATCCATTTTTGCATAAGAGTTTAATAACAGTTTATGTTATCATAACAAAATTTGTTATTGGTCTGATATTAGTTGAAAACCAAAACAACGTTGGAATATCATTTTTTTTATGGAAGAATAACTCCAACTGTTATTGGGATAATCGGATAGTTGTTAAAATAACAAAAAATAATAACAAAGATTTGTTCGAAGAATAACTCAAAATGTTATTATTCAGTTATTATAATAACAATCCAATAACAAAAAAACATAACGACGAATAACAAATCTTGTTATAAATAACATTAAATGTGATTGGCCTGGTATTTTCAATTATCAAAAAATGTTATTCCCAAGTTATTTCCGTCTGCTCGGGATATTAATTTGATTGTAATCATGAATCTTTATTCATAACATCATGAATATTTTTCACGACTGCATGCATCCATTTCATGAAATCATGAACATTATTCACGTTTACGGGTGAAATCGGTAATGGAAAGTCATGATCATGAAATCGCGATATTCACGTTTTCATGGTACGATTTGCATGATTTCCGGAACACTTTTTTTTCGTGTACTTTCAGGTAGGCAACATATTTTTTAATAATTTTTGAGTAATTTGAGAGACAACAACATAATAGCTCAACACTAAACGAAACCTTTTTTGAATTACCTTTTAAGCTGAGATTTTTTTAACAGCTTTCGTTTTTAGACTTTGTAATCGGACAATTACAGAATTCTTCGGATAAAAATATTTTAATATTAAAAACTCAAGCCCAACATTCTAAAATGGCAAAAAAAAAATATTTTTTGGCGTTATGTATAAGAACACGGTATTGTAGATTATTTCAAAGTATAAAAAATGTCTACTTGAATTTGGAGAAAAAAATATTTTTTTAATATTTTTGAAAATATATTATACTATATAAACTTTTCTGTGGCGTAAAAATTTCCTTTAGTGTATTTTTATGGACCATTTTTTTAATACGGGTTTCAGATTTTTTTTGTAAAATATGATATTTAAAAAGGAGTAATTTGTTTCTAGAAAAAAGATATTTAATTCTGAATTGTCTGACTCACCACCTACATCTTTTTTCTAAAGACAGCAAATCGGTAAGAAAATCCCTTCCCAAGGGAATATTTTTATACATTTTTTGTATGGACAGCTACCAAAATTTTATAGAACCGCGGTTCTTTTTTAATCTCCAGTCATTTGAAATAAATTTGAACTTGAAAGATTTTTGAACTTGTATTTAATTTACATCAAATTTTACTTAAATTTTTTTTTGAGAAATGAAAATGAAATTTCAAATATTTTAAATTCTTATAAAATAATCCCAAATTTGTCAAAATTGTCCCACGATTTACATTTTCAAGTACTTTAGGATAAAAATAGACGGATTAAAGAGTGAATATTTCCCGAAATTGTGAACAGTGATTCGACAAATTTTGTTGGGAGATCTATTGAAACTTTCAACAATCTATTCCTAGTTTTCATTCACATTACTCTAAAAATAAATGATTTTCTAAACAAAATATTTGTTTTCGCAACTGATCATAAAAACACATTTAACAGTAATACCATAACACAAATTTGAGGATGACAAAATGCTAAGCATGAAATTTCTGCCAAAACCAAACTGATTTTTTTTTTTGTTGATAATACTTTTGGATTTTCAGACTTCATCGGTCAAAATAAAACGTAAAAAAGAGGTCGCAGAATAATTTCTCAAAATAAAATATCAGCACTTTTATGAATTGAGTAGATATCAACGCAATTTTGAAGAATTATTAGTATTTTATCTCCAAATTCATAGATTTAAGTTTGAGTGTTCTCCCCATTCGATTATTCGAATGCTTAGGTCAGAAATTTTGTGATACAGACCGCCAAGACATATGGTTTTCTGGCGAATCTACACGTTTTAAGCTTTTTTTTTTTTTTCAAATAATTTATAATAATCCAATATAAAATCCTAAAAAATCACACCATTTTTAAAAATAGAATTTCATCAAAATTTTGAAAAAGAGCCGCTCATTTTAATGAGCGAGCGAAAATGAGCTGCTTTTAAAAAAGAGCGGTTTTGCCCACCTCTACTGAATAACATTAAATTTGAACTTCATAAAAACTCCCATAAACCAATTATTTTACGATATCTTCGGTAAGGTTATCTCATTGAATCTTCTTCGGTCCAGTATCAATGGGAACTAAACCGTAAAACAACCGCAAACTATTTCGCAGTAATTCAACCGCTTCCGGTACAATCGCTCAGACTCAAACTGCACACTTCCCTCAAAAAGGAAGTCTCAATTATTGTTAAGTGACACACGGCAAAAATGCAACGTCATGTTCACTGCACAAAAAAACAATTCGATTAAGGTGAAAGTCACCATCACCGCAAAACTCACAAAAAAACGTTAAGGAAATGGTCCACAGTCATTTCTTTTATCGCCGCTGCCAAACAAAATAGTCGGGAGTTTGGTCAAGGTCACGGTCGATAGACGGACCAGACCTAACGGTGAATGTGGCAGACCTTGACCACCACAACTCGCTGGAGCAGGTTGCCAAACCGGTGCGCGAAGCGGTGAAGGGCTGCTGAAAAGTTCGGAACCGCAGGTGTTCTTAATTCGTCGAATAGTTGGATTTGAAAGTAAAATAAATGCCAAAAAAATAATGACTAATACCACAGACAAACAGACGTATATCGATTTCAGCAATCAACAATTTAACGGTCAATTTGAATAATTAAAAACTCACCAGTGCTCATTTACACGAATTTGACAGTTGATTGTCACTGTTTACACTCAAACTTCAGATAATGGAATTGATTGCTCATCATCATCATCATGATCAAAAATACACAAAAACAATTTGAATCGTTTTGATAGGCTAACCCGTTGTCGATTAAGTAATAGATGCCAATTTACAATGTGCGTGAAATAGTCGTGAGCATGTGAATTAAATTATGCATGGACATTAGAAGGTGTGGCACAGATTGGATTTTGCACGCCCGTAATTTGGCGTGAAAAGCTGGTCGGAGGCATGCTTTGATCAGCTCAAATCTAGGTTATAGCTGAAGATTCAATCACATTAAATGGTCTTTTTATGCATTAAATAAATTAGAATGAACAGGGGCGGCTTACAGCAGATAGAGTTAGGACCCCCCCCCCCCCCCTCGAGCGTCTGTTCCCCAGGTTAGGGGCGGCTCGGAACAGCGTCTGTTCCCCAGGTTAGGGGCGGCTGACTAACAGTCCCAGTGCCAGGGTGGGACTCTAAACAGTCCTGGTACGACGGTCCTCCGGCGAGACAGGGGGTTGGTGATGGCTACACGCACCCGCCGTAAAAACCAAGTGCAGAGAGCTCCAGATGCGAGCCGATCCAATCGCCGACCCGATTTTCGGGGATCCAGGGATTGGAAACTCGGGACGTGGAACTGCAGGTCTCTCAATTTCGATGGGAGCGACCGCATTCTTTCCAACGAATTGCGGGTCCGCGGTCTCGAAGTCGTGGCGCTGCAGGAGGTGTGCTGGAAGGGGAAGGACCACCGTGAGTACGGGGGTTATACTATGTACTGGAGCGGCGGCGATACACACGAGCTGGGGACAGCTTTTATCGTGCTGGGCGAAATGGCGAAGCGCGTGATTGGGTGGTGGCCAGTCAACGACAGAATGTGCCGGTTGAGAATCAAGGGCCGATTCTTCAATCTGAGCATTATCAACGTGCACAGCCCGCACATGGGAAGCGACGCCGATGACAAGGACGCTTTCTACGAGCTTCTTGACCGCGAGTACAGGAAGTGTCCAAAACACGATGCCAAGATTGTCATCGGTGATTTGAACGCTCAAGTTGGCCAGGAGGAGGAGTTTAGACCGGTTATTGGGAGGTTCAGCGCCCACCAGCAGACGAACGAGAACGGCCTACGACTCATCGATTTCGCTACCTCCCGAAACATGGCCATTCGTAGTACTTTCTTCCAGCACACCCCCCTATACAAGTACACCTGGAGATCACCTAATGACACGGAGACGCAAATCGACCATGTTCTCATCGATGGTCGGCACTTCTCGGACATAATCGACGTCAGAACCTACCGTGGCGCGGACATCGACTCGGACCACTACCTGGTGGTGGCAAAGCTGCGCCAACGCCTATCCGAGGTCAACAAGATCCGGTACCGTCGCCCGCAGCGGTATAATCTGGAGCGGCTCAAGGATCCTGAGGTCGCTACCCAGTACGCGCGGGAACTCGAAGCTGCGTTGCCTGACGAGGGTGAGCTCGCCGAAGCCCCTCTGGAGGCCTGCTGGAGCCATATGGAAGCAGCCATCAACGCAGCGGCATCGAGCGCCATCGGGTACGTGGACCGAGTTCGACGGAACGGCTGGTTCGACGAGGAATGTCAGGCGATTTGGGACGAGAAGAAAGCAGCGCGGGACAAGTGGCTGCTGCACAACACCCGTGGGAACAAGGAGTCGTATAAACAGTTGCGAAGACAGCAAACCCATCTCTTTCGGGACAAGAAGCGCCGCCTGGAAGAGTTGGAGTGCCAGGACATGGAACAGCTGTATCGCTCCAACGAAACGCGTAAGTTCTACAAGAAACTTAGCCAATCCCGGACTGGCTTCATGCCGCGAGCCGAAATGTGCCGGGATAAGGACGGAGGCATCTTGACGGACGAGCGTGAGGTGATCGAAAGGTGGAAGCAGCACTTCGACGAGCACCTGAACGGCCCAGAGGCGGAGTACCAAGGCGACGGGGGAAACGACGTCAGCGGTATGGTGGACGGCGAGGACGAGCCAGCACCCACGATGAGGGAGGTTAAGGATGCCATCAAGAAGCTGAAGAACAACAAAGCAGCGGGTAAGGATGGTATCGGTGCTGAACTCATCAAGATGGGCCCGGACAAGCTGGCGGCCTGTCTACACCGGCTGATAGTCAAGGTCTGGGACACAGAACAGCTACCGGAGGAGTGGAAAGAGGGAGTAATATGCCCGATCTACAAGAAGGGGGACAAGTTGGAATGTGAGAACTATCGAGCCATCACTATTCTTAACGCGGCCTACAAAGTGCTGTCTCAGATCATCTTCTGTCGTCTGTCGGAGCGAGCAAAGGATTTCGTAGGGACGTACCAAGCCGGTTTTGTGGAGGGGAAATCGACGACGGACCAAATCTTTTTGCTGCGCCAAATCCTCCAAAAATGTCGCGAGTACCAGATCCCGACGCACCACCTGTTCATCGATTTCAAAGCCGCGTACGACTCGGTCGATCGCGAAGAGCTATGGAAGATCATGTACGAGAACGGCTTTCCCGGGAAGCTGATCAGACTGGTGAAATCGACGATGGACGGGGCACGGTGCTGCGTGAAGATTTCGGGAGCGATGTCCGACCCGATCGAATCGCGCATGGGACTGCGACAAGGCGACGGTATCTCCGGCCTCTGTTTCAACATTGGGCTTGAAGGTGTTATGAGGCGGGCGGGCTTCAACATGCGGGGCACGATCATCAACCGGTCCAACCAGTTCATCTGCTATGCCGACGACATGGACATTGTCGGCAGAACGTTCGAGGATGTGGCCAGGCGGTACACTGAATTGAAGCGGGAAGCGGATAAGGTTGGATTGAAAGTGAATGTTGCGAAGACGAAGTATCTGCTGGCAGGAGGAACCGAGTCCCTTAGGACTCGCATAGGACCGAGCGTGACGATCGACGGCGACGAGTTCGAGGTTGTGGAGGAGTTTGTGTACCTCGGATCGTTGGTTACGTCGGACAACAACTGCAGCAGAGAAATTCGGAGGCGCATCATCACCGGTAGTCGTGCCTACTACGGACTCCACAAGACCTTACGGTCTGGTCACCTTTCCCGGCGTACAAAGTGTACCATGTACGAAACGCTGATAAGACCCGTCGTCCTCTACGGGCACGAGACGTGGACGATGCTCGAGGAGGACCTGCAAGCGCTTGAAGTTTTCGAGCGACGAGTGCTTAGGACGATCTTTGGCGGCGTGCGTGAGAACACTGTATGGAGGAGAAGGATGAACCACGAGCTGGCGCAACTCTACGGCAAGCCAAGTATTCGGAAGGTCGCCAAGGCTGGCCGAATTCGGTGGGCCGGACACGTCGCGAGAATGCCGGACGCGCTGGATGCGCGCCAACCGAACCAGACTATCAATCCGGTGAAGTTGGTGTTCAATTCGGAGCCGGTTGGAACGCGGCGGAGGGGGGCGCAACGTGCAAGGTGGTTGAACCAGGTGGAGGAAGATCTGGAAAGTGTGGGAGTTCCGCAGCGGAATTGGAGAGTAGCAGCCCAGGACCGAGTCCAGTGGCAGCGCATCTGGAGACAGCTCATGACCCGGAGGTTGTACGAGCAGTAAAAGTAAAGTAAAGTAAGGGTGTGTAAATTTACATATTTTTTGTGTAATTCTACTTTCTTACATAAATTGAGGTAAAATTACAAAAGTTACTCAACTCTGCTAGCATTTAATTCTAGAAACAAACAAAAATATAGAACAAGATATACTTTCGAAAAACACCTCTGATAAATCAGAAACATGAACACTTCCTTAAGTTTAACCCAAACCTTTCATATCAATTCAACCAGATCTCGCTGAACCTGCGATTGAACCTGTGACTGCCGCTCAGTCGTTCAGTTGATGACCGTGAAAATCTGTTAGCATCAGCGAGTTGCACGGGTCAACGACTGGAAACTGCGACTCCTCAACTGTGGTTAAATTGTGCGACTTTTGCGAAATACGTGACTGGAGTGGGTCTTGATTGCTGGTAGCACGAATCTTGTTAATAGGCCACCAAAGTGGTTCACCTTTGAACATTCTCTTCCGGATCGTTCGAAACGACGATCTGCTAAGGGTTGGGATGTTTAATTAAATCAGTTGAGGCTGTTCCGGTTCTACTGATCTTCAGTGATAAGGATTACCTGATCTATATAACGCATTCAGCCAAACCAAAAGCTATTTTTTTATATCTTTGTGGTTCTTTTCAATTCCCTTTCGTTGCAAAACTCGATTTTTACAGCACTCGTCGTATTATGCCAACTCACTAGGGCCTCGTTGGCTAAATGTACGACTCGTGCTGAAAAAATCTCCATTTTGCAACTTGCTGCATAAACTACTACCATTGAAAAGAACAGAAAATTTCAGAATAAGAAAATTTCTACAAAATTGCAGTTTGACTTCTTCTTTTCATGATTCAGTAAATTTTTTTGGCTATTTATATTCACGCGATTTACCGTTTACTTTGTATGGTTCGGTGCCAAGTGTGTGTGTTCTATGATTCCTTTTGTCAATATAATCAATCTAACACGGCGGGCTTCCTGTTATTCAAACGCCAGTCACGAATCACTATCGCAAACACGCCCCAGTCACAGTCTCCGTCTGATCCATCTGTCTGATGATGTTCTGAGTCTGTTGCTGTTGACATTTCCCTGCGCTTCATTTGCTCGCAAAACATGACTCTGTAATTGATGCTCCGATACGCCGTGTTTTTCAATTTTATTACCCCCGCAATAGTCGTCTATGCTAATCAGTCAATTTTTATATTCTTCTCCCACGCCAACCCAGAACTTCACCGTAGCCGCAAAAACAAAGAAAAAAACTTTCCGGAAGCCAAAGGATGCCAATGTGATCGGAACCACGGCCTAGAACGGATCAAGAACCCGACCACTTTGGGAGCCGTCAACCTGTCAGAACGCCGTCAAAAAACGATCATCCACTGTAAGGCTGGAAATATGATAAGTATTCACCACCTGGTTAGGACATGCTGCGCGTACGTACTACTGATTAGCCTGGTGGCGATGACGTCCAGCAGCACGGCCATGGCCAGCGCGTACCGGGTCGGGGTGGGACGGGCCGACTGCACCGGACCCTCGGTCGAGATTACCTTTGTGAGTATTGACTTTATCTGTTGAAGAACTGTTTTTCCTACAAACAATATAACATTTTCGGTTGAAAATCAGAAATCTGCCATTCGATAGCGATTAAAAACCGCAAAATCAGTCGTGAGCTACCACGATTCGCAAGCTGACAGTGATCTCCGCTCGCCAGCGACAGTCACACGCGAATATGCTCAGAGAGGAGCGAATTTCAGTGTGATGCTCGTTTGACCTGTACTACAATAGTTTGTCGTAAATTTGAATGTTGCATGGTGGAAGTTACTGTTAAATTTGTCTTTGATGTTGAGAAAACGAATTTTTTGCAAGTTTTTTTTAGTAATATTGATTTTAAGCAAACGAATTAATGATTAAACACAAAAGATTGCAAGCAATTTTGAATCAGCTTGGAGCGACATAGCGCAATCGATTTTTCGGAACCAATCACATACCAGCCGATTAAAGTGAGAAAGAAAGCAGACGTAAGAGTATTCAATAGCAAATTCATCAAAGCAGATTTGCGTCGCGTTAGATTTGTGCTCACTAGTAAAGGGGAAACTGTGATTTCAAATGTTTGTAGTAAAACGTATTATAGGTATTATTTTTTCATATGTGGCTTTAGAACAACGTTTGAGGTCATAGTTGAGCTTAACGACAAAAAAACAAGACAGCGAAAGTTTTGTTTTATTGTGAATTGAATCACAATAAAACAAAACTTTACCCAAAGTGAAATTTTCCGAGGACTTCGGAAAATCGGGTCTGGACTGTAATTGAAATTGAGAAAAATAATTTTATTAAAGTGTTTTTTCTTTATCTTCAATTTTCCAACTGACGATAGTTCGGCAAAAATTGGTCTAATTATCAATATTAACATTATATTAAATCATTATAACAACTAAAAAGAGACAAAATTTGCATTTTTACTTATTTTTGAAGGCTTGTATGGAAGAACATACACGGATAGAAATCCTGTAACTCTATATTGTCGAATTTTTAAATATTGAAACCAAACAAAACAATTCAAATTGGCAAATGTGGATTCGTAAACAAGCAGTCTATCCTACTCATGTCAAATGTGAACATCCACTGACATGAGTAGAAAAGACTACTTGTTTACAAATCCAAATTGGCCCATTGGAATTGCTTTGTTTGATTTCGATATTTACAAGGCTCTCGAAACATGTAGATGCAAATTTTGGCTCTTTTGAAATGTTAGCATTGATTTTGAAATTTTGAAAAAAAAAATGTCAGTTTGCTTGCAATGTTTCCAAAATCGACAAAATTTTTTCGGATTTTGGAAACAATAGTGTTGATTAAAAAAATATGTTTAGGCTCGACCCAAAATTCTCACTGGGATGTCTTCTTACGGTAGCCCTTCCAAAAGATTAATCCAAATGGGTCATTCTCCTCCAACTCACACAGCAGTTGCCCTGACCCCTCTTCGATTTGCGTAAAACTTTGTCCTAAGGGGTAACTTATGTCCTTGATCACGAATCCGAGGTCTGTTTTTCGATATCTTGTGACGGAGGGGCGGTACGTCCCCTTAAATTTTTGAACATGCGAAAAAATTCATGTTTTTCAATAATTTGCAGCCTGAAAAGGTGGTGAGATAGAAATTTGGTGTCAAAGGGATTTTTATGTAAAATTGGACGCCAGATTTGATGGCGTTCTCCAAATTCCGAAAAAAAACTTATTTTTCATCGAAAAAACACTAAACAATTTTTAAAAAACTTTGGTATTTTTCGTTACCTAACTGTTAAATTTTTTGGATCATGTCATTCTGAGGGAAATTTAATGTTCTTTTCAAATCTACATTAACCCAGAAGGGTCATTTTTCATTTAGAACAAAATTTTTCATTTTTAAATTTCGTGTTTTTTCTCACTTTGCAGGGTTATTTTTTAGAGTGTAACAATGTTACACAAAGATGTAGGGCAGACAATTACACAAATTTTGATATACAAACATAAGGTGTTTCATTGCAACCAACAAGAGTTATCGTGATTCTACAAAAAAAAGTGTTGAAAAAGTTACATTTGCGTTCCTCTTTCCCGAGCAGACGGAAATAACCTGGGAATAACATTTTTTGATATTTGAAAATACTAGGCCAATAACATTTTACGTTATTTATAACAACATTTGTTATTCGCCGTTATGATTTTTTGTTATTGGGTTGTTATTGTAATAACAGACTAATAACACTTTCAGTTATTTTTCGAACAAATCTTTGTTATTATTTTTTGTTATTTTAACAACTAATCCGATCATCCCAATAACAGTTGGAGGTATCCTTCCATAACAAAAAATGTTATTCCAAAGTTGTTTTGGCATTCAACCAATATCAGATCAACAACAAATTTTGGTGTGATAACATAAACTGTTATTAAACCCTAATGCAAAAATAGATTTTTCATGAAGATTCCATAACACTTTCTGTTATTTTAACAGTATTTGTTATTGAAATGGCATGAATTTTGTTATTACCGTCTGCCCGGGTTGTTTCGTCGTTCGTGTCTGTCGCGGGTGACGATGAACGGCGATGATCGACACAACCAAGTTATTCAAAACATTATTTTCGTAAAATCACGATAACTCGTGATGGTTACTAGCAAGCTCCTTTTGATTACGCCTCTAAACGGGCGTCCAATTTTACATAAAAGTCCCTTGGACACCAAATATCCATCTCAGGATTCAGGCTGCAAATTATTGAAAAACGTATGCTCAAAAAGCAAAGGGTTCGTACCGCCCTTTCGTCACGAGATATCCAAATACGGACATCGGATTGGTGATCAGAGAAAAAAGTAACCCCTTCCCGAGCAGACGGAAATAACTTGGGAATAACCTTTTTTGATATTTCAAAATACTAGGCCAATAACATTTTATGTTATTTATAACATGATTTGTTATTGGTCGTTATAATTTTTTTGTTATTGGATTGTTATTGTAATAACAGACTTATATAACTTTTAGTTATTCTTCGAACACATCTTTGTTATTTTAACAACTAATCCGATCATTCTAATAACAGTCGGAGTTATTCTTCCATAACAAAAAATGTTATTCCAAAGTTGTTTTGGCTTTCAACCAATATCAGACCAATAAAAAAATTGTTATGATAGCATAAACTGTTATTAAACCCTTATGCAAAAATTGATTATTCAGGAAGATTCCATAATATTTTCTGTTATTTTGACAGTATTTGTTATTGAAATGGCATGAATTTTATTATTACCGTCTGCCCGGGTTAGGACAAAGTTTCACGCAAATCGAAGAGGGGTTGGGGCAACTTTTCCCGATTTCGTGTGAGTTGGTAGAGAATAACCCATATTTAAAAAAACTAACTTAATCCACCTATGTGGTTGGTGCCTTCCTCACTTTTTACCAACATTTGGTGATATGATGGGTTTGGACACAAATTCCATCTATTTCTCAATAAAAAAAATACACAAATGTCACTTAAGCGGTCAAAACTTGAAACTGAGCGTTGCCAGATCTTCAATGTTTTGGACAAATGGGAAAAACTCATTACCTAACCAACGATGAGTCGGATGATGGATCCGGACATAGCATACTATACTATTAGCATAGGCATTAAAAAAAAGTACATAAATATCACTTAAGTAGTCATATTTCGAAACAGGGTTGCCAGATCTACAATGTTTTGGACTCATTGGAAAGGTCTTTCGATTACCTAACCAACGATGGGTTGGATATGGATCCGGGCATAGTTTACATATATTTAAGTGAGATCCGGCTTCAAAAATGTACATAAATATCACTTAAGTGGTCATATCTCGAGACAGGGTTGCCAGATCTTCAATGTTTTGGACTCGTTGGAAGGTCTTTTGATTATCTAACCAACGATGGGTCGGATGATGGATCCGGACATAGTTTATATACATTTAAGTGAGATCCGGCATCAAAAATGTACATAAATATCACTTAAGTGGTCATATCTCGAGACAGGGTTGCCAGATCTTCAATGTTTTGGACTCATTGGAAAGGTCTTTCGATTACTTAATCAACGATGGGTTGGATGATGGATCCGGACATAGTTTACATACATTTAAGTGAGATCCGGCTTCAAAAATGTACATAAATATCACTTAAGTGGTCATATATCGAGACAGGGTTACCAGATCTTCAATGTTTTGGACTCATTGGAAAGGTCTTTCGATAACCTAACCAACGATGGGTCGGATGATGGATCCGGACATAGTTTACATACATTTAAGTGAGATCCGGCTTCAAAAAGATCATAATTATCACTTAAGTGGACATAACTTGAGACAGGGTTGCCAGATCTTCAATGTTTTGTACTCATTTGAAACGTCTTATGATTACCTAACCAACGATGGGTCGGATGATGGATCCGGACATAGTTTACATACATTTAAGTGAGATCCGGCTTCAAAAATGTACATAAATATCACTTAAGTGGTCATATCTCGAGACAGGGTTGCCAGATCTTCAATGTTTTGGACTCATTGGAAAGGTCTTTCGATTACCTAACCAACGATGGGTCGGATGATGGATCCGGACATAGTTTACATACATTTAAGTGAGATCCGGCTTCAAAAATGTACATAAATATCACTTAAGTGGTCATATCTCGAGACAGGGTTGCCAGATCTTCAATGTTTTGGACTCATTGGAAAGGTCTTTCGATTACCTAACCAACGATGGGTCGGATGATGAATCCGGACATAGTTTTCATATAGATAAGTGAGATCCGGCATCAAAATTCCAGCACCCGATTCGCAACTCTGACACTTTTTTATACGTAACTTTTGAACTACTTATCGGATCTTCAAACAATTCAATAGTGCAGTATGGGGCACCAAACCGGATCGAATGCAACTTGTTTGACTCAAATCGGATCAGCCAGTGCCGAGAAAACTTGGCAAGAATTTTGAGTACCAAGGGGAATACGCACACACATACACACACACACACAGACATTTGTTCAGTTTTCGATTCTGAGTCGATAGGTATACATGAATATAGGTCTTTGACCTGTTTTTCAAAAGTTCATTTTTAGAGCAGGATTATAGCCTTACCTCAGTGAGGAAGGCAAAATATCCATCACTGTGATATTATTTTTCAATTTCAAAATCAAGCCTAATAATTTAAAAGAGCCAGAATTTGTGTTTTCTTATTCTTGGAGTCTTTTGTGAACGTGATGCAAAATGCCTTCAACAAACTTTCGCAAAAAAAATACAAATAAAATCCATTTCAGGTTTTGTGGAAAATTTCTCAATTAAAATATCAAACACTGTTACCTAAAAAAAATAATTTTTCAAAAAGTAATATCTACGGTACCAGATTTTCACCAACAAAAACTCTGGATACAGAATAATTTCGGAACTGAAAACAATTTTATTTTTGTAATTAAAACTGTTTGTTTGAAAAATTGAACTAAAGAAAAAAAAGATGTTTTCGTGTATGGCCGTTACATATATTTTTAAAAGTTAATGTCTCTCGACTCTAACCAAAGTTAAAAGTGAACCAAATTAAAATTACCCGCCATGTTTTAACATTTGATTGGGAAAAGTGTTTTAAAATGCATTTCACATCAATCAAATTGTATCGCATTTTTTTTTAAATATTTATCTAAGTATTGACAAAGAACGAAATTTTTTATGCCATGCACAATCACAAAAATTCAAAATATTTTTAAACTTGCCCAAACATATAAAATATGACTATCATCACAGGAAAAAGTATTTCAAATTGTTTTAAATTGGTTAGACTTCTAATTTCATTAAAATTTGGAAAATTTAAAAAAAATGTTTTTTGTTCCCCAATTTTACGGGCCGATTTTGAAGGGTGGCGAACTTTTTTTTGAACAGTCTTACAACTTTGTTGGAGAAACCAAATCGATCAGAAAATCCCAAATTAAGATGCAGATTTTCGAATATTCACTTACAAATTTTGTTTCTCAATTAATTTTAAAATAAAAATGATACTTAATCCACCTTTAGGTGGTTGGTGCCTTCCTCTAATTCATATATTACATCGTCGCTTGTGTACTATCTTGTTACACGGAATGGAACTGGATTCGAATTATCGAATCCAAATACAGTATAATTGAAACAACTGGGCATATGAATCGCTATATTAAATATGTAAAAATGTATAGCATGGCGAGTTTTCTTACAAAAACCAACCTTTTTACAATCTTCCGGACTTTTGTTAGAATCGTTTTTTTTAGCATAACATTTGAAGTACTTTTCTAGTCTTTATAATATTAACTAGGGTCTTATGGGACCCCAAGACGAATCGAATGAGGCCAACACGGTCCAAATCGGTTCAGCCAGTCCAGAGATAATCGAGTGCATATTTTTCGGTGCACGGACTCACATCCAGACACGCGCACAGACATTTGATCAGAATTTGATTCTGAGTCGACAGGTATACGTCAAAGTGGGTCTACGAGGTTGAATTAAGAAGTTCATTTTTCGAGTGATTTTATAGCCTTTCCTCAGTAAGGTGAGGAAGGCAAAACCACAAAACAAAATAACAAAAAGTTGGTTTTCCATGCAAATTAAAAAGCTTTGCGGAAAGCCGGGTCTTCTGAGATCCCCACATTTTAGGATGTTGTTTTGAGGCCTGACTGTGGCCAGAAAATGACTGTTCTGCTTATCGAGCCACCCTATTAGACATATAGTTTTATCCAATTCAAGAGGTACAAAAATAGCGATTTGTGTTTGTTTGATCGCCTTGCTATTGAGTGTCCTTCCTTTATCTCCGTTGATCGGATGGCACGACGTCGGGAAAATTGTTGTGTATTTTTACGTTATTAATAATGCTGATTATTAGTTTAGTTTAGTGTGCGCGTGTTTTTGTGTTCACCAAAAAGACCTTCCCATAGCATTGCAACTCGGAAGCCATGAAAATATTAGTCATAGAACTATAATATTCTTGCTTGCATTGATCTGCAAGCCTCTCAGGATGGCGCCGGTATTGACCAATAAACCTGACATTTTAAGGGGTTTTACAATAAAAGATTTTCATTAAAAATTTTAAAACAAAAAAAGGTTTTTTAGAAATATAACCCTTCTCCCCCTTCTTCCAGATGGGCTACGCCCAGCTCTCCCAGCGCGGCGTCGGCATCCACCTGCGGCAGTACGCGCGGGCCTTCATCTTCGAGGAAACGCCCGGTCGCCGAGCGGTTTTCGTAAGTGTCGACGCCGGCATGATGGGCCACGCCGTCAAGCGGGACGTGCTGGCGGTGCTGCAGAAAAAGTACGGCGACCTGTACCGGGCGGAGAACGTCGCGATCAGTGGATCGCACACGCACAGCACTCCCGGCGGCTTTCTGATGTACCTGCTGTACGACATGACCTCGCTGGGGTTCGTGTCGGAGACGTTCAACGCGTTGGTGCGCGGCATTGCGCAGAGTATCATCCGGGCGCACAACAGCATGATCGAGGCGAAGGTGTACGTGGCGGAGATTGACGTGTTGGAGGCGAACATCAACCGGAGTCCGAGCGCGTACGAGAACAACCCGGAGGAGGAACGGGCCCAGTACCGGGACAACGTGGACAAGAGGCTTGTGCAGCTGCGGATGGTCAACAAGAATGGGGTTGTTTTCGGGGCGATCAACTGGTTCGCGGTGCATCCGACCTCGATGAACAACACCAACCGGTACGTGTCGAGTGACAACGTCGGTCTTGCGTCTGTTATGTTGGAACAGGAGCGTAACAAGGGTTCGCTCGTGGGTAAGGGGGAGTTTGTGGGGGCGTTTGCCTCGAGCAATTTGGGCGACGTTTCGCCGAACATTATGGGACCCAAGTGCGAGAAGACGGGACTGCCGTGCGACCTGCTGACGTCGTCGTGTCCGGCTGGGGCGGGCGCTTGCTTTGCCTCTGGACCTGGGGAGGACATGTTCGAGAGTACGAAGATCATCGCGACGCGGTTGTACAGTGCGGCTTCGGTGAGTTGTGATGAGTTGCTTAACTTTTAATTCTAATCCATGGTTCATTTCTTCTTTCAGCAACTGCTAACCAAATCGGGTGGTCGTCAAGTAACCGGCCCGGTCAACTTTGTCCACCAGTTCGTCGACATGACCAAGGCCGAGGCCATGTACTACAACCCGAAGACGCGCACGCTCGAGCAGGTCCGCGGCTGCCTTCCCGCCATGGGCTACAGCTTTGCCGCCGGGACAACCGACGGTCCGGGTGCGTTCGACTTCCAGCAGGGCACCATCACGGACAATGCGCTCTGGAACGCCGTGCGGGACTTTATCGCCGAACCTACCGTGGACGATAAGGAGTGCCAGGCGCCGAAGCCGATTCTACTCGCCACCGGCAGGGCAAAATTCCCGTACGATTGGCAGCCCAAGATCGTCCCGACGCAGATCTTGCTGATCGGTGATTTTGCGATCGCCGCCGTGCCTGGGGAGTTCACGACGATGTCTGGACGCAGGATGCGCAACGAAGTGTCCGCGGCTTCGGTGGCCGCCGGAGGCAAGACCCTGCAGGTCGTGGTTGCCGGCCTGTCCAACATGTACACCAGCTACATCACCACGCCGGAAGAGTACGAAGTTCAGCGGTACGAGGGCGCCTCGACGCTGTACGGACCGCACACGCTGACGATCTACCTGCAGCAGTACAAGCGCATGGTTCGATCGATGGTGCTGAATGAGACGCTGGACGCCGGACCGACTCCGCCCTACCAGGACGACAAGCAGATCTCGCTGATGACCGGAGTGATCTTCGATGGGCACCCCATCGGGAGGGAATTTGGCAGCGTGAAAATTCAACCGCTGAACACGTACGAGCGGGGCGATACCGTTTCGACGACGTTCGTCACGGGGAATCCCCGGAACAATTTGATGCACGATAAGACGTTCTTTACCGTGGAGCAGAAGCAGGTCGATGGAAACTGGACGGTGGTGGCGACTGACGCGAACTGGGAGACCAAGTGAGTATTCTACTACATATACTACTTTTCAAAAGTATTTTTTTAATCAAAAATTAAAATTAAAAATGCAAATAAATTCCTCAAATAAAAAAACAATAATCATTTTCTGTCTTTTTTCAAGATTCAAGTGGGAGCGCCAATCGACGATTCTGGGCTTCAGCGACACCGAGTTCCTGTGGGAGATCGGCCCTGATACCAAGCTGGGCACGTACCGCATTCGGCACTTTGGCTACTACCGGTACATCCTGGGTGGCGTCTACCCGTACACCGGGTCCACCAAGACGTTCATCGTGGAGTAGTGACTTCAACGCGAGTCCCAGTGAGAAAATAACTAAAAATCAACTTTTGTGATAAATTAGAGTGGAAGAGTGTTTGAAGATCGACAAAACTTGGGATGTTATGTGATGAAGAACATTGATTGTTAGTTAAGGAGTTGTGTTTTTTTTTTAGAATTTTGCTAACAAGCAACGCTCCCTTGTTGTTTTGGGCGCTACAAATTGGAACCAAAAAACCTAGTCAATAATTGCTATCTGTAGGTTGTAATTTTCAGTAAATAAAGGTTTTACTTTTAATCTTGTTTATGCTTGCTTCGTATTCTATTGTGAGTAAGAGTTCATATCATCAGCATTTATTTTACTGGTGAACATATCCGAAATTCCTTTTTAATAACATGCAATTTTAAAGTCGTTTTGAATCACTGGTTTTTCCTGAAATGCTTTTACACAAGTTTGCCTGCTGGCCAAAACAACAGTTACACAGAAGTAAATTTCATGGTAATATTACATCTGGGAAGGGTGTCAGAAGAAAAAGTATAATTTTACCTCTGGAAATGTGTAATTTTACCACTTTTCTGGTGCAATGCCACTTTTTCAGTCTAAATTGTGGTAAAATTACATCATAAAAGAGCTTTTGGATTGTGGTAGAGCTCGTAAAAAGTAAACTACTCAGCTCAGTGGTTTGAACAAGAATGATAATTTTATTTTCCGTCATCAATTAAGTCTACTACGATTGGGTCCTCAATCAGGACGCCTACTTGCACCGACACTCCTCCTCGAACTGATCCGGTCGAATCCCAATCGCCGAACGCAGCTTCTCCAACTTGATCCTGGCAAGCGGCTTCGTCATCACATCAGCTAGCATGTTCTCCGTGGGGCAATACTGCAAACTGATCGTTCCCTTCTCCTGCAGATCTCGAACGAAAAAGTAGCGCGTCTCGATGTGTTTGCTTCGTCGCTCGATCTTATCGCTTTCCACCAACTTGATGCAGCTCTGGTTGTCCTCGTTCACCCTGGTTGGTCCAAGAGCTGCCTCTCCAACTTCTTCTAGCAATCTGCGGGTCCAGATGAGCTCCTGACATCCTTCAGCTAGGGCAACGAACTCTGCTTCGGTTGAGCTCAGCGCCACACAGGTTTGCTTCCTTGTGCACCATGCGACAAGTCCTCCTCCGAACTGCAACAGTACGCCAGAGTTGGACTTCCGGTCCCGTGAATTTCCAGCCCAATCTGCGTCAACGAACATCTGCAATTCTTCGTTCGTGGCACCCAGCTGGAGCTTGTGGTTGATCGTCGAATCTAGATAGCGCAGAACTCGCTTGGCTTCGTTCCAGTCCTGTTGATTCGGCTTGCTGGACTTCTGGGCCAAGATCGACGTGCTCACTGCAATATCTGGCCTGGTGTGCACCGCTACGTACAGCAGACCTCCAATCAAGCTGAGGTAGTCCTGGTTGTTGGGAAGTGGCTTGCACTCCTCCTCCTTCTGCTGCAGGTAGCCGGGGTCGAGTGGTACCTTGGACGGCTTCGCTTGCTCCAGATTAAACCGTTGTACCAGCTTCCGGATGTACGTCGCTTGGTTCAGCTTGTAACCGGCATCGCTTCTCTCGACTTCCATTCCGAGAAAGTGTCGGATATCACCGAGGTTGGTTACGGTGAAATTCCGCTGCAGACTCTCGAAGATGGCGTTGAACTCCTCCTCGGTCTGCGTGACGATGACCATGTCATCGACGTAGATTAGAATGTACGCAAACGTATCATTCTGGCGTCGCATGTACAGGCAAGGATCCGATTTAGACTGCTGGAATCCGATCGACTTGAAAGTTGAGTCCACCTTACGGTTCCAAACACGTGCGGACTGCTTCAAACCGTACAGACTCCTCCTCAAACGACAAACGGTCCGTTCGTCGCCGGTGGTGTAACCTTCGGGTTGCCGCATGAAAATCGTTTCCTCCAGTTCGCCGTTCAGATAAGCCGTTTTAACGTCGACATGCTTGACAACGGAGTTCCTGCGGCTCGCAATGGTTAGCAGCACTCGGAAAGTCACCTGCTTCGCGACAGGTGCGAAAACTTCATCGTAGTCCGTGCCGTATTTTTGCGTAAATCCTTGAGCCACGATTCGTGCCTTGTGACGAACTACACGTCCGTGCTCGTCACGTTTCGTTTTAAACAACCATTTGCAACCGATCGCCTTCTTGTCCGCAGGAAGCTGCACCAGCTCCCACGTGTTGTTGTCCATCAGCGCCTGGAGCTCTTCGCCCATGGCGGTCCGCCACAGATCAGCTTCGTCGCTGCGCAGCGCCTCGGCCACCGTTCGAGGGTCCGTCGACTTCTTGGTAGCACCCTTGCTCGCCTTGAGTCCATGTTTAACGCTGCTGGGGCCGGCTTCCGCAAAATCGTCAGAAGATGGGTTATCTGTGGAGTGATGGGACGGCAAGCCTTTGCTCGGAAGGACATAATTTTTGTACTTGCCTGGGACGGCGCGCTCCCTGCCGCTGCGCCTCAACACCTGTGACTCGGGTGGATATAGAGTTTTTCGCGGGGGGAGCGCCAAGATCGTCACGTCACTGTCGTCCGAGCTTTCGCCAACGCTTGATTCAACTTGCGAGAAAAATTCAGCTTCGGATTCCGACTCTTCATCTTCAGACGTCTCTGGCTCGGTCGCAGGTGGCACGACCTCCAGTCCGGAATGTGCCAACGCAGCTGGTTGCTCCGGGACATCATCGCGTTCAGCGTCAGGTACCTCGGGGTTAGCCGCAGGTAGCATCTCCTGCACGATAGGTTCAGCTACAGGTTCCGAGATGTTGTCAAACTCCAGACTCACGAAAGTACGCACTCGCTTCGGGTTGCTGCTTTCGGCTGGTTTTGCAGTCTCTGGTCGTCCTGCTTCGCCAATGAAGATCACGTCTCGGCTTTTGAAAACGCTCTTCTTCACAGGATCGTAGAGACGATACCCCTTGGTTTGCTCGTCGAAACCGACAAGGATGGTCTCCTTCGATTTCTCGTCCCACTTCTTGCGTTTCTGCTTTGGAATGTGTGCCATCGCCTTGATCCCGAAAACTCGAACATGCGACAGGTCAGGCTTGCGTCCACTCCAAGCTTCTTCCGGTGTGAGGTTGTGACCTTTGGTGGGCGAACGGTTGATGAGATAAATCGCAGCTGACACCGCCTCCGCCCAAAATGACTTCGGTAGCTTCGCCTCGAATAGCATACAGCGTGCTCGCTCCACACAGGTACGGTTGACCCGCTCGGCCATACCGTTTTGTTCCGGGGTGTACTCTACAGTGGTCTCGTGCTTGATACCGAGTTCACGTAGACGCTTCTGGAAGGAACGGTTAACGAATTCCTTACCATTATCGCTGCGGAGTACTTTTAGCTTCCGCCCGGTTTGTCTCTCAGCGAGAGTGCGGAACTCGTCGAACGCGTGAAGAACTTCAGACTCGGACTTCGTCTCCAAGAAGTAGACTGCAATCCGTCTCGTCTTGTCGTCCACGAACGACACGTAGTACCTGCTCCCGCCAACTGACGTTTCCTCCATCGGTCCGCAAAGGTTCCAGGATATCGTTGGCACGGTGTCCTTTCTTCGGGAATGGTAGTCTGGTTTGCTTACCCTTAGCGCACACCACGCAGTTGTCAGCAACAGCGTCCTTGAACTGCACTCCAGAGGCGAGGCCGTTTCTCAGCATCTTCAAACTTGAATTGCCGAGATGTCCCATCCTTCGATGCCAGACGTCCATGCTTGGTGGTGAAGCTGCTAGGGTCAACGCAACATCCCTCTCCTTCTCCTCGAACTGGAACAACCCGTTCTTCACGTCGTGGCGGCCGGTAGCGATGAGATCGCCATCCGCATCCTCGATTCTGACACCACGGTTGGTAAAACGTACCTCGAAACCTCGTCGGACGATTTGACTCACCGACAAGAGATTGTTGGACATCGAAGGGATGAACTTGACGTGGTTGATTTCAATCGGCAGGCTTTCGGAGTTACACTTCGGCTTGAGCAGGACGGTTCCGGTGGCTACGATGTTCATCGGTTGCTTGTCAGCTGCCATAACGACACCGCTCGCCGCCCGTTGACCAGTCAGCAGACTACGATTCTTCGTGAAATGCTCCGATGCTCCCGAATCAAAAATCCAGCTGTCATCTTCAAAACCTTCGTTCGTCGCCAACACCGTTGCGAAGGCTGAACCTGTTCTTGATTGGCAGTCCCTGGCAACGTGTCCGTGTCGATGGCAACGCTTGCACTTCGGTCCTTTCGGTTGTTGCTCAGCTGACCGTCCTTGGGCTGCGCTGGGCTTCTGCTTCGGCGGATACGGTTTTCGTCCGACGAACGCAGTCTTCTCCGGGACCGAATGCATTTCCTGGAGTAACTTCGTCTTGATGCTGTCCCCGGTAATGGCGAGACCAGAATTTTCCAGGGCCATCAGCATCGGCTTGTACTCTTCCGGAAGACCAGCGAGTAGGAAAGTTCCGACCCATTCCTCGCTGACATCAAATCCAACGCCGCGGATCTGGTGAGCGGTGGACACGATTTCATTCACGTAGATCTCCATAGAACCGCATGCCGTGAGGGTCGTCGTAATCAGCTTCCGTAGAAGACCAACGCGCCGCATCAGTCCCGCGTCCTCGAAAGCCGCTTCCAGCTTTGACCAGGCTTCACGAGCTGTCTTGACGCCCTTCACGTGCACATAGACCGTTGGGTCTAGTAGTAGAATAATCTTGCCGCGCGCTTTGCGGCACTTCCGTTCGTCAATCGGTGGCAAGGTTCCGTCAGCGTTCAACGTTGGCTTCACAACTTCCCAAAGCTCCTCCAGTTCCAAGAACGTCTCAACAGCGTCCTTGAACTGCACTCCAGAGGCGAGGCCGTTAAGTCTACTACGATTGGGTCCTCAATCAGGACGCCTACTTGCACCGACAAGAGCTAATATTCAACCTTCCAAAGTTACAGCTTTCAAATTAACATTATTTTTTACTGTTTAATTAAAACAAAAAAAAACAGATTTATCTAATAATAAACTTCATATTAAATAACAATATTATTTACCAGACCGAACCAGCATTCATGGTTGAAAGGCTCGTTAATAAAGACAACTAACTAACTAACAATATTATTTTTTTAAAATTTCAAAATTCAGTAAATTAAAAAAATGAATTTCAGAATTTTTAAATCCTTCTATTAAAATTTTAGAAGTCAGAGATGCTAAAAATTATAACATTAAAACAAATCCAAAATTTAAAAATATAAGAATTTGAGAAATTTGTATTGTTTTTATTTTTCTTTTAATCGAGGATTTTGATAAATTTAAGAATTATTAAATTGTCGGATATTAGAAATTTAGAATTCTAAAATGGAGAATCTTGTGATTTAAGAATTTATAGATATGATTCTAAGAGTTCAGGACAGCAAAAAAATATGTTTTGTGAATTTCTTAAATTTTAGGGCTTTAGTATTCTAGAACTTTTTTTTAAGCATTCTAATAATTTTTTTTAAGATCTGGAATTAAAGAATCTAAGAATTTTAGAGTGTAAAAACTTTAGAGTTTTATAATTTTTTATTTTTTTATTTTTTTTTAATTTCATTGTTTTATAATTTGAAAATTTTGGAATTGTACTAAAAATGACGAACTTCTCGTCACAGTGCACAGTGGTCCAGATCACAAAATTAAGTGAAAAAATGATTTTCTAAAAAAAATGAAGTTTTGGAGTGGTGTCTTCAGAAGAGTTGTTGCAAATGAACAGGGGCAACTTTTGGTTTGGTTGAATTTTAGGGTTGTTCACGATTGGAGTGATTTTGAAAATCTAACAATCAACTTTGTCGAAGACACCAAAATTTTATCTCGTAATCTAAGCCGTCTTAAAGAAGGCATATGAGCAAACCTTCAAAAATCATTTTTTGTAATGTGGCAATTCAGGATTAAGTTTTAGTGAAAAGTGATAATTGGGGCAGTTTTAGAACATTAATAAACAAACATTTCTATTCTTCGACAATTCAATTTGGACTTGAGGTTCAAAAGTTACAGCCATTTTAAGGTAAAAAAGATGCAAATTTAAAACTGAAATATCTCGAAAAGGCACAAATTTTAAGCGCCAGGTTGCATTTGAAAGAGAAAATTCAGCACCTCTGAAAAAATCTCAGGGGGTGTTCTGCTTTAAACTCGAGATATCTTCATTTGAAAAAGTCTAATTTTCAGGAGAAAATCATATGGGATCACCCTAACGAAATTCGAAAATTTTCCAAATATATGGGTCATTCCATCTGAAGCGGAACAGCTTTTGAAAATTACCATCTCCAATTCTGCTCAAAATTGGCAGAGCTGTTGAGACTATCAAAACATGCAAGAATCCCGAATTTCATCCAAATCGGACCACCCCCTCCATTTTTGTACCTCCCCAAAAAATCGACTTTTTGGCGATTTTTGAGCGAAACCCCTATCTTCGAACGGCGATAGCTCAGGAACCACAAATCTTAGAGGGTCGGTCTTGGACTCAAATTTGAAGGAAATTGGACGTAGAATCCATTTCCGTGATCAAAATTTTGATTTATTTATTTTGTACGACACGAATGCCATTGCAATGGTAAAGTGTCTTTAATAAAACTAATAATAATAATTTATTTTGTCTACCTGCATTGCGCAATTGAAAACTTTAAATGACCGTATCTCAAAACAGCCCTATTTATTTTTTAAATTTGACCTCACCATCGTGTTCCCCGGGCAATTTTACATAAGATTCACTTATCGATAGAAAGGAATATGTTTCGTTCCAGAGATAAAGATTTTTAAAGTTTTGAGTATTTGAGATTACCTACATCAGCTACACTCGCCGCATCTGCTAGAAGCACACAGTCGTGCCGATGAATAATTACTACCTGGGTGTTCTGGGAGATGAATTATTTTTATAATTTTATGCGATTATGAAATAACTAATACAATCTATTCTTTGTTTGAGGAATATTTATTGGATTATTTTTAATGCACTGTTTTTTCTGATCTCAGTGTCATTGAACCATATTGAGTAAAATTTGAACTTTTGATGTTTATTTGCAAATGCTACAGAGCTTTTACAAAACATTTTTCTTTATCTTTTATCTGCTGCTTCACTTTATCAAATTATTTCTTTTATTTCTTCTTTTATTTGAAGCGAGAACAAATGTAGTGCTGGATGTAGCAGATGAAATAATGTTCATGGCCTCTAGGGTTTTTGCCATGTGCAGTAGCGAAATAGTGCTATTCAGCAAAACCCCCCAAAATCTGCCTTACGATTATTTGAATCATATTAAATTCTTGTATTCCAAGAATTCGAAATGATTGCCAAACAAAAAAAAAAGATTTTTTTGACTTTTATCAGCTTTGAATTTGATCTTTATCAGATAATAAATCAGACCAAAATTTGTGATTTCTTACATTTTTTTAGTTTTATTCGTTTCACAAATCGTTCTTCGCGAGCATGCAACATATCAATAAGTTTTTTTTTTCAATATTTTTAACCAGATAATGTATCGTAGACATTTTCTCAAGTGTTACTACAAGATGAATTGCAATTTCCTGCTAGCTTCGCCGGAATTCCATTCTGCCCTGTATTGCGTATTGTTCTTGCTCTGTCCTGTGGGCTAGCAGATGCGGCGAGTGTAGATGATGTAGGTAATCTCAAATACTCAAAACTTTAAAAATCTTTATCTCTGGAACGAAACATATTCCTTTCTATCGATAAGTGAATCTTATGTAAAATTGCCCGGGGAACACGATGGTGAGGTCAAATTTAAAAAATAAATAGGGCTGTTTTGAGATACGGTCATTTAAAGTTTTCAATTGCGCAATGCAGGTAGACAAAATAAATTAATCAAAATTTTGATCACGGAAATGGATTCTACGTCCAATTTCCTTCAAATTTGAGTCCAAGACCGACCCTCTAAGATTTGTGGTTCTTGAGCTATCGCCGTTCGAAGATAGGGGTTTCGCTCAAAAATCGCCAAAAAGTCGATTTTTTGGGGAGGTACAAAAATGGAGGAGGTGGTCCGATTTGGATGAAATTCGGGATTCTTGCATGTTTTGATAGTCTCAACAGCTCTGCCAATTTTGAGCAGA